>NC_133662.1:66349146-66674979 GCF_037893015.1 Macrotis lagotis
CTTAACCCTAATTGCATTTTTCCCCCTTTAAACTCACTAATCAAGGGGCAGCTAGGTGGTGCAGTAGGGGCAGCTAGGTGGTGCAGTGGATAAAGCACCGGCCCTGGAGTCAGGAGTACCTGGGTTCAAATCAGGTCTCAGCCACTTAATAATAACCTAGCTGTGTGGCGTGGCCTTGGGCAAGCCACTTAACCCCATTTGCCTTGCAAAAGAATAAAAATCTAAAAAAAAAAATAAACTCACTAATCAGTACTCAATCTGCTACTTTTATAGATAGATCTTTCTGGAGTAGTTGGGTGGGGGAAGAGAGGTACACAAGAAGAACTCTACTATTCACTTTCCTCTTATTGCACCATCTTAATTTGGTTTCAAGTAATTTCTTAGGATTGCCATGAATTTATCTTGAATGTATTATTGCATAATTTTTATTTAATGATGGCAATGACAAAAAGTTCTCTATGAAAGCTCTAAAACTGATAATTTTTGTTTCCAGTTTTGCTCCATTATAACATTAGTGCATAATAAAAAACATTTATGTCTTCTTTCCAGTTGATGCACAGTCATAGATTTCTAAACATTCTTCTTACTTTTAAAGTTGATGGAACTCAGATAGAAATGGTTCTGTGATGTTGCTAATCTTTTGTTATTTAATGTTTAGTGTAAAAGATCACCCTAAAGGGGCAGCTAGGTGGCGTGGTGGGTAAAGCACTGGCCCTGGAGTCAGGAGTACCTGGGTTCAAATCTGGTCTCAGACACTTAATAATTACCTAGCTGTGTGGCCTTGGGCAAGCCACTTAACCCCATTTGCCTTGCAAAAAAAAATTTTAAAAAAAAGATCACCCTAAAACAAATCTCACTTTTCCCTTTCATGATCCCCAAGGTGGAAGAGATAAAAAGGGATAACAATTTGGGCAAATAATTTATGCATAGTCAATTGATTATATTTTTACAAATAAATTGCAAAATGCCAAGAGAAAGGTTTCAAGAAAAGTGATTCCTTTTACTTTTAATACAAGGATTTTCAGATTTCTGTTCATTCTGTTGCTTAGAGTTTTAGGGGAGAAAAGGTAACTAAAAAGCAACTGCACTTAAATTTTGATTAAACTGTAATATGCTGACTATCTCTATATTTGAAAGTATTTTACCATAAATGTAAAAGAAATAAAGAATACATCTTTGATTTGACAGCATGTCACTTAGAAACTACTCTCTCTCAAAACCATTTTTTTTGTAGAGTTTCAATGAACATTAGAAATGGATAGATCATTACCTATAATTCAAACTGCTTACAAACATGAATATTGCAGGCCTGGCTCAGCTGTAATTACACTGAATGCAGACTTAATGTGCAGTTTTTCATCAGGCAGATTCATTATTAGATTTTCCCCCAAGCCAAGCAGCATGATTTCCAAGAGAAGTATGTAACATTAATTTTTATTAATAAAAGATCTTTTCATATATTCTGTTTTAATAAATTATTCAAAATAATTATTAAATTCACAATTAGAGTTCCTGCAGTACAAGTGTATTAGATTAAAGATCAGTGCATATTGGTTTCAATGTTTGTATTTTTCTTAATCATTTAATTATGTAGCTCACTTTAAGTGCTTATGAAGCTAAAGCTAAGGCGATTGCACCAACATTACAAATTTATCTATAATAGAGAATAATTTTTCATATTTTATTCATTTTATTTAGCACTTAGA
Organism: Macrotis lagotis; assembly: GCF_037893015.1. Taxonomy (NCBI): domain Eukaryota; kingdom Metazoa; phylum Chordata; class Mammalia; order Peramelemorphia; family Peramelidae; genus Macrotis; species Macrotis lagotis. Next base: position 66,350,853 of record NC_133662.1, read on the forward strand.
ATCCAATTTTATAACATGCAGCAAATGATCCTGCTGTTTATTTTTGATCACCAGTTAACATCTGGTACAATTTGTAGTTCCTTCCAGGTTGAGAATGTAGGTCCTATGATTCTAATTTATATTTCACTAGAAAACAGATAATTCTATAATTAAAATTTAACATTGTTTTATATATATGTATATACACATATACTATATATGTGCAATTCTAATAAATAGGTGAACTATTAGGAATATATAATGTTAGAGAAAGAAACAACTTTAAGTTATCTAATCCATCCTATTATCATCAATTAGTTCCTGGGTGACACTTAACTAATCACTTTGCCTATTTCAGATTCAGTTTCCTTACCTCTAATATGATAATAATAACACTTGAATTATTTATCTAAAAGAATGATTATGGAGAAAGTACTTTCTATGCTACAAAATAATAGGCAACTGAGAACTATAATTATGCAGGGCATGGAGTTTGCTGGAATTTCTAAGCAAGATATCTATTTTCTTTCATTGTTAATCTAGTCTTCTTCCCATTACATCATCCAACTAATTCAGTAAGCATTTAAGTGCCTAAAATAAATACCAGATATTCTACTGGGCTTTGGATATAAAAAGACAGAGAATTAAATAGCTACTGCCTTCATAGAACTTACATCCTTCTGATCATGAAGAGGGGGAGGGATGGGGAGAAGGAATTGGATAGAAAACATATATACTGATAAATAAATACAAAATATATATACATAGTAATTAAGCAGTTTCTGAAAGGAGAGCATGAGTCATTTGCTGTTTGCTCAAAGGTTCTGTTTAATGATAAACTGACTTCACTAAAAATATGAATAATAATGGTAATGAAAAATATAATACAAAAATTCCAAAACAATTTCAAAAATATCCAAGCATCAAATTTTATTTTACAAGCCAAGAGAAACATAATAAAAACTGGCAGTGTTCATAGAAAATTCAATTAGTTTAATATACTGAAGAATTTCTAATGAAACATGTTTAAAATGAATTTTCTTAATCTATGCCCATGTTTTATGTCCCATTTTTACAAATTATAGATCAAAATATTATTCTTTCCCCTTGAAGCAACATATCAAGGAAGTGATAATTTTGTAACTGAGATCCCCTCCCCCAAACACAAATTGTATCATTTATGTATGCTCTCATTTGGCTTTATTTTTCACAGGTGAAGTTTTCACATCAAAGCTACACTAGCTGGTATTAGTTATGGCATGAACTCCCCACATTTGACATTGAAAAACTGGATCAGAAATAGTCTTTTAGTCAAAATCCAGTAACTAAAAGACAAAAATTGGCTTGAATCTAAGTCTCTTGACTTCATACTTCCTATTATCTTAACTTTATTCTCATATATTTTCTCATAGTATTCTTGGATTTGAAGGACATGACACAGATTGTCTAGTAAAGTGTGTGATGCAGAGGTTTTAGTATAATAAACAGAGAATATAATCTGCAAGTTGCTCAGACTTCATGTTGAATTTAGGGAAATTCAATGCTCTGAATACTCTCAGCAACTGAGAATATGGTGCCCTAATCACTCCATCATTTTATTTGGAAAAAAAATAAAGGAGTAATTTGAATTTTGGTTCACCAGAATGGTAAATAGCATATTCAAATCTAATCAATTTTTACTGAACATTTTCTTTATTGTAACCATGTTTGAGAAATAGCTTCTCAAACAACTCAAAACAGATAGTGATACAGTTGTAAAGTCAAAGACAAAAGTGGTTTACTGTTTACATAGGACTGGCTTACAACTCCCAGTTGATCATATCCCTTAACAGCTGAAATCTAGGAGCTATGAATGTCTAGGAAAATTACTGCCAAATAGTACAACCCTCCTGGAAGAACTGACTACAAAGGACCTTGAACTAGCAGAAAATATACCAAAAGACTTATTAATACTTGTAACTTGCTATTCATGGTGAAGAACTGAAATTTCTTATTAAAAATTGCTAGTGATGCTGTGATTATTCAATCTATACTCTCTGATTGAAAAGAAATATCAACAGAAGACTAGGTAAAAGCAGTGTAACAGTCTCAAATAGCAATGGGCCACTCAACAATCCAGAATAACTGTGGCCTTCATATTGGCTTAGAAAACCACATAGTGAGACCCTAGGATAAAAATTCCAAAGCCTATCATAGCCAAATTCCAAAATTCCCAAATAAAGGAGAAAATACTTCAATCAGCCAAAAGAAGCAATTTAAATACAATGGAAGCACAATCAGAATTACACAGGACTTATCAGATTCAATATTAAAGGCTCAGAGGGCCTGGAATGTGACATTTCAGAAGGCAAAGGACCTTGGATTACAACCAAGAATTGACTACCCCAAATTAGTATATTCTGTCAGAGGAAAAGATGAATGTTCAATGGAAATAGAGGACTTCCAAAATTGTCTGATAAAAAGACCAGAACAGAACAGAGAATACAATATTCAAATGCAAGACTCAAGAGATGCATAAAAAGATAAACCAAAGGAGGAAAAGAAGAAAATGTTAGCCACATTGAATTTTATATAACTCTACAAGGGAGGATAGCATTTGCAGCTCTTGAGAATTATGTTTCTCTTAGGATTGTTAAAGGATTGAAAATAGTTAAAGAGATTGTACATAGAGGATATGGGTATGGTTCTTGTCCTTCAATACTGAAGAAGACTAAAATGACATCTTTATGTGTGAGACAAATTGCAGTGCATCCAAGTGCATCTGATAAGACCAGTAGAAGCTTAGTATGCTCTACCACAGGTCAGGCCTAAATAGTCCAGGTGAATACCTGAGATGTTTACTCTAACATATATCTCATGTTTCCTTTGAACTATTTTAATTCTGCCTTGCTCGTATTGCTTCTCTGATAAGGGCACCCTATTCTGGGTGGTCCTGTGCCAGTGTCTCCCATGCCTGATAATAAATACTAAAATTCTTAAAAGAGACCCACAGGGGGTCTTAGTATTTAGAGTACTTAGAGGCTCTATACATAATTAAATCAGAAGTGACTTAACTAGATACTTAAAGATTTTCAGAAGGGTTGGACATAAAGAGATTAGGAATTGATTTTATCTTAATCTATATTTTAGAGGGTTTTAATACCATGGTTGGAGTGCTAAAGACACAGTGGCAAAGCATATACTCCAGATACTTTGGTCAGGGATGGCTATAGGGCTATGGTTGAAGTACAGCAGAAATGGAGGGAGAGAGTATACCTAGAGGACCTGGATAATGAAAGATATGCTTTGCTTGAAGTTTTGGCTACAGTTGGAGGAAGTATGCTTGGGAGGGGGAGTACAAATGGTTCATGAAATGATTTAGTCTTGCATGATCCTTTGACTCATGAGGTAAGATATAAAGTAATTATAATTTGAGGTGGTTCATGACTCTTGGGAAGTGTATTTCTAATGAGACAGAAGAGGGGAGGGTACTTAGTGATTATGGGGTAATGTTGCTTATCAATCAAGCAATTAAGCAATTATCAACATTTGATTGATTGTAGTTTGATTGATAGTACTTCTGACAGGTCAGATGAAAAGAGTATATTTTGACAAAGGGGATGTAAGTGCAAGACAGGGTTAAAATAATAAAAACATATAAAGAGCTATAGTAGAAGAAGGCTAGGCAACAGTGGCTAAATAGCACCAAGTAAAGAGGCACATATTATAGGAGAGAGAAATAAGTGAACATTGAGTACATCCTACTCAACTGACTTGACCCAGAGAGGGAATAATATCCATTCCCAATTAGATTTAAAAATCTAGTCTGCCCTACAGGGATGTGGGGGGGCAGGAGGGTAGAAGGGAAAGAAAAGGGAAAAAGGGACTGATGAAAATGAAGATGAAATTATAAGTGAAAGAAAAGTTAGTGAGGAACAGTAAGGAAAGTAAAGAGAAGAGTACAAAAGGGGAAAGATAACATGGAGGGAAGTAAAAATTTAGTAATCTTAACTGTTAATGTAAATGGGATGAACTCTCCCATAAAACAGAAGGTCATAGAAGGAAAAAAACCATAATCCAACAATATGTTGTTTACAAAAAAAAAACACATTTGGAATATAGGTTAAAGGTATGGAGTATTATTGTTCTATAAGAAACCATAAATGGTCATACTCAAGACATTCATAGAAAGAATTACAGAAACTGATGCAGAACAAAAGGAACAGAACCAAGAGAAAATTGTACACATTAACAAGAATGTGAGTTGATTAACTTTGATAGAAGCAGCTCTTTTCAGCAGTTCAAAGAGTTAGGACAACCCTGAAAGACCTGTTATGTACAGATGAAGAAAAAAAAGCAAAACAAAACAAATGAATCAAAAAACCCTACAGAATTTGAATGAGTACATGATCACTTTTATTTTAGTTTTTAAAAATATATTTATTTTCATCCATTTGTACATGCATATTTCCAAGATACAAAATTGCCCTGCCCCCACCCTTCCCACTTCCCTCCCCCCAGCAGGAAATAGTCACGTTAGCATTTTACATACATATTTTTGTCAAATATACTTACAAAGTGTTAATTATTGGCATGAGGAATTAGGATCAATGGAAAGAGATAGATGAGATAATTTTTATAAAGTGTTCATCAGATTTAGAAGGGTTCTTTTTTTTCTTTGTGTTTTGTTTGGTTTGGTTTTTCTTCTTCTGCTTGGGGGCAATATAGTCCATAACCAGTCAAATACAGTTGTTCTAGCTCTCTGAACTGCTGAGAGGAGCTGCTTCCATCAAGGTTTTTCAGTTCATAATGTTGATGTGTGCATTGTTCTCTTGGCTCTACTCCCTTCACTCAACATCAGATCATTCTATGCTTCTTTAGAGTCTGACCATTAATATTCATGTACCATAATGTGTTTGAGTATTCCCCAATTGATGGGAATCCCCTCAATTTCCAGTTCTTTGCCACTACAACAAGAACTGCTATGAATATTTTTGAACACGTGGGACTTTTCTCATTTTTTAAGATTTCTTCTGGATATAAACATAGAATTGGAAAAGCTGGGTCAAAAGGAACAGCTTTAGACTCTTTGGGCATAGTTTCACAATGCTTTTGAACAGCAATGCATTAAAGTCCCAATCCTTCCACAACCTCTCTAACATTGATCATTTTCCCTTTTTGTCATTTTAACCAATCTTATAGGTATGAGGTGATATCTCATTGCTGTTTGAATTTGCATTTCTCTAATCAATAGTGATTTGGAGCATATTTTCATATGATTATATGTAACTTTAATTTCTTCATTTGAAAACTGTCTATTCATATCCTTTGACCATTTATCAATTGGGGAAATGACTTGTGATCTTATAAATTTGATGTAATTCTCTCTGTATTTTAGAAATGAGACCTTTATCAGAATTTCTAGTTGTGAAGATTGTTTCCCAACTTTCTACTTTTCTTCTAATTTTGGCAGCATTGGTTTTATTAGTGCAAAAACTTCTTAATTTGATATAGTAAAAATCATCCATTTTGCAGTTTATAATGTGCTCTAATTCTAGTTTGGTCATTAATTTATCCTTTTTCAATAGATCAGATAGAATATTGGTCTATTAATTTATCTATGGTATCACTCTTTATTCTAAATCCTGTACCCATTTTAACCTTGTTCTGGTATAGCATGTGAGATATGGGTTTATGCCTAGCTTTTGCCATACTTTTTTTTCAGTTTTCCCAACAATTTTTGTCAAATAGTGAGTTCTTATCCCAGAGACTGATGTCTTGGGGTTTGTCAAATAGGAGATTGCTGTAGTCATTTACTGCAGTTTCTTTTGAACTTTCCTAATCCACTGATCCATTACTCTGTTTCTTAACCAGTACCCGGCAGTTTTGTTGATTGCTGCTTTATAGTACAGCTTTAGATCTGGTAGAGCTTAGGCCACCTTCCTTTACATTTTTTTATTAGTTCCCTTGCTATTCTTGCCCTTTTGTTGCTCCAGATGAATTTTGTTACTATTTTTTCTAACTCGGTAAAGTAGTTATTTGGTAGTTTGATTTGGTATGAAAATGAATAAGTATTTAATTGTCATTTTTATTGTATTAATTCAACCTATTCATGAGCATTTGACATTTTTCCAATTATTTAGATCTGGCTTTATTTGGGTGAGGAGAGCTTTATAATTGTGTTCATATAGTTTTCTGGGTTGTCATGGAAGGTACATTCCCAAGTATTTAATGTTGTCAAATGGAATTTCTCTTTCAATCTCTTGTTCATAGACTTTATCGTTCATTTCATTTTAAAAAAGTTTTCTTTTGTTTTTCCTTCCTCTCCCATGTTTGCTTTCTTTTCTTTTAATCCTAATTCCACATACAGAAAATGACTAATATGTAAAAATGCTAATCACAAATGAACATGGATAATGTACGCTAAACTGTTCACCACTGAGGGAAGGGGGGTGAAAAGGGACAATAGAAGGATATTTTGTAACTTATAAACATGCATATGAATGAATGTTGAAAAATTTTCATAATGTAATTGGAAAAATAAAATAAAATATTAATTAGAAAAAAGTAAACTACATACTGTATTATGTTTCATTGTAATTTGACTTTATTTCCCAATTCATTTTAATCTGATATGATCACACTTGGGGAATGTTATAGGATACATCTGGTCCTGGCTTGAGTGACATCTCTAGTAAAAGAAAGCTGGATTATATTTTATCTTAGGAGTTTATATACTAAAACAATTATCTAGGACTGGTGATTTCAAGAAGATCATTTCTGTTAAAAAAGCATAATTGTGCCTTTGTGCAATTTGATTTTTATTATGGTGGAAGTTTACTACGCTTTCCAAACAACCAAATTTCCATATGAAATCTTAGTCACATTTGAGTGGTCCTGTAGTTTCCAAGAAGCTTTTGATTTAATGGAATTTGATTGAGTTGACTTTTTTGAAAATCAGGTTAGATTTTAATTATAATATGCAAGTTATAATAATAATCACCTAATTTGTGCATATGTTTGTTTTCAATCTAGCAGATAAACTCATCAAATTTCATTTCAAAAACAAGGCAAGAAAAGTGGGAAGAGAATCAATGATTTGAAAACTTTAAGTTAGCCATTTTTTAAGTCTTTTCTCAAAGTATTATTTGAAGAGCCAAACGATGCTATCTTTCTGGTCATTTTTTATCCCATTCCACCAAAATATTTCTCATAGGTAAAAGCAAATGACAAACCACTCCAGTATCTTTGCCAAGAAAACCCCATATAGAGTCCTTACAAATTAAACATAACTTAATGACTAAACATAAGCAGCACAGTATTTATCATTTGTATAAGATGTAGCTTGGTACAGTAGTCATAATACCTATAATAAGCCTTGAAATTAGGAAGAGTTGAATTATACCCTACCTTTGACAATTAGTAGCCATATTTTGACACCATATTTAAATCACTTAGTACCCCAGGCAGCTAAGATGATAAACAACAAATTAGTTATTAGTTAACACTGACAAAGATAGTTTTCTATAGGGAGTTCCCCATACTGTTGAAATTGCAGAACTTAACCAAACTAAAGAAATGTCATTTACCATAACAAATTAGCATTAGAAATTATTCAGGGTGGCTAGGTGGAGCAGTGGATAGAGCACTGGCTGTGGAGTCAGGAGTCTCTAAGTTCAAATTCAGCCTCAGACACTTAATAATTACTTAGCTGTGTGACCTTGGGCAATCCACTTAACCCTACTGCCTTGCAAAAACCTAAAAAAAAACAAGGAAAATTTTTCAGCATCTCATCTGAAATAAGTCACTGTCATACTCTGTCAATTAAAGTAAAGAATTAATCTTCATTGGCATTGTGGAGACTAATTAATTGGTAAATTAAATAGTTTTGATTGCATATATTTCAAATTTATAGCATTCTTTTCTTAATCATCATGCTTTTCATAATACATGGTGGGTATAGTATAAAAAGATACATATCAATAAAATTAAACACTACAACAGACTGAATGGATAGAAAATGACACAAAGCACCTTCAATAAAATTAAACAGCAAAAAAAGTAAAAATGCAAAAAAGTTTAGTGCACTTTAAAACATTTTGTATTATATAACTAAATGATAGACTAGGTATATAGTAGAAATATTTTTTAAAAAACTGTGGAAACCAAAGTTTTTTTTAATATGATCTTCATACCTTTAATTTAAAAACAGGTTTCAAAATAACAGCTTCAGGAGCAGCTAGGTGGCACAGTGGATAGAGCACCATCCCTGGAGTCAGGAGAACCTGAGTTCAAATGAGGCCTCACACACCTAATAACCTAGCTGTGTGGCCTCAGGCAAGTCACTTAACCCCATTGCCTTGCCAAAAACAAAACAAAACAAAATAACAGCGTCAGTTTGTTAATTATTAGCAAAGAAAGAAAAAAAAACACTTCCTTTTTAATATATATATGAGATTAGGATGGGAGGCAGCTTTCATTAAAAATTAACTAGAGATTAAAACTAAGCAATGAAAACATGAAAATAACAGTTCCACTAAAAATCTTCATCATCCTTTCCAGCAATAGCAGTCCATCACATTTATGGAGGACTTTCAGATTTGTAAGGTGTTTTCTGCATAATCTAGCAAGCAGGGAAACACATAGGACTGTCACTGAAGATCTGAGCTAATAAGTGAGTTCAGTTCTTTCCCTGGAACACAGGAGTAAAGGAGGCTCCCAATACTTAGAATTCAGAGGTGTCCTGAACAGAGACTCCCTATGAAACTGCATCTAGCAAAGGAGCAATAAATTTTACCATGGCCTTTTAGATTCCACCAAACTGCATGCATCTATAGCCATCCACCATTCATTTAGTCACATGTTGAAATAGTAATCTGTTTGATTTTTTAAAAACATGTAGATGATAATTGTGTTGGTTCTTCCTTCCTCCTTCCATTATTGTTAAATATATAATACAAATTAGAACATTTTTATGTGTTCATAAGCTACTCTCTATTTTGGAACTTCTATGAATTAAACTTTAGATTAGAACATTAAAATAATGGTGTGAAAAATAATTTGCATTTCTGTCACTCTATGAACATAAAACCAACACTATATATTAATCACAGCTAAAACTGCTAAATATATGACTTCAAACAAAATAGAAATTAGATAAATAATCACATTCTGCAATTGGTTCCATTTCTTAATTGCTTTATAAATATATTTTCAAAGGGTTTGTCTTAGATCTAGTTCATTCTGTTCCATATATAAACTGAGTACTATAACTCATATAGGAGACAATGTCTTTCAGTTTCTTTCCAAATTATCTTGGCAATCTCACAATTGAGTTAATATCCAGAAAATACCATAGGCCCCTTACACCCATCGTCAGTTAAAACCCCCCATACACACAAACGCATACAAATTCATACAATCTTAGAGCTACAGAGGATCCAAGAATACTTGTACAAACTTATATCTTGCAGATGAGATTGTTATGGGTTGCAATACACTCAAGGTATTTTAGCCAACTGAAAATTGCTGGCCATTACAACCAAGAGCTTACAGCCTTCTAAAGATGAATTAGAAAAGTGCACCATAGGGAAGAAGCTTAGAACAGAGCAAAGATAATTTATTTGGAATTAGAGAGGACTTTATCAAATCCTGGCTCTGTCACTTAAGTGTGTATGACCTTGACTAGGTCATACAGCTACTCTGGTCCTCAATTCCTCAGCTGTAAAATGAGAAGGTTGAAATATGTGACTTAGAGGTTCTTTTCTAGCTCTAAATAGAACATCCTTCGATTCTCTGCAACTATACTCTCTGTTCAGTTTCAAAGAAGACCTTCATATCATGGAGGTGATGCCATGACATGCACATATATTGGATTTTATTGGGGAGGGGGAGGACTGTGCTAAGTCACCAGTCTTACTTTCTCCTCCAGAGCCATCTGTGTCCATGGACAGATAAGAATCAGGTCAACTTGAGATGGCCCTGGACACAAAGTAGAAAGTTAAGTAACATATCCAGAGTCACGTGGCAGTGTCAAGTGTCTGAGCCAGATTTGAACTCCCATCCCCCAGGGACTCCAGTGCTCTATCCACTGCAACATCTAGCTGCCCCTAAGAAAGTATTTAATAAATGCTTAATCATTCATTATTAATTTAGAGCCTTAGCAGAGCACCCCCTCATTCAAATTCAATTCCTGTGCTTGTCATGACATCATCTCCCTGATGTCATGGTCTTCTTCAAGAAAGGGGGACAAATATTATCATTAAATATTTTCTTAATTGCAGGGTGGGATGCTGGGTGGCCCAGTGTAGAGAGTGCTGGATCTGGTAGTCAGGAAGATTTATTTCCATGAGTTAAAATTTGGCCTCCCAACAGCAAGCAAGTCTTTTACTCCCATTTGCTTAGTTTCCTCATCTATAAAATGAGCTGCAGAGGAAAATAACAAATGACTTCAGTATCTTTGCCAAGAAAATACCAAATAGAATCACAAAAAGTCAGACATGACTGAAAATCACTATACAACAACATGCAAAACATTGAGATAAATCAAAGTAAATAAAATAATAAAGTAATGACACATAGAGGTTTCATCTCTAAGTCATATGGAAAAACCCTAAGGTTTTTAGAGTGAAGTAATTAAGCAAATAGTTAATACATCCTTTATGCCATTTCTTTTAAGAAATCTATTAGCTTCCAATATTGAACTGTGTGCCAATTGTGCCAAGAACTTCGTAGTAAGAATTATCTTTTAAATGTCTTCACTCATTGTGATTGCTGAGAAGAAAGAGGCCATATCATCTGCTGGATCACATTCCCACAAAGATTATTTCTTTGAACTCTTAATGCATATCTATGCTAGAAGTTGTTCTAGTGGTCTCAAAGATTATTGTTCCTATGGTCATGGGCTTATCTCTCTGGCAATTGAAGTCTGATTTCTCTGATATTGCACGGATAGTGGATTGTTCTACAAGGGTTGTTCCCTTCCATGATGGCTGCAAGGGAAAGACTAGAAGCAAGGTCTATAGTGTGTTATGGGTAGCTGGGTGACTGTTAGGGGGAGTGTCACTGCTATTCCTAGGGTTCTTGAACTTAGGATCCTAGAGTGTCTCTCTAACAGACTTTAAGGGAAAATTGTAGACTGCCTGGCACATGTTAATTTCTATCTCATCCTGAGGGTATTAGTTGGACTGCTCCTTATCTTTGAAAGTTTGTTGGCATTTGGTAGTTATGGGGAGGCTGAACCCTTCCTCATGAGTTGCTTCCCTTCATGAGGATTATAAGGACTTGTTGAAAGCAGGAGCCAGTCTGAAGGACACCGCAGATTCCAGGTCCCTGGGCTTACCATTCTGGAATAGCATTTGGTTGCTGCTTGCTCATGATCCGATTAATTTGTCTTTAGCACTAAGCATGCTGTTATGCATAGTTGTTATTATGTTTTTATTGTTGACACCATAGTGTACCACTAAAATTAAGGACATCAGGATATGATTTCAGTAATTGTGGGCTCCAAGCAACTCTCAACTTTCCTAAAGGATAATTTTAATGATGATATTGCCATAACCATATGTTATTTCATAAAATTCTCTCTCCAATAATCAAATGTGTCATAGATAATGGTGACTTGGAGTGATAACTGATCAGAGAAAATAAGTATTAAGACTGAATAATATTCATATTAGGAATTTAATTAGTAAATTGAAATTGTGTTGCTCTTGAGATGAGGAGTATATGATTTAAAATGGAGTTCAAAGTTTATTTAGTTTCTCATAACAATCAGAAAAGCAAGAATATAACAGTTGATAGCTTAGAGTGAATAAATGGTAATTAAACTTTACCATCTCAAACTTTTTTCTCACATATAATGCTTTCGTGTGCATGTTGATCTTTGTATACATAAAAATATGACAGGAGAACCTAATCCTGTCCCTTGCAGCATGAAATTTCCAATCTTCATATTGCTTGTAGTATTTTCTTTTATAAGAAAATTGAATTTTATGTGTTTTTCTCTGCCTGTTTGCACTTACCTTCCTTGGTCCAAGTGGTTACTTTTTTCCTAAAAGTTAACTGATGAAATCAGTTTTTGCAATTGGTACAATTTTTTATTCAAAATCTTACATCTGACCTCAGGTTAGAAGTATTCAGAGTACCTAAGTAATTAGCATCTTTTTATATTAAAGTGATCCATGCCAATATTTCCATAGTTATCACCCTATTGAATATCTTCATTGCTATGTACCTATACTAACTTTCATGTCCCCCTATTTTAGCTCCTCAGTTTAGTATACAGTGCTTTCCATATTCCTGTACACCTATTGTCTGTTTTTATCTCAGACTGTTCCTCTTTAGAAATTCTAGATTAGAATCAAACTGAACTAGTCTCCCTAATCTCTACATATTTCATATGTTCCCTTCCTTTGCCTCTACTCTTGTTCTTCCATTCTCTGAACATTCTTCCCATCTCTACTTTATTTAATTCTTCCCTATGCTTTATCACACAAATCAGATATCACCACTTTTATGAAGTCTACACTACACCTCTACCATAATTAGTTATAGTATTTGGTCTACAGGTAGAAGAAACTGAGAATACTTGAGAGGGAGAAAAAAAGAGTGGTTCCAGAAATGAAAGAACTGATTTCTTTGACATGAACTTGCTTTGATTAATATCTGGTATTCTGATTAATTAGTGACCCTATAACAAATCTGCCTTGCTTAAAGTTAGCAGGGCCTAAATACACACACACTAAGTGTGTAATTCTACAAGATATATTATAGACTCATCAGGGGACTGAGCCAAGATGGTGGCAGAAGAGCTTCTCTTAGGTGCCCTCTCCAAAATATTTCAAAAACCTTGATATTATGACTCTAACTAAATTTTCAAGAGACAGAACCCTCAGAAAGATCCAGTGAGGCAATTCTCCAGTTTAAGGTAACCTGGAAAATAGTGGAAAAAACTCTGTTCCATGAAGTTAGAGTGGTGACTCCACCAGAGTGAAGGAACTTTAGCCTCCTTGGAACAGCCCCAGGGCAACTTGGAACCATGGCTTCCAGCAGCAGAAGTAGTTTCCTGACCTGCACCCCAGGGAACATCAAACACAACTTGGAAGATCAGCAGGAAGACCTCTGCCAGAGCGAGCATGAAGCCCAGGCCCACAGCACAGCTGAGGCACTCTGCAAAGCCCAGGGTCTCAGTGTGGTCATGACACTCTGTGAAGCTCAGATCCAGGAAACAGAAGCATACCTGGTGAATAGCCCAGCAGGAGCCTCCAGGCAGCTGTGCCCTAAGCCCTCAGCCCACCAAAGGTATGGGAGTGGAGGGAGATTTCCAAGGTCTGTCCTCTGTCCCTGGAACAGGACTCTGAGGCTATAGCCCACATTCAGATCTTGATCCCATTCTAGGCACCCCACAGAACAGGACCCCCCCCCACCTCAGGCCTGTGGCAGAGGGGTGCACTTGTGGTCATTCACAGACCAGGAGAAAGGACAAAGCCTCACACACTGAGATCCTTGTGGGGGTGTCTCAATAAAACTCTATAGCTCAGACAGCACCCCAAAACCAGGCATAGGCTGGGGAAATGAGTAAACAGGGAAAAAAGCAACCAAACCATTGACAATTACTTTGTCTATGATCCCGAAATACTCAATCTGAAGATGAGAAAGTCCAAGCTTCTGCATCTAAAGACTCCAATAAATATAGAAGTTGGGCTCAGGCTATGATAGAGCTCAAAAAAGATTTTGAAAATCAAGAGAGATAAGAGTAAAAATTGGGAAAAGAAATGAGAGAGATACAGGAAAAACATGAAAACAAAGTCAGCAGCTTAGTCAAGGAGATCTAAAAAAGTGCTGAAGAAAATAACATGTTAAAAACCAGCTTAGGTCAAATGGATAAAACAGTTCAAAAAGTTATTGAGGAGAAGAATGCTTTAAAAAGCAGAATTGGCCAGATGGAAAAGGAAATAAGAAGTCTCTCTGAGGAAACCAAATCCTTCAGATGTAGAATGGAGCTAAAGTAAGCTGATGACTTTGCAAGAAATCAAGACAGAATCCTTCAACAACAAAAGAATGAGAAATTAGAAGAAAATGTGAAATATTTTATTAAAAAAAACAACTGATCTGGAAAACAGATTCAGGAAAGATAATTTATGTCCTAGTACATGGTCAATTTTTGTATAAGTTCCATGTACTGCAGAGAAAAAGATATATTCCTTTCTATCCCCATTCAATTTCCTCCATAAGTCTACCATATGTAATTTTTCTAACAATCTGTTTGCCTCCTTAACTTCTTTCTTGTTTATTTTATGATTTGATTTATCTAGAACTGAGAGCGGGATGTTGAGGTCTCCCACTAGTAGAGTTTTGCAGTCTATGTCTTCCTGTAGTTCTTTCAGCTTCTCCTCTAAGAATTTGGGTGCTGTCCCATATATTCAGTATTGAAATGACTTTATTGTCTATGGTAACTTTTAGGAGGATAAAATTTCCTTCCTTATCTCTTTTAACGCTATTTTTGCTGCTGCTTTGTCTGAGATAAGGATTGCTACCCCTGCTTTTTTTTTTTTTACGTCAGCTGAAGCAAAATATATTTTGCTCCAACCTTTTACCTTTATTCTATATGTATCTCTCTGCTTCAAATGAGTTTCTTGTAAGCAACATATTGTAGGATTCTGGTTTTTAATCCACTCTGCTATTTGCTTACGTTTTAAGGAAGAGTTCATCCCATTAACATTCAAAGTTATGATTACTAATTCTTTATTGCCCTCCATGCTATCTTCCCTCTGTTTGTATTTTCCCCCTTCCCCCCTTTATCCATATTCCCCAGTATTTGGTTTCTGAATACCACCCCCTTCAGTGTGTTTGCCCTGCTATATCACACCCTCCCCTTTCTTTCCCCTTTCCCTTTTTCCCTTTTCCCTTCCCTTTCTTTTGTTATTTCCCCTTTCCCCCCCCACTCCCTTTCCCTTTCTCCATCCTCCCCTCCACTTTTCCCATTTTAATACTTGAAAGGTTAGATGTTTTATAAGTTAACTTAGTATGTGTAGGTCTGATGGGAAGAAGATTCAGGTGTTTCTGATCTGCTCCCTTCTTCCCCTCTATTACCATAGGTTTTTTTTGTACCTCTTAGTGTAATGAGATTTACCCCATTCAATCCTCTCCCTCCTCCTGTCTCTTTCCTGTCCCCCTTTTTAAGGAGGTGGTATTTTTTAGATCATTCTAAGTCATAGAAAATTCTGAGTGTCTGTCCCTTCTAGTTCAGTATATTCTATCAAATAGAGTCAAAATTCCTGAGAGTTATTAGAGTCTTTCTCCCAAGTGGGGTTAAAGCCACTTACATCACATTAGATAGCAGTCTCATGGATAGGTCATGAATGTCCATCACTGTTCTCAAGATTTATGAGAATCTTTTTCCCCATGGTGGGATATAGCCAGTTTCAACTTACTGGATAGCATTTTTTCCTTTTACCCCCCCCCTTTTGTTTTTACCTTTTCATGTGTTTCTTGAACCTCCTGTTTGATGTCCAAATTTTCTACTTAACTCTGGTCTTTTCATCAGAAACTTTTGGAATTCTTCCATTTTGTTAAATGTCCATCTTTTTCCCTGGAAGAGAAGGCTCAGCTTTGCAGGAAAGTAGATTCTTGACTGCATTCCAAGCTCCCTTGCTCTTCAAAGTTTCTTGTTCCAGGCCCTTTGATCCCTTAATGTTGATGTAGCCAGGTCCTTAGTGATCCTTACTGTGGCTCCTTGATATTTAAATTGTTTCTTTCTGGCTGCTTGCAAGGATTTTCTCTTTTATCTGATAGTTCTGGAATTTGGCCACAACATTCCTTGGTGTTTTCATTTTAGAATCTTTTTCTGGTGAGGATCAATGTACTCTTTCAATAACTACTTTGCCCTCTGATTCCATGATATTAGGGCAGTTATCCATCACTAGATCCTGTAATATTAAGTCCAGGCTTTTTTTCTCTTCAATATTTTCAGGAAGTCCTATAATTTTCAGGTTGCCCCTCCTTCATCTATTCTCAGGGTCAGTGGTTTTGTTGATGAGGTATTTTACATTTTCTTCTATTTTTTCTATTTTTTGTTTTTGTTTAACTGACTCTTGCTGTGTCATGGAGTCATTAGTTTCTGTAGACTCCATTCTTTTTTGGGGGGGTGGGAGGAGTTTTCTTCATTAACCTTTTGGTCAATTCTACTTTTGAAAGAGCTTTCTATTTGCCCAATTGAGGATCTGAGAGAATTATTCTCATTTTGTATTTGTCCAATTGATGATGTGAGAGATTTATTCTCATTTAGTAATTGTCCAATTGATGATCTGAGAGATTTATTCTCATTTTGTATTTGTCCAATTGTACTTTTTAAGGATTTGTTTTCTTGTTGCAAAGTATTAATTGTCTCTCCCAAATTTTTAAGCTCCTTCCTTATTTCTTCAAGGAAGTCTTTCTGTGCTGAAGATCAGATCATATTCTCCTCAGAGGTTCTATGTCTTTCTGAGTTAGGGTCTTTCCCTTCCAAGAATTTTTCTATGGATCTTCCTTTCTGCTGAGCCCTTCTTCATTTTGCTAAGACCTTGAGTTGTGGAGGGGCTGGTTCACAGGGGCTTGGGATCACTAAAGGCTTTACCCACTGAATGCAATTTCTCTGGCTGGCCAGTAGGAGGTGTTGGTTGCTTTCTCTGGAGTGTCTGTGACCTTGATTGAGGCCTTCTCCCTTTGCTTGAAGGGAGGAGTTGGAGCTATTGAATTCTTTTGCCTTCCATCAGTGGTGGGCTTTACCCTGGCCTGAGGTCATTTGTCAGCTGGGCTGGTTCTTCTGCTCACATCCCTGGGCCTGAGGCAAAAGTAGTTTGCATTTGTTCCAGGAAGAGGTCTGAGCTGTAATGGAGGCATGGACTCTGTGTTCCCCAGACTAGAGGAACCCAGGGATGGTGTCCGCAGCTCTCTTGCACCGGAACTCTCCCCACCAGCCCTGTCCGCAAACTTCCAGAGTACAGCACCAACACCAGTGCCTCTACTCCCTAGTTGACTCAAGCCCCTGCCGTCTAGCCCCACCGCTGATCCAGCAGGTCCAGCTCTCGGGCCCTCAGACTCCAGTTACCAATTCCACTTTTAATCTGGTTGATCAGGGCTGATCCTCCCTCTGAGCCCAGATTCACCTGCCCAAATTCATCCAATACTGCTGCTGGAGACAAATCCTGAGGTAGATCTTCTTTCTCCTGGCTTATCTTTCTGGGTTTTGTGGGTCGGGTTTTTTTTAAGAAGTTTGTTTTATGTGATGTTTCATATGGGGGAAAGATCAGGAGACTTTAGAACTGTGCCTGTCTTCTCTCTGCCATCTTGGCTGGAAGTCCTAGGAAAGATAATTTAAAAATGATTGGAATACCTGAAAGTCATGATCAGGAAAAGAGCCTTGACATCATTTTTAAAGAATTCCTACAGGAAACTTGCCCTGATATCCTAGAAGCACAGGGTAAAATAGAAATTAAGGGAATTCACTGATCTCCCCCAGAAAGAGATCCAAAAATCCACAAGAAATATCACAAGTAGCCAGAAGCACACAATTCAAATATCATGGAGCTGCTATTAGGATCATACAGGACTTAGCAGCAACTATATTAGGAGCTTGTAAGGTTTGGAATATAATATTCCAGAAGGCAAAAGAGCTTGGAATACAACCAAAAATCAACCACCCCGCAAAACTGAACATCATCTTCCAGTGGAAAAGATGGGCTTTCAATGACAGGGGAATTTCAAAATTTTCCTGTTGAAATGACCAGAGCTGAACAGAAAGTTTGACCTTCAAGTACAGGACTCAGGTGAAGCATAGAGAATGGATGAGAAGGGCAAATTATGAGGGACTTAATGATGAACTGCATGTATTCCTGCATGGAAAGATCAAGCTGATAATACTCATATGAACCTTCTCATTTAATAGAGCATGTAGAAGGAGCTTTTATAGATGAAGCACAGGAGAGAGCTGAATTTGAAGATTAATATATTGTAAAAATGAAGTCAATGTGTGACTGGAAAATATACTGAGAGTAAGAGTAAGGAGAGGTAGAATAGGCTAAGATATTTCATATAAAAGATTTTTTTTTGCAATGATATGGAAGGGGGAAGGCAGGGGGAATGAGGGAACCTTCACTCTCATCAGAGAGTGGCTCAGAGAGGAAACAGCATATACACTCAATAAGGTATAGACATCTAGAGAGAAAAGGAGAGAATGGGGATAGGAGGAAGGGAAGAGATGTGAGTGACAGAGGAGAGGGTAAATCATAGGAGTGAATAGTCAGATATAACACATTTTCTTTTTTACTTTTCTCAATGTGCTGGGATTAGGTGGCTTGTCTGGGACCATGGGGCCAGGTGGTTGCTGGGTCTCAGGGGTGGTATGTGGGCTTGGGCCCCTCTTAGCTGCGCCACTCAGCTACACTACAGCATAGTTTAGAAGAAGGATAGAGCGAAAAGAGAGAGGAAATAGTAGTAGTGGGGAGGAATGAATGGAGGGAATTGCAATCAGCAACAGCAACTATGGAAAAATATGGAAATAACTTCTATGATGGACTTATGATGAAGGTGATCCACCCAAGACAGAACTGTTGACAGAACACAGACTGAAACACATTTTTTCTCTTTCTTTTACATTATTACTCATGAGGTTTTATATTTTTGTGGGGGCATTATGTTTACTCTTAAACAAGAATATTTTAGTAATGTGTAAAAAAAATGAAGACAAAACTATTTTAAAAAAAGGAAGAGCACTGATCTTCCAGTTAGGAGAGAGCTGGGTTCAAATTTTACCTGTGACCCTGATTGGGTTATAGAAATATGGTCTACTCCCTTATCCTTGATTTGCCTCAGTTTAAAAATTCTATAAAATTAAAGTAACAATATCTAAAGTACTTACCTCAAGAGATTCTGTAAGAATCTTATGTAATAATGTATAGGTTATCCCAAAAGTCTTGTTTTAAGTTATTAAAATTCACTATCCTAAAACTTGGACATCCTTGTATGTATAGCACAATAAGAACCTTCAAATGATATTATTTCTCCTGAAGGGCAGCTAGGTAGCATAGTGGATAGTGTTTGATCTAGTATAAGGAAGATTCATCTTTCCAAGTTCAAATCTAACCTCAGATTTTTACTAGCCATAGTACAAGACTATTCACCCAGTTTGACTCAGTTTCCTCATCTGTAAAATGAACTGCAGAAGGAACTGATAACCATGTCAGCATTGTTACCAAGAAAATCCAAAATGGAATCCCAAAGAGTCAAATATGACTTAATAACAATTACCACTTACTGCAATAAACATGTACCTTAATAAAAAAAAAAGATATAGTTATATTTACTAGAAAATATGCCTATAATATATCTTGTAGAATCACACTCTTAGAAAGTGTCAGAAGGGGCAGAACCAAGTAATGAATAGTAACAAACTTTCTGAGAACTAAGTATTTGCTCAAACTCTAGTGATTATTCTGGAATATCTTTTGGTGTGTAATATGCTTCATAAATGGAGCTGAACTATTGATTAATTGTATATACCTAGAAACTAACATTTAAACTGACCTGAGTTTCAGTAATAGTTTCTCTCATCATGAAGCATTTCACCTCCCTATTGCCTAGCAAAATATTTAATGAGTTGAATTGAATATCTAAAACAAATACAGAAAGATATGAATGGAAAGAGATAGTTTTCAACTGACAGACTGTACTACCTCTGTATATTTGCATATCATCAAGGAAAAGCAATTGTTTTGGGGGGAGCAAGATACAACTGCATTAATAACAAAGAAAGTATAAACTGTGCTTCTTGTTGACTCTGATGCATTTTGCATGAGTCTTCTAATTAGTGGAAAGAATATTGATAAATTCAGGCAGCCCTATGTGAGGGATAGAGCTGGTATATGAGAGAGAGAAGAGAATTTTTGTGCCATCTTCAGAGGACACACTCAGTGACAGATTCTTTTAGAGACTGACTCTATACACATAAATTGAGAGAGACAAACTTTGGGAAGTGCAGAAATGTAGAGAAAGCCAAGTCTTCAAAAATATCTCTGAATTTCAATTTGCCTTCCTGGAGTCTTCAGGGAATTTTCCTTGAGTTAAATTAGATCTGTTTGTAGTTTGAACTGAGATCTGTCTCTCACAGAGGAAGATCTTATTCATTCTGTTTCTTTCTAATCCACATAAATGTCCAAATTATGTGCACTGTTTGTTTGGATAACTGAGTTTACTTGCTATAAATTTGTTTGTATAATTTTTAGTGGGAAGGAGTGAACTTGCTAGTGCAAGCTAAGCACTGCTTTTCTCCCTTTTAATTATGGGATAGGTAGTCTTTTTGTTGAACTTATGTTCCCCAGACCAGCAATATTAAGGTGTGTATCTACGTTTTAAACAAAATCAAAGCAATCAACCTCACATTTCCTTTTAATGTGAACTGGTTAAAGGAGGGGAAAATGCACATATACACACAGTTGGGTATAGAAATACATCTTACCCAAAAGGAAAGCAGAAGGAAAAAAGACTTAAGAAAAAAGGAAAGGGGAGTGTAAGGGTAGATGACTAATGGATATATTAGTCAGAAGTAAAATAAACTCTAAGAGAGTAGGTAAAAGCAAAATAGAAGTAAAATAAAATAGAATAGAGAGAAATATAGATGGGGAACTAATGATCAAGTTACAATATATAAATATGATAGAATACTATTATGATGTGAGAACTGATGAAGGGGGAAAATACTTTATGAACTGATGAAAAGTGAAGAATGAAGAAACAGGAGGAAAATTTATATAATAAAAATGATATTGTAATCAATTTTGAAATACTTAGTTACTCTTGTCAACACAGTAACCAACCATAATTCCAAAGGATTTAGGATGAACCATCCTATTCACCTCTACATAGAGAGCTTATGAATTCAGAGTGCAGATTAAATCATCTATCTTCCCTTTCCAATCCCTTCTCTCTCTCTTTTTTCATAAAGTTTTTTGCAAGGTAGGGGGTGAAGTAACTCGCTCAAGGTCACACATCTAGGTAATTATTAAATGTCTGCATCCAGATTTGAACTCAGGTCTTCCTGACACCAGGGCTGATGCTCTATACACTACACTACACAGCTGCCCCAAATCTCTTCTCTTTTGACAAAGCTACAAAGCTAATGTGTGAATGTGTTTTGCATGATTATACATACATACAGACAGACACATACATATACATATATATATATATATACATATATATATATATATATATGGATTTTGATTTTCATTTTTCCAGTGAAGATGGGAGAGGGAGGTCAAGAAGAGAATTCAGAATTGAAAACAAGATAAAAATTGAATGTGTCATTGCCAGGCCTTGAGCATTAACCCTCTCTTGCCTAGATACAGTTCACCAAGCCACTTACTGACTATTTTCATCTCCCCTCCTTTTTCACCTGTATATTTCCTCCCTTAGTTTTCTTTCCTGAAGAGAGTATAAGTTCTTTCAGAGGAGATATAGTGTTTCTTATTTGTTTTTTTTTTACATAGCAATTAGTGTCTGATGCACAATACTTTATAGATGCTTTTTAATTCATTTATTCATGTGTTTGATCACTTATTTGATGAGGGATTGTTCTTAATTCATCTAACATTTTGTGTTCCAATTACATGCAATGATAGTTTCTACCAATAATTTTTTTGCAAAGTTTTGAGTTTTACACTTTTTCTTCCTCCTTACCTTCCCTCCCTCCTCCCCTCAACAGAAGGCACTCTGAAATGGGCTTTATGCTAGCATACATAATAAACAGATTGCGCCACCTAGCTGCCCCTTCCTTTAACTCTGTATGTATCTCTCTGTTTCATATGTGTCTCTTGTAAACAGCATGTTGTGGGATTCCGGTTTTTAATCCACTCAATTCTGCTCCTCTTTTGTGGGAGAGTTCATCCCATTCACATTCAAGTGTTAATAATTACTAACTTTAATGCCCTCCATGCTATCTCCCCTTGGTTTGTATTTTTCCCCTAATCTCTACTCTCCAATATTTTGTTTCTGAATCCCACCTCCTTCAGTGTGTTTACTCCCTTTAGTACAACACCTCCCTTTTCTTTCCCCTTTCCCTTTACCCCTTCTTCTTTCCTTCCTTCTATCAGTCCCTTCTTCCTTCTCCCTTTCTCCTCTTTATATTTGAAAGATAAGTTTCCATACTCAACTGAATGTGTTTGTTAATCCCTCTGAGCCAAATTGTAAGATTCAGCTCACCTCCTTCATTCTCCCCCCTATTGTCATAGGTCCTTTGCACCTCTTCTCACCTTCCTCCCATCTCTTTACTGTTTCTCTTTTTTAATGAGATTTTTTAAAAATCATTCCCTCAAAGCCATGAAAAGATCATGAATATATGCATTCCTTCTGCATTAGTATTTTCCATCTGATAGAGTTACAATTCTCAAAAGTTATGAGAATCTTTCTGCCAGATGGGGAGGCAACCAGTTTAATATTATTGGAAATCAATTTTTTTTCTTTTCCCGTTTACCTTTTCATGGATCTCTTAAGTCTCCTCATTGAAGACAAAATTTTCTCTTTAGCTCTGATCTTTTCATCATCAAAGATTGAAAATCTCCTATTTTGTTAAATGTCCTACTTTTCCGCTGAAAGATAGGCTTAGTTTTTCTGGAGACTGAATTCTCAGTTATTCCAGGCTCCCTTGCTCTCTGGAATTATCATATTCCAGATCCTTCAAACCCTTATTGTTGATGTAGCCAGGTCTTGTATAATCCTTCCTGTGACTCTTTGGTATTTGAAATAATACTAATGCCTAGTGTAAAATGTAAATTTGGATTATAATTTTTAAGAAAAGGTACTTTGTTCCTATGCTTTGTAAAACTTTTAACATAAATTAGTATTAAAGGGTCAAAAGCTTTTTCTTCATCTTTGGATATGTTCATATAATCTCTTTTTTCTTTTATTATTAAAATTTTTCTTTGTAATGATAGCTTTCCAAATATTACCTACCCTTGAATTCTTGCCGTAAATCTAATTTGGGCAAAATGAATACTTTTTAATATATTATTATAGTCTTTCATTTTACTTAATATTTTATATAAATAGTCACTAATACTATTGGTCTCTAGTTCTTTGAGTATTAATAATCAGTTGTCTTAGTGAACAGATTTGGTAGAGTACTTTTACATTTCTAAAAAATTTTATATAATTAACAAGAATTTTTTTTATATTTGCTAGAATTTACTTATAATCTGTTCATATCAAGTTGTTTCTCTTTGTAATTTTACTAATGACTTGATCAATTTCTTTCTGTGTGATTGTTATGATTCTCTATTTTTTATCTTGTTAACTTGGTTATTTATCAAGTTATAACTTGGTTAGTTATATATATTTTCATTTTTTTAATAATTGTTATTAATGTCTTTCTTTTGTATTCCATTAATTCCCTGGATATGTATTCTTCTCTTCCCTCTTCCTCCTAGAGAATCATCCTATGTAATCAATAGTGGTATTTTAAGGACAAAAATAAAAAAAACAGTTTAAGGAAAATATAATATTCACTTCATTGAAAAGATGGAAAATATATGCAATATATGACTTAATGGATCTCTATTTTCTGAAAAGGTCATATTTTTCATTTAAGTTTTCAGTTCTGTGAATAAAATTAGATTGAACAGTTTCTAATATTTTTCCTTCCTTCTGTTTGTTTTTGTACTTTTTTTTTAATAGATCTCAAGTTGCCTCACAGAATTTCAAGCTTATGTGCATTGGTTTGTAGATAATAGTTCAAATATTTTTTATTGTTATTTTTCTTTTAGATTATAATATTTGTTCTATCTTACCTTTTTCATTCCTTTTTTTATTCATCATTCCCTTATTAAGGTTTACTTATACTATGCTCAAATCTACATAATTTTTTTTTGCTTATATGAACTCTTTAAAAGTTTTAATACTGGCAAGTCTTCCTTTAATTCTTTTAAGTTTCTCAACCATTTCTCATATTCTTGCTCTAATTCCCTTCTTATTTTTGGGATCAGTTGTTAATAAGAATAATCTTATTCTTCTGAAGATTTACTTATCATTTTCATCCCCCCTCCCTCCAGCAATTAATCATTATATTGCAATGCCTTTTTTCAATTATTTCTTCAGAGTGTCTCTGCTGATTTTTGTTGGGGGAGAGGGAGATTATGTTTTGTTTTGCTGTGAGTCTATCCTTATGAAGAATACTTTACTGTCAGCACATTTCTTCTTGTTTTAAGGAAATGAAAAAGAATTAGACTTAGGCATGATCATTCATACAGCCATCTTTTCTGAATTCAAATTTCTGTCTTTAAACAAATGTATCCAAGGAACTACAAGTTCTCTTGGAAGAGACATTAATTCAATATATCAAAACATAACACCTATGAGAGAATAAGCATTTGCCTACTTTCAAATAAGCCCAAAGTAGCTTTTTACTTAGACTGATTTCCCCTTCCTGTTTTTTTTCCAACCTCCTTCCAGAGCAGAAAATGAGCCTTCTCTTGAAATCTACTGCCACAGTATAAGTTAACCTATGAGAGAGGGTTTGTATTAGTCAAGTCAGATTGTCTTAGAATAATAATAATAATAAGCTTTTATATTATACTTTCAAGTTGTCAAAGTGATTTATAAATATTATCTAAGTGAACATATAAGGATAAGGACTGGACCTGAGACTTCTCTAGTTTATGGCCATGAATTTATAATTTATAATTTATTTAAAATGTCTTTTGGATGGAACTTTTTATGGTCTTCTTGTTTATCTTAAATATAGTAAGTGATGGTGTCTATTCTTTTACCATCTTAATAAAGTAGAAGAAAATATTTTCATATCTTTATTTTCCTACATTTCTATTTTTTCCATGGTATTCAAAAAACAGGGGACTTCCATCCAAGATGGTGGACAGGCACTGTGCTAAGTGCTCCTGGTTTCCCCTCAAAAATAACATGAATAAAACCTCTTAATAGAAATTTGACAAAACCCAGAAAAAAAAGCTAGGAGAAGAACACTTACCAACAAGTTCTAGGGGACCATGGGTGAACTGGGAGCAGAGACCAGAGGGCCAGAACACAGCAGCAGGGTGAAGCCTGAGGACTGGCCTTAGCTGCAGAGGCTTTGGGGAGTAACAGGTCTAAGGATCAACTTCAGCTGTGGAATCTTTAGCCAGGGGTGAGAGTTCTGGTGAGTGCCAGTTGACTGGAGGGTTAGTTCCAGCACAGAGTTGCAGAGCACATCTGGAAATTGACCTGCTGGGCACAGAGCTTGAACTCCATACTTTTAGGGGAGAATTCTTCCCTGAACAAAGAGTAACCACCCCCCAACCCCTCAGGCTCAGGTGTGAACAACAGAGCTCTCTCAGCTGAAAGGGAGAATAATGACTTCCCCCTCCCAGCACAAGGTCCCAGGAAAAGGAAGAAAGACCAGCAGAAGGGGGGCCCATGGAGAAATACTTAGAAGAAATAGATTCTAACCAGAGAGATCTAGCACCTCTGAGGAGATATGAATTGGTCTCCATCCTAGAAAGACTTCCTTGAAGAAATCAGGAAGGAGTTAAAAATCAATTGGAAAAAGTTAGGAAAGAAACTCAAGAGAAAATTAACACATTGCAAGAGAAAACTAATATCTCACAACAAAAAAAACTAATCCTTTGAAAATACTGTTGGACAAATCCAAAAAAACAGCCATGCTGATAAAAGGGAAATTTTAGAATTTGCCTGCAATTTAACCTATAAAGTAATTTAACCAACATGAAGGGTAAGGGGAAAAAAGAGCCCTCTTTGTTGGGTATATGTACATTTAAGTGGAATTTTATTTTGTTTCATTTTGTTTTTTTCTAATTTTGGTGTTTATATTGAAAGTACCTTTTGTAGAATATAGTGGGTAACATCAAAACTCAGCTTATTCCCATTCTTTATGATTCAGAAATAGATAGCTCTAGAAAATATTTAAATATACCTTTGTAAAAAAGGAAAAATACTTGAAAGTTAATGAATTTTCCTGAATACAAAACATTTCCAGAATAAAGGCTTGACATTTTTCTGTACCTGAACTATTCTGCTTAGTAAGACTATCTAAATTAAATTGGAAAGTGGAAATTAGGTAGCTCATTTAAAAAAACAAACAAATTGAAGGTAATTTTTTAATTATTAAAATAAAAAAATGCTAGCAATCATGCAGCTCCTACATTTTGTTGGATAATTGATATTCATTGGTATGTTATTTCTGACATGTAGGAACAGATAAAGGAGTTTTTGAAAATGGCTTTCAAACTGTTGCTGAAGAACTTTGTCTCAAATAGCCTGAACAGATTTTGAAGCCACTTTCTAACTACTAAGTAATTTTCTTTTTGAGAAAATGAGAAATTCAATTTCAAAGAAAGTCAAAGTTGTAAAAATGGCATTAAACTATATTCTTCTACTATGGATTATTGCTCAGACTAGTTTTGCAGAAACCAATTTGTTCACATATCTGAAACTTTTTTTCTCTATGTGACTATGTACTTCTACTTTTACTTTTTACTCTTAAGAAGAAAGTGAAAGACAGAGACAAAGACAGAGATAGAGAGTGATATTCACAGAAGTGGAAACACAAAGATAGATGCAAGTACAAAAAGGGTAGAAAGCAGGTGTTTGGGAGAGGGAGAGGAGAAAGACTGTATTGTGTTCTTAATCTTGTAATAATTACAGCTCTTCTTTTGCAACATCCCCATTAGCTACACATTCTAGCTTCCAGTTTACTGCAGTGTTTTTTTAAACCTGGAAGCACTGAATTTTGGCTATAATGTTTCTCAGGTATTTTTGTTTTACAGTTTCTTTCCAGAAGGGACTTTTTTTAAACTTTACCTCAAGTTCTAAAACTTCTGAGTTATCTTTTAAGATTTATTGAAATACGATATGTAGGCTCTTTAAAAAATGTCATGGCTTTCTAAATTTTCTTAATATATTTTCTAGGTCAGTTGTTTTTGCTGTGAGATACCTTACATTTTCATTTTTAAAAATTTCTAGTCTTTTGATATTATTTTCATATTGTATTGTTTTATGAAAGCTTTAGCTTCTACTTGGGCCATTTTAATTTTGAGAAAGTATTTATTTTTTTGTCAAGGCAGTGGAGTTAAGTGACTTGCCCAATGTCCCACAGCAAAGTTATTATTAAGTATCTGAAGCCACAATTGAACTCAGGTCCAGTCACTGACTCCAGGGCTGGTACTCTATCCAATATCCCAAAGGTATGTTTTTTTCAATAGGCTTTCATACCTCTCAATCCAAGTTGTTATTTATCTTTCCAGTTCTTTTTTCCAGGGTTCTCATTTTTTCCCAACCTCCCCACTCCCCAGTACTGTAATTTTAAACTCTATCTTATTTCATCTTTTCTCAAAGTTCTAGTTGAGAATTTGCTTGTATGTGTTGGAATCATTCTCTTCTTCTCGGTTTGTTTCTTGAACCTCCATGTTGCTGTTGCCCTGATAGTTTTTTTTTTTTTATGATGGGATTGTTTTTGTTGTTTTTACCTATTGTTTCAACCTACTCCCTGACATCAGACTTTATTTTAAAGGCTAGTTCTGTGTGCTTCTGAAGATAACCTCAGAGGTCATCATGCTGTTGCTTTCTTATGTTATTTAGTGTTGTATTATTCCATTATCTCATGGACAACTCAGAGTGAGGATATGAAAGCTTTCAGGTCTCCCCTTCCAAAATGTTCTTATCCAGGGCAGAGTCTGGTCTCTTTGCCTGTAGTATGCTTCTATTAGTTTCTGAGCTATGTTTGGTTCTGAGCAATAAGCCTAAGGGCTTGCCATTTGGACTTTTAGATGACTGCTGCTAAACTTAATCATGATCTGCCAACTGGAAATTTCTGCTGGTTCAGAATGACAGGCTGTAGACTTCTCTTTGATCAGAAATTCCTATACTTATTCCTCTAGAGGCTTGAGTTTGAATTAGAAGCTAGAAATGAGACCCTTCTCCTTTTCTGGCATAGGAACCACAAAGCTGCTGCTTATTTTGATTTTTTTTTCCTCATGCTCTGATGATCTGAAATATAGCGAATAACATTAAAACCTAGTTTATTCTCATTCTTCATAATTCAGGAACAAATAGCTCAAGAAAATATGTAAATATACCTTTGTAAAACTGGGAAGCCTGAAGCCTGTAACTGACTGCTTCTCAGCTTGGAAAGTCACCCTTAGGTGTCCTAAGTTACCCTGAATCTATGACCCAGACCGGGGTGAGAGGTGGCAGAGCTGCCATTGACATTTGTTCCTAAACCCTATACAACTTTAAGCCTCTCTTGTCTAGATACGAACTTCATTTTGCCCTATTGCATAATGTCTCCTTACTTTGGACTATTCCAGGGGTCACAATGCAAAGGACCCAAGCTCTAAAGTCAGGAAGATCAGGGAAGTTACTGAACCTATCTTCACTTCAGTTTCCTCAACTTTAAAATGAGGATAATCATAGTGCCTTACTTTGCAAGGTAAAGACTAATGAGACAGGGGACAGCTAGGTGGCACAGTGGATAGAGCACCGGCCCTGGAGTCAGAAGGACCTGAGCTCAAATCCGGCCTCAGACACTTAATAATTACCTAACTGTGTGGCCTTGGGCAAGTCACTTAACCCCATTGCCTTGCAAAAACCTAAAAAAAAATGAGTAATGAGACTAGCACCTGCTTAATAAATCATCAGTTCCTTGTCTCTTTGCTCCCTGTGGCATGCTCCCAGACAGAACCCATCCCTGTTTCTATAGCTCTCTCTATTCCCCAATGCCAACAAGACCAGGAAAAATTACTCATTGTGTATTTTGTTGAAATTTCCGATCAAAATTTATCACTTTTTTTTTTGGAGAGGGGAGAGCAGAAAAGGGAATTCTGCTGTACTTCCTTCCTGCTACTATGCCATCTTATCCTTAAAATAATGAAAACTGAAGTCTATGTTTGACTCTTCGAATTTTATATTTAATATAATTATCAAAATCATTGTAATAAAATTTTCTTGTAATATTTACCTGAAAATGCATCAATCATCAAGTCTTTTTTTGTGTACCAGGAATCTTAATAGGTGATAAAATAAAAATACAAAGATTAAAATAATCTCTATTTTCAAAGACTTTACTAATAGAAAAAAATAGTACATATATAGGTAGATTCAGAATAAATAGAAATGAGGGGGTGGCTAGGTGGCACAGTGGATAAAGCACTGGCCCTGGAGTCAGGAGTACCTGGGTTAAAATCTGGTCTCAGACACTTAATAATTACCTAGCTGTGTGGCCTTGGGCAAGCCACTTAACTCCATTTGCCTTGTAAAAATCTAAAAAAAAAAGTAGAAATGAGGTAAAATACAAGACAATGGGAAAATAGTACTTGTCTAGTATATATATTCATAATAAATATGAAGTAGCTAAAATACAAGTTTGGTGTACTATCTAGAATTTTACACTGAATTAAGATTGTAGAAATATAAAATGTAGCCTTTTAAGAACTTTCAAAAATTAACTATATTTAATAGAAGTCTTACTAAAATATTAAGAGCCTCAATTGCCTTATTAAATACAGTATACTGAAAATAGTATGCTCATTTAATGACAGCTCAAAATCATCATTATGGACATCAATTACACACATAAAGATATTCTTAGAGAATATTTACACTTTAATTAAATAGTTTCAAACTACTATGTGTCTCTCTATTCCTTTAATTGTTTTATTTTTAATTTATTTATTTTGAATTTTATATTTTTTCCTCACTCTTTCTTCTCTCCCCCCCCACCCTACCCCCACAGAAAGCAGTCTGTTAGGCCTTATATTGTTTCCATGGCATACATTGATCTCAGTTGAATGTGATGAGAGAGAAATCATATACTTAAGGAAAAAAATAAAGTATAAGAACAAAATTACATAACAAGATAATTTTTTATTTAAAGGTAATAGTCTTTGGTCTTTTAAACTCCACAATTCTTTCTCTGGATACATATGGTATTCTCCATCAGAGATATCCCAAAATTGTTTCTGATTGTTGCACTGATAGAATGAGCAAGTCCATTAAGGTTGATCATCACCCCCCATGTTGCTGTTAGGGTATACAAAGTTCTTCTGGTTCTGTTCATCTCACTCAGCATCAGTTCATGCAAATCCTTCCAGGCTTCCCTGAAAGCCCATAGTGTTCCATTATACATATACAGACAGAATATATATATATATATATATATATATATTCTGTCTGTATATGTATACATATATATGTATATATACACATATACTACAGTTTATTAAGCTATTCCCCAATTAATGGACATTCACTCAATTTTCAATTCTTTGCCACCATGGGGCTGCTATGAATCTTTTTGTACAAGTGAAGTTTTTTATCCTTTTTCATAATCTCTTCAGGGTACACACCTAGTAGTGGTATTGTTGGATCAAAGGGTATGCACATTTTTGTTGCTCTTTGGGTGTAATTTCAAATGGCTCTCCAGAAATATTGGATGAGTTCACAGCTCCATCAACAATGTATTAGTGTCCCAGATTTCCCATATTCCTTCCAACATTGGTCATTGTCCTTTCTGCTCACATTGGCCATTCTGAGAGGTTTGATGTAGTACCCCAAAAGATGCTTTAATTTACATTTCTCTAAGAAGTAATAATTTAGAGCAATTTTTCATGACTATGGATTGCTTTAATTTCCTCATCTGTAAATTGCCTTTGCATATCCTTTGATCATTTGTCAATTGGGGAATGGCTTGTTTTTAAAAAAAAATTGACTCAATTCTCTATATATTTTAGAAATGAGTCCTTTGTCAGAAATACTAGTTGTAAAAATTGTTTCCCAATTTACTGTATTTCTCTTGATGTTGGTTGCATTGGTTTGGTCTGTGCAAAAACTTTTTAATTTAATATAATCAAAACTATCTAGTTTGTTTTTAATCATGTTCTCCAACTCTTTCTTGGTCATAAACTGTTTCCCTTTCCATAAACGTGACAGGTAAACTCTTCTTTGATCTCCTAGTTTGCTTATAATATTGCTTTTTATGTCTAAATCCTGCATACATTTTGATCTTATCTTAATATAGTTGTCTTATTTTTAATATATATATATATATATGTCTATATTGTTTATATTTGTGAAGACTTCCTGATAGTATGAGTATTTTATGTCTTGCAATTCTTACCCATCTCTGTTATTTAATTTTTATTTGCCATCAATTTTTGCTAGGAAAAAACAAAGCCAAAGTTTGTTGAACTTGTGCTAGAGTATATCCAGGTTAGAGGTAACATGGTAGTGAGAAGCTAGGAAACTCCAGGAGTTTTTCTCAAAACAACTTTAAATGAAGCCTCTAAATAGATCCTAAAGTGACAGAACTCACAAAAAAAACAGAGTGAAACTCAACTCAAGATATCCTGGAGGAATTTTTCAGTAAAGGGGAGTATAGCCCAGCATAGGCAGCAGGGCTATACTCTTAAGACCTTAACCACAGCACAGCTCAGGTCTGGGTCCAATAAGCAGGCAGTGAGGGTTTCAACCCCAGCTGGGAAGGAGTGCTGGGGAACTGGCTGGACTGGGTTGGGATACCCAAACACTGGGAACACATCAGTGACATCTGAAACACCATAGGCATTTCCATTGGAAAGCGCCAAGTCAGGGACCAAACTCCTAGCCCCAGCACAAAAAAACAAAAAATCCCTTTTGCCCCAGGAGCAGTGCTTAACTATAAAAATAAACCAATAAAATAAAAAGCATGAACTATTAAGAGAGATGATCAATAAAAAGTTCTCAAAAGAAGAAAAAGTGGACAAAATGCCTACATGTGAAGCCTCAAATGGGTTTTGAATTGTGATCTCAAACAGAAAAAGAGCCCTTTTAGAAAAACTAAGAAAGGATTTTAAAAAACCAAAGAAAGGAAGAGAAATGGAAAAATGAAATGAGTTATGTGGGAGAACATTTAAAAATTGAATGAAGAAAAAAAATACCTTAAGTTAAATTGACCAAATGAAAAAAAAAATCAACTCCTTTAAAAGTAAAACTGAACAACCAGAAAAGGAAAATGACTCACAAAAAGGGTAAAATTATTTAGCTGGAAGAAGAAACACAAAAGCTAACTGAAGAAAATAAACTCCTAAAAATTAGAATTAAGCAAATAAAAACTAATGACTCTATGATCCAGATCCACATCCAGATGAAAAACAAACAAAACAAAACAAAGCAAAGCAAAAAAAAAATCTGAATGAACACTAGATTCACTTTTTAAAATATTTCTCTTAAGGTTTTTCTTCCTATCCCAGGGTTTTCATCCTTTTCCCTTAGTTCTAATTCCTCGTACACAAAATGAAGAATATATAAATATGTTAATCACAATTGTACATATACAATGTTCACTAGACTATTCACCACCAAGGGGAGGGGAGGGAGAGTGGGAACAAAGGGTGGGAGAAAATTGTGTAACTTATAAATATGCATGTGGATGAATGTTGAAAAGATTTCATAACATGTAATTTGAAAAATAAAATATCAACACAACATCAAAAAATATTATATCAAACAAAATCAAGAATTTGAAAAATTAGAAGAAAAATGTAAAGTACCTCTTAAGAAAAATGACTGACCTGGAAAATAGATCCAGGAGAGACATTTTAAAATTATTGTTATCTGAAAGTCAGGATCAGAAAAAGAGCCTGGACAGTAAAGTTCAGGAAATTATCTTGGAAAACTGCTATAATATCCTAGAACAAGAAGGTAAAATAGTTCTTGAAAGAATCCATCAATCATCCCCAGAAAGAGATCCCAAAATAAAAACTCCAAGGAATATTGTACCCAAATTTCAGAATTCTCAACTAAAGGAGAAAATACTGCAAGCTCCCAAACAGGAGATATTTAAATATCAGGGAGCCATAGTCAGGATTATACTGAACTCATCAGCTTCAATATTTAAGAATCAGAGGACCTGGATTATGATATTATAGAGAATAAAGGGGCTTGGATCACAATCAAGAGTCAGCTACCCTGCAAATTTCAGTATATTTTTTTTCGGGGGAAAAGTTAGATTATCATTGAAATAGAGGACTTTCAAATTAACTGATAGGAGATCAGGACTAAACAGAAAATTTGATCTTCAAATACAAGTTTCAAGAGGTAACACAAAGAAAAAAATACGAATTAATAGGACTTAGCATATAAAATATTAGTCAGTAAAACTAAACATGAAGATATAAAGTGAAGGAACATAATTAGGTAGAGGGTTATGGGTATTTATTTTGGAACAAATAGACGGGAAGGATATTTGGATAGAGGATGTAGGAATAAATTGATAATGAAAGAAAGGGGTTCTTTTGGCTTTTAACAAGTGTACTATTCTCAGAACAGTTGAAAGGAGTATTCTTTGACAGAGGGTGTGTGTGCAAAACAGGTATAAAGCAAGTATGACTTGAACAAAGAATTACATTGAGAGAAGATGGAAGCATAAGAGGTTAATTGGTAGTACATGAAGAGACACAAAAGACCTATCATAGTCAAGTGAGTAAATTTTATTCTTAAAAGATTGATGCAAAGAGGAAATGATATAATTCCCATTTAGTTTAGAACTTTATCCTATCCTACAAGGAATTAGGAGGAACAGGGGAAATGCCAGTGTGAGGAAGGCAGCAATCAAAAGCAAAACATTGGTGAGAAGTGATAAGGAGAAAAGAGAAAGAAAAGTACAAATGGGGAGGAAGATAGAATGGAGGGAAAGTAAAAGTTTTTGCATAAATAAAACCAATGCAACCAAAATTACAAGGAATGCAGAAATCTGGGAACAATTTTCACAATTAGTATTTCTGTAAGAAATAATGAGTGGATGGACTTTGGAAGAG
This sequence comes from Macrotis lagotis, assembly GCF_037893015.1. Taxonomy (NCBI): domain Eukaryota; kingdom Metazoa; phylum Chordata; class Mammalia; order Peramelemorphia; family Peramelidae; genus Macrotis; species Macrotis lagotis. The sequence continues at coordinate 66,384,641 of NC_133662.1, forward strand.
CCTGGAAAGACTTGCAAGAACTGATGCTGAGTATAAAGAGAATTAGGACATTGTACATATTAACAACAACACTGTGAGATTATCAACTATATTATATATGAAGCTTCTCTCAGTAGTTGCGTGATCAAAGATAATACTGAAAAACTCATTATGGAAAATGCCTTCCATATTCAGAGAAAAAAGACTATGGAATCTAGATGCAGAGCAAAGCATACTATGTTCCTTTTTAAACTTTTATTTTATATCATTCTCTTATGATCTTTTATCCCCCCTAGTTCTAATTCTTCTTTTATAACATGTCTAACATGAAAATATATTAAATTGTACATGTACAATGTATTTCAGATTGTTTGCTGTGATGGAGAGGAGGGAGGGAAGACAGTGGTAGAAAATGTGGAACTAATGGGGCATTTAGGTGGCACAGTGGATAAGAGCACTGATCCTGGAGTCAGGAGGACCTGAATTCAAATTGTACTTCAGACACATAATACTTATCTAGCTGTGTGACCTTAAGCATATCACTTTATATCATTGCCTTGCAAAAAAAACAAAAAATATGTATAATTCAAGACCTTGCAAAAGGATGAATATTGAAAATTATCTTTGCATGTAGTTAGGAAAATAAATTAAAAAGAAGAAAAAAAAGACATAGAAAAACATTGCTATCTTTATAACACAAATATATAGGTATATTTGTACATATGTACATGAATATTATGGAATAATTTTGTTTTAAAGAACACCAGAAATGATTGGACTCTAGAGAAGCATGGAATGACTTACAGGATCTGATGCTGAACTAAGGGAACAGAACCAAAAAAACAATTTACTCATTAACAACATTATGAGATGGTCAACCTTGATGGAAGCAGCTGTCCTCAGCAGTTCAAAGAACTAGGACAACCCTATTAAACCATTTATGGAAAATACTATCCCCATCCAGAAGAAAGAAAAAAACAAAACAGAACAAAATTCTTTAGAATCTGAGGAATACTACATTCACTTTTTAAATATATATATATGTATATGTACATATATTATATATATATATCTTATGTATTTCTTTCCCTTTATCCTAACTCTTCTACTTTTATATTTTTTGAAAGATTTTATTTATTTTGAGTTTTACAATTTTCCCCCAATCTTGCTTCCTTCCTCCCACCCCCCACAGAAAGTAGTCTGTTACTCTTTTACATTGTTTCCATGATATACAATGATCTAAGTTAAATGTGATAAGAGAGAAATAATATCCTTAAGAGAAAAAAAATAAGGTATAAGAGATAGAAAAATTGCATAATAAGATACCAAGTTGATATTTTTTAAATGAAAGGTACTAGTCCTTGGTCTTTGTTCAAACTCCACAATTCTTTCTCTGGATATAGATGGTATTCTCCATCGCAGATAGCTCAAAATTGTCGCTGATTGTTTCACTGATGAGATGAGCAAGTCTATCAAGGTTGATCATCACCCCCATGCTGCTAGGGTATACAATGTTTTTCTGGTTCTGTTCATCTCGCTCAGCATCAGTTCATGCAAATCCTTCCAAGCTTCGTTGAATTCCTACTTCTCCTGGTTTCTGATAGAACAATAGTGTTCCATGACATACATATACCACAGTTTGCTAAGCCATTCCCCAATTGAAGGGCATTTACTTAACATCCAATTCTTTGCCATCACAAACAGAGTTACTATGAATACTTTTGTACAAGTAATATTTTTACAAGGGTATGCACATTTTTTTTGTCCTTTGGGTGTAATTCCAAATTGCTCTCCAGAAAGATTGGATGAGTTCACAGCTCCACCAACAATGCACTAGTGTCCCAGATTTCCTACATTCCTTCCAACATTGATTATTGTCCTTTCTGGTCATATTGGCCAGTCTGAGAGATGTGAGGTGGTACCTCGGAGATGCTTTGATTTGTATTTCTCTAATAAGTAATGATTTAGAGCAATTTTGCATATGACTATGGATTGCTTTAATTTCCTCATCTGTAAATTGCCTTTGCATATCCTTTGACCATTTGTCAATTGGGGAATGGCTGGTTTTTTTGAATATTTGAATCAGTTCTCTATATTTTAAAGATGAGTCCTTTGTCAGAAATACTAGTTGTAAAACTTGTTTCCCAATTTACTACATTTCTTTTGATCTTGGTTACAGTAGTTTTGTCTGTGCGAAAGCTTTTTTAATTTAATGTAATCAAAACTATCTAGTTTGTAGTTTGTTTTTAATGATGTTCTCCATCTCTCCCTTGGTCATAAACCGCTTCCCTTCCCATAGATCTCACAGGTAAACTACTCCTTGATCTTCTAGTTTGCTTATAATATTTTTTATGTCTAAATCCTGTATCCATTTGGATATTATCTTGATATAGAGTGTGAGGTGTTGGTCTAATCCAAGTTTCTTCCATACTAACTTCCAATTTTCCCAAAAGTTTTTATTGAAGAGAGAGTTTTTATCCCAACAGCTAAACTCTTTGGGTTTTTCAAATAGCTGATTACTATAATCATTTCCTGTTATTTCACCCAGTCTATTCCCCTGATCCACCACTCTATTTCTTAGCCAATACCAGACAGATGCTTTATAATATAATTTAAGATCTGGTAAATCTAAGTCACCTTTTGTACCTTTTTCATTGAATCCCTGGAAATTCTCGAATTTTTATTTCTCCATATGTATATACTTACAACTTACAAATTTTTTCTAACTCATTAAAGTAAGTTTTTGGAATTTTGATTGATAGGACACAAAACACGTAGGTTAGTTTTGGTACAATTGTCATTTTTATTATATTATCTCTACCTAACCATGAACAATTGCTGTTTGCCCAGTTATTTAAATCTGATTTTATTTTTGTGAGAAATGTTTTGTAATTGTTTTCAAAAAGTTTCTGAGTCTGCCCTGGCAAATAGACTCCCAGGTATTTTATATTATTGTGGTTACTTTGAATGAGATTTCTCTTTCTACCTCTTTCTGCTGCATCTTGCTAGTCACACACACACACACACACACACACACACACATATGATTATGTTGAGGATTTATGAGGGTTTATTTTATATGTTGAGGATTTATGAGGGTTTATTTTATATCCTGCAACTTTGCTAAAGTTGTTCATTATTTCCAGTAGTTGTTTGCAGGATTTCTTGAGATTCTCTAAGTGTACCATCATGTCATCTGCAAAGAGTGAGAGTTTTATCTCATCCATCCCAATTCTAATTCCTTCAATTTCTTTTTCTTCTCTTATTGCTGAAGCTAACATTTCTAATACAATATTGAATAGGAGTGGTGATAACTGGCTTCCTTGTTTCACCCCTGATCTTATTGGGAATGTCTCTAGCCTAGCCCAGTTGCATATAATGCTTGTTGATTGTTTCCAATAGAAACTACTTATTATTCTAAGGAACAATAATCCTAATTCCTCTTACTGAATATGGCTAACTTTGTAAACAACTTAACACAAATATGTAAATATAATATGATTCTGAATGTTAGCTGCTGAGGGGAGGGGGCTGGGAAAGAAGGGGGGAAGAAAATTTTATAACAGAAATATGCGAATGAATGTAAAAAAACTTTCATAGCATATATTTGGAAGAGTAAAACATCAATTAAAATAATTGAGGACAACTAATAAGGATTCCCTTAACTTCCTTTTCTATTCCTCTAGAACTCTTAATGTTATCAATCTCTTTTCCTGTAATCTTAGAAGAGATAGCCCTCTTACTTGATAAACCTAATCCTACCACCTGCACCCTCAAATTCATTGTTTTTTACTTCATCAGTCTATCATTCCCTTTCTTTTTTTAATTTATTTTTATTAAAGATATTATTTGAGTTTTACATATTTGAGTTTTACAATTTCCCCCCCAATCTTACTTTCCTTCCCCCCCCCCCCCACTGAAAGCAATCTGTCAGTCTTTACTTTGTTTCCATGTTGTACATTGATCCAAATTGAGTGTGATGAGCGGGAAATCACATCCTTAAGGAAGAGACAAAAAGTCTAAGAAGTAACAAGATCCGACAATGAGATATCTGCGTTTTTTTTTCTAAATTAAAGGGAATAGTGGCTGCTAGGTGGCGTAGTGGATAAAGCACCGGCCCTGGAGTCAGGAGTACCTGGGTTCAAATCCGGTCTCAGACACTTAATAATTACCTTAGCTGTGTGGCCTTGGGCAAGCCACTTAACCCTGTTTGCCTTGCAAAAACCTAAAAATAAATAAATTAATTAATTAAAGGGAATAATCCTTGAACTTTGTTCAAACTCCACAGCTCCTTATCTGGATACAGATGGCACTCTCCTTTGCAGACAGCTCAAAATTGTTCCTGATTGTTGCACTGATGGAATGAGCGAGTCCTTCAAAGTTGAACATCACTCCCATGTTGCTGTTAGGATATACAGTATTTTTCTGGTTCTGCTCATCTCACTCAGCATCAGTTCATGCAAATCCCTCCAGGCTTCCCTGAAATCCAGTCCCTCCTGGTTTCTAATAGAACAGTAGTATTCCATATCATTCCCTTTCTTGTTACTTCAATCTCTCCCTTTCTTCTACTTGCTTCTGGTCAATTTACAAACATTTTTAGAACTGCCATGTTAATAACAAAATAAAAGAACAGCCCATAATTTTCCCTGATCTTATTGCTATCCCCCCTTCTCTTCTTATTGTTTGCTATCAAACTTGCAGAATAAATAATCCCAATATACCCTCCACTTCCTGTATTCTTCAGACCCTTGTAATCTGTTTTGTTTCCCTACCACATTACTAAAACATCTGTATTTAAAATAATTCATTTCTATTTATTGCAAAATATATTGGGCTTTTCTCTCCTTATTCTTCTTGGCCTCTCTTTAGCATCTGTTATTGTTGTTCAATCTTTTTTTTCCACTTGTGTCCAACTCTTTGAGACTCCATTTCTATTGTTTTTTGCTAAAGATAGTGAAATGATTCCTTATTTCCTTCTCCAGTTCATTTTAAAGATGAGGAAACTGAGGCAAACCAGGTTATATGACTTGCCTAGCATCACACATCTAGAAAGTATCTCTGTTCAGATTTGAACTTGCAAAGATATGACTTATTTTAAAATGTGTTTATTTTGTGTAACTTACTAAGTAAAAAAAGGCATTCCATACATAACATAAAAAATGTTTGTGTATAAAACTACAAATATATTCAATTTGATATTCCTATAAAATATATAAATGCATAATGCAACTTTATTTTCCCCCCTTCTTTTGTCTTTCCTATTCTCCCCCTACCCTACAGATGGCTACTATTGAACACACATCTATATAAAATCATTTTATTAATTTATTTGCTAGTTCTTTCTCTGGATGTAGATAGTATCTTCATAATTCCTTTGTCATTAATTTCGGTATTCAGAATAATCAAAATAGCTACTTAAAGTCTTCCTGACTTCATGTCTGGCACTCTATCCACTGCACCACCTAACTACCCCTCATCATCTGTTATTGTGGACCAATTCCTTTTTAATATTCTCTCCTTCTAGGTTACCAAGGTATTGTACTATCACGGTTCTCCTGTCTTTCAAAATACTCTAAGAAAGTCTCATGTACTGCCTCAAAATCTTTAAATGTTTCTACCCCCCAAATAGTGTTATCTGCTCATTTGGCCTCATTTATTACCTATGTCTAGGTGACTCCCAAATCTTTCTCTCTAACAGATGCTAGAGCTTCAGTTCCTTGGTTCTAACAGCTTACTAGATAGTGAAAATTCCTTAAAAATCTCAGTCATAACAAGGGCAGAAATTACTCTCATCCCCTCCTCCCCTCAAAACAAAACAAAATGGGAAAAAAACCTCATAATTTCTCTTTTTTGACAAAGCCACATCACATTCTTCTTTGACTCTTTAATCTTTTTCATTCCACTTCCTCAGCCCATTGCCAAGTCCAGTCAATTATAATCCTTATTTTTTCTAAACTACCAATACACTGTTGGAACTTTGAATTGGTTCAATGTTCCTGAAAAGCAATGTAGAATTATGCTTTTTGAATAGTAACCAAAATGTCCTTTGTCTCAAAGATCTTTGCTGGGGATATATCCCCAGAAAGTCAAATATACTAAAATACTCATAATGGCATTTTTTTTGCTAGAAAAGAGTTGGAAACAAAGTAAATATTCATTGATTAGGAATAGCTAAGCAATTAGTGGTAGTAAGGTAGACTATATTTCATTAAAGCAATATAACTTTTTGTCATAAGAAAAAACAAATATAAAAAATTCAGAGGAAAATTGGAAGAATTCAGAGGGTAATACAGTTTTACTGGGATTTAGAATGCACTAAGAGAAATAATGTTAGTGCTAGATTTTTCAGGTCTATAAGTAACAACAAACCAAGAGTTTGAACTTTATTTGATTGCCAGTAATAAGTACTAGAAAATTAAAGAACAAAGATGTGACATGATAATATATATAGATATAGATATAGATAAGATTATTCTGACAACAGCATGAAGGCTGATTTGGAAGAGGAAAAGTGTAAAATGGAAATCCATTACATTTGACCAAATGAGTGCTAATGAGTATCTGAAAAGCATGATAAGTAACATTCTGAATAGAGAGGGCTAGAGATTTAGGGGAGATGTGAGGGAGGTAGCTTAGAGAAGCGTCACAAAAACTCAGAACATTTTATCCTTATCTGGTTCAATATTCAGAATCTCTTTTACATCAGCTTTAAGGAGTGATCATTGAGACTTCATTAAAAGAATTATATAGTGAGAAAGAACCTCCTATTTCCAGAGACAATCCATTGCATTTTGAAAATACTATATAACCCCTCAATATTTTTCTTTGAAAGAAACCTAATCTTCCTACAATCCATTGCATTTTGCAAATGCTATATAACCCCTCAATATTTTTCTTTGAAAGAAACCTAATCTTCCTTTCTATCCCTTCTGTCCATTGTTTCTCTTATTCAGAGTAGAACAAGTCTTACAAATAATGGCCCTTCAAACACTTGAAAACTAATTGGATAATAAAGTAAGATAGCAAAGTGCATCAGACAGTGAGTGCCAGACCTGAAGTCAGGAGGGCCTGAGTTCAAATCTAGCCTCAGATACATTCTAGTGATCCTGGTCAAATACTTTAACTGTTTGCCTCTGTTTCCTCATCTGTAAAATGAGCTGGAAAAGGAAATTATAAACTGTTCCAGTATCTTTAATAAGAAAACCCCAAAGATTAATACACATCTGAACAACAAAAACAGCAACAACAAGGGGCATAAATAATATGAGAATTATAATTTCCATGAATAAATTTATCTATGTCATCTAAATGAAGGTATTATATTACAGATCACAGAATTCTTTCACTAAAAGAGGGATTTAAGAATAGCTTTATCCAATCCCCTATTATATAAATGGGAAAATGGAAACTCAGAAATTATGGGAGTTATCCAAGGTCACAGAAACATTCATTAATTTCTTACTGCATAAAGGACTTAATTTCAACAATACTCAAACCATCCCTGTTATCCTTTTCTTCTTTAGCAGAATGAACTCAATTCCTTTTTCAGTCATGTATGTCTCTAAAGATTGTTTTTTCACTATTTGTATATAGAGCTGTAATTTCATTTTTAGAATTTACTTACCTATGTACATGTATAAAAGATTTTGATTGATTACCCCACTCACATAAAAGTCATTACTTTCCCAGAGTCCAATTAAAAATTGGGCATACACTTTGATCCAGCAATACCATCACTAGGCTTGTATCCCAAAGAGATCATAAAAAAGGAGAAAAGACCTACATGTGAAAATTTATAATAGCTAAAAGATCATAAACCATAAACTGCATAAACCAGCAATAAAGAATTAGAAAATGAGAAAATTCCTATGAATTGGGGAATGACTGCACAAATTATGGTATATAAATGTGATGGCGTACTATTGTTCTGGGAGATGTCATGAGTGGGCAGACTTCAGAAAAATCTGAAAAGACTTGAATGAACTGATGTTATGTGGAATGAACAAAATCATGAGAATTTGACACAGTAATAGCACTGTGTGATGATCAACTGTATTGGACTTTGCTCTTCTCAGCAGTTCTGTGGCCAAAGAAAATTTTAAAAGACTTGTGCAGGGAAAATGCCAACCACATTCAGAGAAAAAACTATGAAGTCTAAATGTAGACCGAAGCATACTATTTTCACATTTAAATTTTTTTCTTTTCTCATGATTTCCCCTTTAGTTCTAAGCATTCTTTCACAGAATGACTAATATGGAAATATGTTAAACATGAGTATACATGTATAACCTATATCAGATTACTCACTGTCATGGGAAGGTAGGGAGATAGTAAGCTTTTGACTTCCACATTTTTCTAAAGAATGAATATTGAAAACTATCTTTGTATGTAATTGAAAAAATAAAATGAAATAGCTTTCAAAAAGAGCAATTACTTTTATTAGATAAAAATGCTTCTTGGTTGGAAGAATCAGAACTATGGGTAAAAAGCACCTCCTTAAATCATTTAAGCTATTTCTTGACATACATAATCATACCCAAACAAATTTGTATAAAATAACTATGCTATCCCAGAACCAGATAAAAATCTAGAAGAAGTTATCATTCAGAAGTGAATCAATCACCAACAAAAGGGGAAAGAGTAGTTTGCCATAATATCCTCTTCAAATAACTGGACTATCTGTTTCAGAGAGCAAACAATCCAGGTTGATGTCATCAATAAGCTTGGCTATTCTAAAATTAAGTAAGGTCCCATGAAAAGTCCTTTCTAGTATCTGTCTATCCACAGACAGTAATCTGAATTTTGCTGAATTTTCCAGTAATCTGAATTTTGCTTCAATCAAAGAATGACCAGTAATTAGAGACAGATATAAATTAAAATTAGGTTAGAAATGTTTTTGTCTGAAATTATAATAAATAAACATATAACTTTTCATCTAAACTCCTTCCAGCTTCAGAGAAAGGAACTATGTGGGTCTTGGGGGGGGGTTATATTGACTTTAGACTTAAAGTAATTAATTATAATGTGCTTCCCTATTAGTATAATAAACACTTTGTTGTCAGGGGCCATTTAATTTCTGGTTTTGTAACTGCAATTGTGTTTCACAATGCCTGGAATATACTAGATATTTAATAAGTATTTGCTTAATTAAGTTAAATTGGATTAAAACATATTTTAAACATTGTCTGTACAAAGATGAAATCAGATCAAGTTTCTGTTTTTGGGGATCTTTCAACCTAGAAAGAGAAAGAAAACATATATCCAAAAGCCTTTAACACATTAAACAGAAGGTGTACTCTGCTTTGTATTATACCATATTTTATTGGCAAAGCAATAAACAGTAGTCCATTGATAGACAGATTATAGGCTTGAAAGGATCCCATATCTGACTACCAGACTTAAACAATATTCCACCTAAGGTTACAGAAGATTAAACAAGATTTGAGAGTTGGAGGGGACCTGACATACTCTAGCAGTTGTTCAGTTTCTGCTTGAAGATCTCCAAGAAAGAGAAGCCCATCACCTCTTTTGAGGCCACCTGTACTACTTTGGAGATATTCACATTGTTAGGCAGATTGACTTGACACTAAATTTGGCTCTTTGCACTGCCATCTTCGGCTGTTGGCTATGCCTTTTGGAGCTAAACCAAAAAGCCTAATTCCAGATCCCCATGGCAATAGTTTTAAGTGCCTAAAGTCATCATGTTTGTCCTTAGTTTTCTCTTTTCCAGATTAACCAGCATAGTTCTCTCAACTGATCCTTCTATAATATGGGTATAAGGTCCTTCAATATTCTGGTTGCCTTCTATTTTGTTAGTGTTTTAAGCTATGGCACCACAGAGGGAATACAATATTCTAATTGAGGATGGGCAAGGTCATAGTCAAATAGATTTATGAAATCCTAGTCTTATTATCTTTGCCTCTTTTAATGAAGCTTAATATTGCATTTTTTGACTGCTACAGAATACTAGTAATGCCGGTTGGAACTTAAAAACCACTAAAAACCCCAAATATTTCTGATTTTATCTAAGTATTCCCCCCCCATTTTGTACTTGTAAAGCTTATTTTTTCCTAAGTGTAAGACTTTACAATATTTCTTTTGATTCAGTGTCTTAAACATGGGACCTTAACCTAGGGTGAATTCTTTTGTCCTAGATTAGGGAATTAGCAGAGTATTTATATTGAACCCTCTCAAAGAAGTTCTGAGGGAAGTAATAAAAGGAACTTGCTTACATGTCTGTAATAAAGAGAAGTACAGTTTGGGGGAGGGAGAAGGAAGGGCTTGGATAATCATTTCTACCCCAGAAGCTATGTGAGTCTGCCTCAAGGCCAATAAAAATAAGGTCTTTGGTGTTGAAAGAGCCTGACAAAGCTTCTAAGAATAGTCTGGGAATAACCAACCATGAAAAGGGGAAGAATCAAAAAGCATGCAGCATGTTAATATAAGTAATAAAAGTTAAAATCACTAAAGATTTCACAAGGAAAAGAATTCATTAGAAACATAGAGCACAAGCAGATAAATCAATAGAAAAGAAGCTAAAGTTAGAAGAGGAAAATAAATACCAAAATGTCTAAGGAATTGTACTTCTCTAAACAAATATTGAAAGACAAAGAAAACTGAAATAATTCTAATGATGTAGATTCTAAAGAGAGCACAACATTATATCAAAATGTTTCCAAATTCTTCAAGACAGAAATTGGACTCTGTCATAATAGTCAGCACAACAGATAAAAGCAGTGAGCTATATCTGCAAGGATAATTACATAGACATTAGTTTAAAAAGCGAGAATTAAAACTTTGCTCTATAAGTTTTAATTTTTTGAGAAACCAAAAAGAAAAATAAAGTTAACAAAGAATAAAAGTTCAAAATAGACCAAAAAAGGAAATGAATTAATGAAGAGAACACAGAAAAGAAATCTGGTTTAGACAGAAAAGAAATCTGGTTTAGAAAAATCCTTCCTAGAAAAAAAATACTAAGAAATTAGCAAAAGAAGTGGGAGAGTGAAGGAAGCATTTTGAAGTAAAAGTAAAAAGGAAGGGAAAATGTACATACCTAAGAGAAACAAAGAAAAAAAATGAACAAAACAATATTTAAATGTAAATCTCAAATTAGAAAAATGGATATTTGAGCTGGGAATTAGAAATAAAACAATAAAAATCAAAAATCAGAAGAAAACATACTGCATTGAAAATTATGTTCTATTTTAACTCCAAACATTGTAAACACTGCTTAAAGCAGGTTCTTTTATAATACTAGCAACATTAATACATCTAACCTGGTTAAAAAGATGACAGAAAATTAGTTTTTAAAAAAAAACAAGTGAATATGGTAAAACCAGAAGAAATGAAACTAATTATCAGAACCAATTATACACAGATATATGCCCCCCAACCCCCCAAAAAACTGAGATGTAAAAAAAAGTAGCTCAAAAAATTTAGTCTCCAAACTAACAGAAGACCATATAGCAATCTTAAATAATAATATACTCTCTGAAAAAAAAAAGTAGTAGTATTGGTAATAAAGGTACTACCCTAACAGTAAAGGAAAATACCTGATAAATTTTTCTCAAAAAAATCATAATTATTAAGAGTTTCACTAAAAATATGAAAAATTCAAAATAAAACAACTCTGAATTTCATTTCCCAAACATCAGATTAGCAAAGCTGACAAAAAAATGTAACTATTCAGTGTTAAGAGTGATTGTAGACAGTCTGACTCTAGTCTAAAGCATTGTTGAAATTGTAATTTAATGAACTTATGTTTTCATTCCACTCCCAATTCCACTACTGACTCACTGTATTCTATTTACCATGCTGTAACATCTTTCTCACGGTAGAAGTACATTAGGCCCCTTTCTCTGGTCCTTTTTTTCCCTGATACCTCCATTTTAAGAAATATACCTGGACCTTCAGGCTCTACTTCTGACTATGGACTTTCTCCATTATGCCCTGATGATGATACCTTCTTCTTACCCCCCTCACCTCTCTATTTTCAATAAAAATAAAAATAAAAAAATAATTTATATGCTATTTAGCCCCAATTAGAATGTTACCTTCATTTAAGACAGAGGTTGCCTTTTTCTGCCCATAATTGTATTCCCTGGACTTTGCACAATGCCTCAGGTATAGATATTGTTTTTTTAATCATTCTAGAAAACAATTTTGAATTATACAATGTTTCTAAAGTATTCACACCCTTCCACTCAGAGATTTCTCATTGTTGTGCATATATTTTAAGGAGGTCATTAAGAAAAAAGAAAAAATTTATATATATATATATGTATATATATATACATATATATATATATATAATCATAATATTTATACCAACACTTCAGGAAGGCAACAAAGATCTGGAAACAACACAGATGCCTATCAATTGAGCAATGATTAAACAAATTAAACAAATTGTGTTACATTGATATACTGGAATATAACTGTACTCTAAGAATGGATAAGCATGATGAATATAGAGAAGCATGGAACAATTTACATGAACTGATGTAGAACGAAATAAGCAGAACCAGTGAAACAATGTACACAGAAATGTAAATTAAAAGATAGTGACCATATAACACATTACAGAATTACAGAAAACAAGTATGCATCCTCCCCATATCCTCTCCCCAGAAAAGATATGAAAAGATAACCTCCCACTTCATTGCAGACAAGTAGAAAAGTTATTTTAATAGGAAAATATTACTATTTTTTTCTTCCTTTAAAAATATCATTAGGGATACCTCTTTAGCAGGGAGAAGGGGAGGGATATGGGGAAAATCTGAATGGTTTTTAAGTCAATAAAAGCTATTTTTTTAAAACATAAGATTTGCAATAACAGATGAAAGATGATGAAGTCCTTTACTAAGGTGATGGTTGTGTTGAGTGTAGAGGAAACATGTACAAGATCAGTGCTAAAGGTAGAAAGTACAAAATTTAACTATTTAACTGGTTATACAAAATGAGGTAAGAGTGGAATTGAGAATGGCAGTGAAGATCAGAGCCTGGCTGACTGGAAGATAACCCCTTAACCCAGTTTTCACTATTACCTTCTTAGATATTTGGCAAAGGGGTGTGGCAGGGGCATCTTTAACCTTTTTCTTCATTTACCAAACCTCACTTCTAGGTTAATTAGATCAACCATTAAGAAATACAAAGCATGATTTACTAGCAATTCAGATAAAAATACAGAAGAAAATAAAATATTGATTCAGTTCACTATTTAAAATCACAAAATATCAAAATGGGAGGGAACTTCAGTGGCTATCTAATCTAATCAATATCTGAACAAAAATTACTTTTACTACTATTAGTCCTTTTTTATATAAGAGGACCACATTAAACAACAAAAGGATTGGAATTTTAATTAAACAATTACATCAATTATATTGAGGAGTATGCTATGCAAGTTATCCTTGCTTTTACCAGAGTAGTTCTATCCTATGACTCGATTTACAAGAAATAGGACTATTGAAGATAGTCTGACTGCTGTGGGGATCTCGTGGCCTAAAATTGATTTCACTTCCTCCCATATCAGCGAGGCGAGGCACCACAGCACACCAAGCCCAGCAAGCACTAGTGTGTTCTATCTAGCCACTACTATGTATATCTTAACTAGTCTCGCGATGGGATAATTGTCAGTTCAGTTTCTCCTCATAGGCCTTCCTTGGTTACTCTTCTTCCTGTTATCAGCAAAGAATCACAGTGCACCACCAGCAAGCACTAACATGGACTTGTGACAGAATGCAACAACCATGTATATCCTACCATTTGTCAACATATCAAACAAATCTCACCTTTACTTGAAGAAATCTAGTGAAGAGGAACATAAAAATTTTCTGATGCAGGAAATTCCATTTTGTAATAGTTCTAAAGTTTTAGAAAGTATTTGCTCATTTTTAGGTTAAATTTTAAAGTACCCAAAATTGAATACAGTATTCCAGATGTGGACTAACAGAGCACATTGGGATATTGCATCCTAATACTTGAATTGGATTGCTATTTATATTTCAATCCAATATTGCACTGCATTTATTGACTGCCATCATTGAATCATATGGAGTTTGAATTATATTATTTATACTAAAATTCCTTTCTGAGGCTAGCTGCTATCGAACTGTACCTCCCAAACTTTTTCCTAGAATGTTAATCCTTTTTAATCCATTTTAAGATGAGATATTTATACCTTCGTCAAGATACTTTCAGAACCTGACTTTAACATCTATTGGGTAGCTATATCATTCTCATATTTATGTCACCTGCAAAATTGTTAAATATTTCATCCAAGCCTTTATCCAAGTCATTGACAAAAATGTTAAAGATCTTATTAGGAAACTTGTTTGTGAAATTAAACATATGAAATATAAAATGCTAATAAATACATAAATCAAATTCATTTGACATTCCAGGATTTGTATGTAGATGTATTGATAAGTTAAATTGTTTCTTTAAATCAGTGATATTTACTATGCATTAAATCATAAAATTAGAACTTGAATGGTACATATAGATAGATACATATAGATTAAGTGTTGTATATATTCATTAATCTAATAAATCACTTTCATATTGTTTTTACTTCCTAGTTTTATTTTGAAAATTACCCATGGCACTATGGGCACATAAAGTATAAGTAAGAAATTATAACTGTTTAGTTGATTATATAGCATATAGATTTGCAATAAACTTTTAAAAAATTCTGTAACTACTTCTTGAGTTTATAAATAGGACTACTACCATTCTATTTTGAGTCATTTGGTAAAACTTACTTGCTTTACAAGTCATAATTACTATTCATTCAGTCAGAAACTGTACTGAAGACTGCAAAGGACCAATCCTTAAGAATGTTTACCCTTTTCTTTCTCTGTTCCTCATATATTTCTAGCTGCCAGCTTGAAGAGGCCTTTTCTTTTCTGAGGCACTACCTCGTTATTGTATTGCCAAACTCTGAGGACTGCTTAGTTAAAATATCTGATCTATTTAGGTAGCATTTATATAACATTTTAAGATTTGCAAAACATTTGCAAATATTATCTCATTTAATCCTCACAAAAACCCCAGGAGATATGTATTTTTATTAAAACTATTATTCAGATGAAACTTGAGGCAAATAGTGGTTGTCACTTGCCAAAAAGTCACATAGCTATTGTCTGAGGCTTGATTTGAAATCAGGTCTTTCTGACTGCAGACCTAGAGTTCTTGTCTTGGAAGTTAAACAGTTTTCTCTTTCCATAAACTCTTTCAATCTAATAATTCTTTGAATAAAATTCAATTCCATGAAACACCAGAGAGATCTAGAAGTTCATTCACTAAAGTTTATGTAGTTTTATTTTGAACATTTTGTATTTGAATCATTGTATAGGATTTTAAAAATACTTTCCTTTTCTTCTATTAGACTGTTTAACTATGTGTTTGATAACTGCAATTTTAAGGAACTGGATATACACTAAGGAGTAGAAAGAAAATGAGACAAATTTGACTACTTTTCATTTCTAGGAATCCACCACTCAAGAGTAGCCTTTGGGGATGTAATTAGGAGGACACCTGAGGCCAATCAAATTCAGCCATAAATTTCTAAACTAAATTATTAGAGAGCCTGGGTCATTTATAAACAGTTTTCTTCATTGTTGCTGATGGGCTTAGATCTGTTGCTTTGTAAAAAGATACTTCATGCTTCTCTTGGCAAATTTATCTGAGCTCTTGCTGAGCAGCCCCTAGGCAATGTTGTTTCTAGCTTCTGGCTTTTGCCTGGCTGGGCATTAATTGATACTGCTTCAAGAAATCTTTCTTCTGGCTTCTGCTTGGCTGGGCAGGTTTGCTGTCTTCCATAATCTTTTTTTCAATATTCTAAAGAGAAATCTTTCTTGCTGATTTCACTTCTCTCCCCCTCCCTGCCCCCCCACCCCCTACTGAATTTGGGCATTTGTTTTTCCATTCAAAAGTAGCCATCTGGTATAGCTCTTTTTCAAGTATCAGACCCTGTGGTTTAATCTCACAGATATGATTTCTTTTTTTCTTATACTGTGCCGCAATTATAGGTAGCTTAATTAGTGAAATCTTTGCAACCCATCCCAAATAACCACTTGCCTTGGCTTACTTCTTTCTGTAGTTGTTGCTCTTCTGGTGGAGTTTTGGGGGGAAAAAACAGAAGGAGGGAAATAAGTAATCAGATCTGGAAATGCCTATTAACCCCCATTCCAAACCTTCTTACCCCTTCATGCTATTCTTATCTTACATTCAAATAGACTTTTTAGACTGAAATGACCACTAAGGAACAAATGATATTTTTTTTTTTTTTTGGTGAAGTGGTTTTCATATCCTGTGTAAAGTTGAGAGGAGATCCATAAGAAGGTATATTTCTAGGCCCATTTATTGGCCTCTGGGGCAAAGATGGATTACTGCTTGGGTAACTAAGATGCAATGATATAGCCCGCCTTAGCTCTGGTGTGGGTCTGGACATTAAAGGAGAGTCAGGTTGGGTAGAAAACATCCAAACAGGCAAGGTTGGGATGTAAAAATCTACCAACTTTATTTTTGGAAATTCAGACTTTCTATAGCAAAAACTGATCTCAGGAATGACCAGTTAAAGGAGACCCAGTTTCACAAGTGCCTGGGTAAATTTACAGTATTTGTTCTTAGAAATCTGCATACTTCTCTATCAGAAAAAGCTTTTACAACCAACTCTGGAGCCACAGATTATCCCAGGTCAGGGTTCACTGGTGAGCCAGCAGATCCATTAAATGAGCGATAATACATACATATCCATAATGGAAAAAGTCACCAAGGATATGTGAATATCACTCCCCGGGCTGGCCCTCCACACAATGAAGCTGTTGTTTAAGTGCTGTGTTCTACAGAATGACATCTTCTAGAGTGTTCAAAATTAACCTTAGACCCATGAATTATTCCTGAGAATAATTTGTATATGTTTTTAAGTTATTATTTTAGAGAGAAATCATAAATGGTTAGGCAAGGGATCCAATCTAAAGTTCCAAAGCTTGCCTTTTTCTTCTTCTTTGTTTCCAAGAGTTCTTTCAAATTCTAAGTAGTTTTCTTCTTCTGGCTCACAAAATATTAACATAGATATGTCTCTTTGTTTAAAAAGTCTACATTTAAGAATACAACTCCAGGGGCAAACCCAAGATGGCAGAGTAAAGACTGGGACTCCCATGAGCTATCCACTCAAATCACTCCAGTTACCTTTAAATAATATCTCTCACCAAATTCTAGAGAAGCAGAACCCACAAAAAGATTGAGTGAAACAATTTTCCAGCCCAAGACATCTTGGAAGATTCATTGGAAGGGTTTATTACACTGGTGTGAAAAAGGATCCACAGTGCAACCTGGGCAACCTAAGAATAAACTCTCTCCATTCAGGCACAGAACATAGAACTCCTGCATCCATGGGGGCTCCTGTATCCATGGAAGCAAGGGGAGTTTCCATACTTTTCAGCCCAAGGACTGTCAAGGACAACTTGGAAGGTTAGCAGGAAAACTGCCATTCCAAAGTAAGAGTGAAGCCCAGTCCAGCACAGGCCTCAGGCCAAACCTTGCCCCCAGGGGCAGCCAGAAGAATCACCCAGAAGCTGCTTCTAGAGTGCTCAGCCCAAAGGTGGTAAGGAAGATGGGAGCTTGCTGTCTATCCCTAACACAGGGCTCTGTTGCATGGCTCATACTCAGATCCAGGTCACAGTCAGTCTCAGGAAAAGGAGCAGAAGTACAACAGAGCTTACTGCTTGTAGTATAGCAGGACTTGTCTCATGGTTCTAGGTCATAAAGGAGTACCTGATCATTCACAGAGCAGAGCAAAGTCCAGGAGAGCAGTCATAGTCTCTCATAAGACCTTGGAGGAGTTGAGAACTTGCAGATCATTAGGTGGGGGTAGGGGGGTGAAGAGTGGAGCCCTGAGGGCAAAAACCTTCAGAAGCTTGGGATGTGGTGTCTTGCACCCTGAAAGGAAAGCCCCACTTTAAAAAAAAGAGTTACAATCAAGTCATCAGTTGGGGAAATGAGCAGACAATAGAAAAAAAAAATCCCACCATAATTATTCTGGTCTTTTGGAATATCAAAATACAAACTCATATCATAATGAAGTCAAAGCTCCTGAATCCAAAACCTCCAAGAAAAATATGAATTGATTTCAAGCTATGAAAGAGCTCAAAAAAGGTTTTCAAAATCAAATAAGGGAGGTGGAAAAAAATTAGAAGAGAAATGAGAGCAATGCAGGAAAATCATGACAACCAAGTGACTTGGTGAAGGAGATACAAAAAGTACTGAGAAAAAATATCATTTTAAAACCCAGTGTGGGTCAAATGGAAAAAAACAGTCCAAAAGGCCAATAACGATAAGAAAATCTTAAAAAGCAGAATTGGCTAAATGGAAAAGGAAATAGAGAAGCTCTCTGAAGAAAATAATTCCTTAAAATGTTGACTAAGTGAAGCTGATGTCTTTGTGAGAAATCAAGAAACAATAAAACAAAATCAAAAGTATGAAAAACTAGAAGAAAATGTGAAATTCCCTTTGGGAAAAATAACTAAACTAGAAAACAGATCCAGGAGAAATAATTTAAAATTTATTGAACTACTTGAAAATCATGAGTAAAAAAAAAAAAAGAACCTAGACATCATTTTTTCAAGAAATTCTCCAGGAAAACTGCCCTGTTATCCTAGAAGCATAAGATAAAATAGAAAGTGAAAGAATCCACCAAAAACCTTCTGAAAGAAATCCCAAAATGAAAACTAGCAAGAATATTATAGTCAAATTTCAAAACACCCAAGTCAAGGAGAAAATATTATAGTCAACCAGAAAGAAACAATTCAAATATCATGAAGTCAGGATAACACAAGATTTACCAGCTTCTACATTAATGGCTCATAGGCCTTGAAATATGATATTCCAGAATTTTAACCAAGAATCAATTACTCAGTAAAACTAAACAAACTCTTTTAGGGTAAAGATGGATTTTCAATGAAACAGGGAACTTTCAGACTTTCCTGATGAAATGACTAGAGCCGAACAGAAAGTTTGATTTTCAAGTACAAGACTCAGGTGAAGCATAGAGTGGATGGAAAGTACAAATTATGAGGGATTTAATGATGTTGAACTATTTGTACTCTTGCATGGGAAGATATTGATAACTCATATGAAACTTCTCATTTATTAGGGAACTTAGTAGAAGCATATATAGACATGACACAGGAAGGAGTTGAATTTGAAGGTATAATATATTGAAAATATGGAGTTACTGGAGGAGAAAGTAATGTATTGGGGGAAAAAGGGAAGATCGAGGTAGAAAGGGTAAGTGGAAAAAATTTAATTTTGGGATCCCTTTCAAGAGAGAATTAATTTATTCTTTCAAAAACTATTTTGCCCTCTGGTTCCATGATATCAGGGCAATTCTCCTTCACTATCTCCTGGAATATGTAGTCCAGGCTTTTTTGCTCCTCAATGTTTTCAAGGAAGCCCAGTGATTCTTTTTTTAAAGATTTTATTTATTTTGAGTTTTGCAATATTTACCCTAATCTTACTTCCCTCCCCCCACCCCTCAGAGAAGGCAATTTGCCAGTTTTTACATTGTTTCCATGGCACACATTGATGCAAATTGAATGTGATGAGAAATGATATTTTTAAGGAAGAAAAAAAGTATAAGAGATAGCAAGATCAGAAAATAAGATATCAGTTTTCTTTCCTTAAATTAATGGTAATAGTACTTGGCCTTTCATCAAACTACACAATTCTTTCTCTGGATACAGAAAGTATTCTCCACTGCAGACAGCCCCAAATTGTGCCTGATTGTTGCACTGATGGAATGAGCAAGTCCATCAAGGTTGATCATCATCTCCCATGTTGCTGTAAGGATGTACAATGTTTTTCTTGTTCTACTCTCATCTAGCTCAGCATCAATTCATGCAAATCCTTCCAGGCTTCCCTGAATTCCCATTCTTACTGGTTTCTAATAGAATAGTGTTCCAGGACATAAATATGCCACAGTTTGTTAAGCGATTCCACAACTGAAGGACATTTACTGGATTTCCAATTCTTTGCCACCACAAACAGGGCTGCTATGAATATTTTTGTACAAGTGATGTGTTTACCCTTTTTCATCCTCTCTCTTCAGGATATAGACCCAGTAGTGCCATTGCTGGAGCAAAGGGTATGCATATTTTTATTGCCCTTTGAGTGGAGTTCCAGACTGCTTTCCAGAAAGGACGGATGAGTTCATAGCTCCACCAACAATGTATTAGTGTCCCACATTTCCCACAAAAATTCCAACAATGGTTATTGTCTTTTCTGGTCATATTGTGCAGTCTGAGAGGTGGGAGGTGGTACCTCAGTGGTGCTTTAATTTGCATTTCTCTAATAAGTAATGATTTAGAGCGATTTTTCATATGTCTATGGATTGCTTTGATCTCATTATAAATTGCCTTTGAAAATCCTTTGACCATTTGTCAATTGTGGAATGGCTTTTTTAAAAAAATTTGACTCAGTTATCTGTATATGTTAGAAATTAGTCCTTTGTCAGAAAAGCTAGTTGTAAATATTGTTTCCCAATTTACTACATTTGTTTTAATCTTGGTTACTGTGGTTTTGTCTGTACAAATTTTTTTAAATTTAATGTAATCAAAATCATGTAGTTTGTTTTTAGTGACGTTCTCCATCTCTTCCTTAGTAATAAACTGCTTCCCTTTCCATAGATCTGACAGGTAAACTACTCCTTGATCTTCTAGTTTGATTATAATATTGTTTTTTTAATGTCTAAATCCTGTATCCATTTGGATCTTATCCTGGTATAGGGTGTGAGGTGTTGGTCTAATCTAACTTTCTTCCATACTAACTTCCAATTTTCCCAGCAGGTTTTATTGAGGAGAGAGAGTTTTTATCCCAATAGCTGGACTCTTTGGGTTTATTAAATAGCAGATTACTATAATCATTTCCTGCTATTGCACCTAGTCCTTTCCACTGATCCACCACTTTATTTCTTAGCCAATACTGGACAGTTTTGATGACTGATGCTTTATAATATAATTGTAAATCTGGTAAGGCTAAACCACTTTCTTTTGCACTTTTATTCATTGAATCCCTGGAAATTTTTGACTTTTTATTTCTCCACATGAATTTACTTATAACTTTTTCTAACTCATTAAAGTAATTTTTTGGAATTTTGATTGATAGGGCACTGAACAGGTAGTTTAGTTTTGGTAGAATTCTCATTTTTATTATATTAACTGGACCTTTCCATGAGCAGTTGATATTTGCCTGGTTATTTAAATCTGATTTTCTTTGTGTGAGAAGTGTTTTGTAATTGTTTTCAAAAAGTTTCTAAGTCTGCCTTGGCAGATAGACTCCCAGGTATTTTATGTTGTCTGAGATTACTTTGAATGGGATTTCTCTTTCTAGCTCTTTCTGCTGTTTCTCACTAGTCATATATAGAAAAGTTGATTATTCATAAGGGTTTACTTTACATCCTGCAACTTTGCTAAAATTGCTCATTGTTTCTAGTAGTTTTTTTTTTTTGGATGATTCCTTGGGATTCTCTAGGTATGCCATCATGTCATCTGCAAAGAGTGAGAGTTATATCTCTTCCTTCCCAATTCTAATTCCTTTGACTTATTTTCTTCTCTAATTGCTGAAGCTAACATTTCTAATACGATATTGAATAGTAGTGGTGATAATGGGCATCCTTGTTTGACCCCTGATCTTATTGGGAATGCCTCTAGCCTCTCTCCATTGAATATAATGCTTGTTGATGGTTTCACTTAAATACTGTTTATTATTCTAAGGAACAAACAGTACATTTATTACTACACTCTCTAGTGTTTTTAGTAGGAATGGGTGCTGTATTTTGTCAAACACTTTTTCAGCATCTATTGATATAATCATATAATTTCTCATAGGTTTGTTGTTGACATAATTAATTATACTAATAGTTTTTCTAATATTGAACCAGCCCTGCATTTCTGGCATAAATCCTACTTGATCATAATGTATCATCTTAGTGTTAACTTGTAAGATTTTATTTAATATTTTTGCATATGTATTCATCAGGGAGATAGGTATATAATTTTCTTTCTCTGTTTTAACTCTTCCTTTCAGCACCATACTGGTGTCATTTAAAGAGTTAGGCAGAGTTCTGACATCAGATATTTTTCCAAAGAGTTTATGTAGAATTGGAACCTATTGTTCCTTATTTGTTAGCTAGAATTCACTTGTGAATCCATCAGGCCCTGGAGATTTTTTCTTAGGGAATTCAATGATGGCTTCTTGAATTTCTTTTTCTGAGATGTGTTTAGGTATTTAATCTCCTCTTCGTTTAAGCCGGGAAGCTTATATTTTTGTAAATATTCATCCATTTCACTTAGATTGTCAAATTTATTGGCATAGAGTTGGACAAAATAATTTAGAATGATTATTTTAATTTCCTCCTCATTAGTGGTGAGTTCCCTTTTTTCATTTATGACACTAGCTTTTATCAGTTTATTGTTTTTTATAATATTAACCCTTGTTTTTATTTATTAATTAAATAGTTTTTTGCTTTTGCTTTTATTAATTTCTCCTTTAATTTTTTAGATTTTCTCATTTGGCATTTAATTGGGGGGGGTTAATTTGTTCTTTCTCTATTTTTTTAGTTGCATAATTAGTTCATTGATTTCCTCTTTCTCTAATTTATTCATACAAGCATTTAAAGATATAATATATCCCCTGACAGCCACTTGGAGTGAATTCAATAGGTTTTGGTATGTTTTTTCATTATTGTCTTTATCTAAGATAAAATAATTAATTCTTTCCATGATTTGTTGTTTAATCCACTCATTCTGTAAAATGAAGTTGATCGGTTTCCAGTTAGTTTTGGTTCTGTATCTCTCTGGTTCAATATTGTATATGATTTTTATTGTATTATGATCTGAGAAAGAAGTATTATATTTCTGCCTTTCTGCAATTGATTATTAGGTTTTTATGTCCTAGTACATGTTCAATTTTTGTGTAAGTGCCATGCACTGAAGAAAAAAGGTATATTCCTTTCGGTCCCCATTCAGTTTCCTCCATAAGTCTATAATATCTAGGTTTTCTAACAATCTGTTTACCTCTTGAACTTCCTTCTTGTTTATTTTATGATTTGATTTATCTAATTCTGAGAGCAGGAGGTTGAGGTCTCCCACTAGGAGAGTATTGCTGTCTATGTCTTCCTGTAGTTCTTTCCGCTACTCCTCTAAGCATTTGGATGCTATCCCATTGAGTGAATTCATATTCAGTATTGAACTCACTTTATTGCCTATGGTACCTTTTAGGAGGATATAATTTCCCTCTTTTAATGCTATCTAGTTTTGCAGCTGCCTTGTCTGAGATAAGGATTGCTACCCCTGCTTTTTTCACTTCAGCTGAAGCAAAATATAATTTGTTTCAACCTTTTACTTCCACTCTATATTTTTCTTCCTGCTTCAAATGAGTTTCTTGTAAACAGCATATTGTAGGATTCTGGTTTTTAATCCATCCTGCTATTTGCTTATGTTTTAAGCGAGAGTTCATCCCATTCACATTCAGAGTCATAATTAGTAACTCTTTATTGCCCTCCATGCCATCTTGCCTCTGTTTGTGTGTTCCCCCTTTTTTTCTTTTATCCACATTTCCCAGTATCTTTTTCTGAATACCACCACCTTCAGTGTTTTTTGCCCTCTTATATTCACCCCCTCCTCTTTCTTTCCCCTTTCCCTTTTTTCCCTTTTTCTTCCCTTCCTTCTGTTAGTTCCCCTTTTCACCCCCTCTCTGTCTGTTTCCCCCCTCCCCTTTTCCCCCCTTTTAACACGTGAAAGGTAAATTTTTTTTAAATTAACTGTGTGTGTGTGTGTGTGTGTGTGTGTGTGTGTGTGTGTAAGTTAACTTTAAGCCAAGTCTGATGAGAGGAAGATTCAAGTGTTTCACATCTTTTCCCTTCTTCCCCTCTATTACAATAGGTCTTTTGTACTTCTTAATGTAATGAGATTTACCCCCATTCAATCCCCTCCATCCTCCCTTCTCCTTCCTGTCCCCCTTTTTAAGGAGGAAGTGTTTTAAAATCATTCTATCTGAGTTATTGGAAATCCTGAGCCTTCATCACTTCTAAGTATATTCTCTCTAATAGAGTTACATTTCTTGAGTTATTAGAGTCTTTCTCCCTCTCTCAGAATTTAGCCTCAAAATAAATTTAACCACAAAATAAACCAAAAGGAAGTTAAAAAGATGATTAAAATGTTAAAAAAAAACTTTTCTCTGCATTACATAACACCTAGACCAAAACTGACCATTTACAAGGGCATTAAAAACCTTCAATCAAATGAAGAAATGTAGAAATAATAAGTGCATGCTTTTCAGAGCATTCTGCAATAAAAATTACATGTAATAAAGAGCCAAGGAAAGATAAGTCAAAAATGAATTGGAAACTAAATAACCTAATTTCAAAGAATAGGTGGATGAAACAGCAAATCATAGAAATAATCAACTATTTCTTCCAAGAGAAAGACAACAATAAGATAGCACACCAAAATTTATGGAATGCAGCCAAATCAGTTTTTAGGGTAAATTTTATATCTCTAAATGCTTACATGAACAAATTAGGGGGAAAAGGGGATCAATGAATTAGGTATAGAAATAAAAATGCTAGAAAACAAACAAATTAAATATGTCCAATTGAATACCAAATTATAAATTTGGAAAATTAAAGGAAAGATTAATAAAATTGAAAGCATGAAAACCATTGATAATTTTTTTTAGATTTTTTTTTCAAGGCAATGGGGTTAAGTGGCTTTCCCAAGGCCACACGGCTAGGTGATTATTAAGTGTGTGAAGCCGAATTTGAACTCAGGTCCTCCTGACTCCAGGGCCAGTGCTCTATCCACTGTCCCACTTAGCTGCCCTGATAAAATTTTTTAAAAAGCCCTAAGTGTTTGGTTTATGGAAAAAAACAAAAAAAAATTGTTAAGCTTTTGGTTTATCTGATTTTAAAAAGATTTACTAAATTACCAATAATGTGATTAAAAAATATTTACCAAATTACCAGTATCAAAAATAAAAAAGGGTGGACTCACCACCAAGTGAAGAGAAGATTAAAGAAATAATTCAGAGCTATTTTGCCCAACTATATACCAACAAATTTTACAACCTGAGGGAAATGGATAATACTTACAAAAATATAAATTTTACAGATTAACCCAAGAGGAAATAAAATACTTAAACCCGATTTCAGAAAAATAAATCAAAGAAATCATCAACAAACTCCCTAAGGAAAAGTCTCCAGATTCAGATGAATTTACAAGTAAATTTTACCAAACATTTAAGGAGCAATTTCTTCCAGTTCTGCATAAACTATTTTAAAATAGGAGGAGTTGTGCCAAAAAACCTTTTATGACACCAATATGATGTTCATTCCTAAACCATGAAGAGCCAAAACAGCTAAAATTATAGCCTGATCTTCCTAATGAACATTGATGCAAAAATCTTAATTAGGATCTGGCAAAGAGATTACAGCAAGTTATTACTAGAATCAGGTAGGATTCATACCAGGTAGGTAGGAATGGTTCAATATTAGGAAAACACTCAACATAATTGAACATACCAGTTACAAAATCAACATGAAATCATGATTATTCAATAGATGCTAAAAAAAACCCTTTGACATAATATAATATTCATTCCTATTAAGAACACTAGAGTACGGGGCGGAGCCAAGATGGCAACAAGAAGGGATTGAGTCTTAGGAGTTCTCTGATAAAACTCATCAGCTAAGGACTCTAACTAAACTTTCGAGAGACAGAACCCACAAAGGGACCCAGTGAGGCAGTTCTCCTACTCAAGGTAACCTGGAAAAGAGCAGAAAGGCTCTGCTCCCCAGGATCGGAGAGGCGGCCCACCAGAGGGGTGGCCCACCAGAGCAAAAGAACTTCAGCCTCCCGGAGGCAGCCCCAGGGTGCTGGGAGCCACAGCTTACAGCAGTGGGGGAGTCTCCTGAGCTTCACCCCAAGGAGCACCTGGCACAAAGTGGGGGAACAGCGGGGGACCTCTGCTAGAGTGAGCACGTGGAGCCCAGCAGCTTGGTCCTTCTGCAGCCCAGAGCCGGAAACAGAAGCAGGTGGAGCCCCTAAGCAAGGAGCGCCCAGGCCATGAGGCCATTGAGCTGAGGGAGGGGAATGAAAAGAAACTGCAAGCTCGGTCCTCTACCCCTGGAACAGGACTCTGGGGCTCTGACCACATTCAGATCCTGATCGAAGTCTAGGCCCCCCCATAGAACAGCAGGCCCCCCCCCACCTCAGCCCTGTGGCAGAGGGAAGTGCTTAATGGTCATTCACAGACCAGGAGGGAAGACAGAGCTTCACACACTGAGACCCTTGTGGGAGTGTCCCAAAAGCTCGAAGCACCCCCAAACCAGGTCCAGGCTGGGAAAATGAGCAAGCAGAGAAACAAAAGGAAGACTATTGAGAAATATTTTGCAAATGAGCCCAAGAAGGATCAAAATACTCAGTCTGAAGATGAGGAAACACAAGTTCATGCATCTAAAGACTCCAAGAAAAACAGAAATTGGGCTCAGGCTATGACAGAGCTCAAAAAAGACTTTGAAAATCAAATGAGGGAGTTGGAAGAAAACATGGGAAAAGAAAGGAGAGAGATGCAGGAAAAACATGAAAATGAAGTCAGCAGCTTAGTCAAGGAAATCCAAAGAAATGCTGAAGAAAATAGCATGCTAAAAAACAGCTTAGGTCAAATGGATAAAACAGTTCAAAAAGTTATTGAGGAGAAGAATGCTTTAAAAAGCAAAATTGGACAGATGGAAAAAGAGATAAGAAAACTCTCTGAGGAGAACAAATCCTTCAGACAAAGAATAGAATTCAGGGAGATTGATGAATTTACCAGAAATCAGGAATCAATACTTCAAAACAAAAAAAAATGAAAAATTAGAAGAAAATGTGAAATATCTCATTGAAAAAAAGAACTGATATGGAAAACAGACTTAGGAAAGATAATTTAAAAATTATTGGAATACCTGAAAGTCATGATCAGGAAAAGAGCCTTGACATCATTTTCAAAGAATTACTACAGGAAAATTGCCCTGATATTCTAGAAGCAGAGGGCAAAATGGAAATGGAGAGAATCCACCGATCCCCACCCCCGAGAAAGAGATCCCAAAAAACCACCCCCCAGGAATATTATAGCCAAGTTCCAGAACTCCCAAGTCAAAGAGAAAATATTACAAGCAACCAGAAGGACACAGTTCAAATATCGTGGAGCGGCAGTCAGAATCACACAGGACTTAGCAGCAGCTACATTGGAAGCTTGTAGGGCTTGGAATACAATATACCGGAAGGCAAAAGAGCTTAGAATGCAGCCAAGAATGAACTACCCAGCAAGGCTGAATGTCCTCTTCCAGGGAAAAAGATGAACTTTCAATGAACCAGGGGAATTTCAAATGTTCCTTTTGGAATGGCCAGAGCTGAACAAAAGGTTTGATCTTCAGACACAGGACTCAGGTGAAGCATGGAGATTGGAGGAGAGGGGGGAAATATGAGGGACTTAATGAGGAGGAACTGCATGTATTCCTGCATAGAAAAGTGATACTGATAATACTCATATGAACCTTCTCAGTTAATAGAGCAGGCAGAGAGAGCTTTTATAGTTGAAGCACAGGAGAAAGCTGAATTCGAAGATAAAATATGGTGTAAAAATGGAGTCAATAGGAAAAAAGGGAAATGGAAAGGGAGAAAGAAAAAGGAGAGGGGGAATAGTCCAAGATATTTCACATGATTTTTTGTATTACAATGAGCTATTGCAATGATATGGAAGGGGGGAGGCAAGGGGGAATGAGGGAACCTTTGCTCTCATCAGAGATGGCTAGGAGAGGAAACAGCATATATACTCAATGGGGTGTAGACATCTGGAGTAAGAAGGAGGGGGGGAGCAGGGGGAAGGGGTGGGGATGTGAATAAAGGAGGAGAGGATGGACCATGGGGGGGAGAGTGGTCAGATATAACACATTTTCTTTTTTACTTCTTGCAAGGGGCTGGGATTGGATGGCCTGCCCAGGACCATGGGGCCAGGTGGATTCTGGGCCTAAGGGGTGGTATGGAGGCTCAGGGCTTCTTGGCCCCAGGACCAGGGATCTGTCTGCTGAGCCAGTCAATGACCCTACAGCAGAGTCAGAGTGAAAGGAGAGAGAAAATAGAGTACATAGTAGTGGAGAAATAAGAAAGGAGGGAGTTGCAATCAGCAATGGCAATGGTGGAAAAATATGGAAGTAACTTTTGTGATAGACTTATCATAAAGAATGAGATCCACCCATGACAGAATTGTTGGTGTTGGAACAAAGACTCAAGCACATTTTTTGTTATTATTATTTGGGTGAGGGTGCAGGGCAAGTGGGGCTGGATGGCCTGCCTGGGGCCACATAGCAGGGTGATCTTTGGGTGTCTGGGGCCGGATTTGGACCCAGGTGCTCCTGGCTCAAGGGCCAATGCTCTGTCTGCCACCCAGCCACCCCTACTATTATTACTATTTTATTTTATTTGGGGTCTTTTTTTTCCTTTTTTTGGTTTTTGCAGGGCAGTGGGGATCAGGTGGCTTGCATGTCACATGGCTAGGTGATTGTTGGGTTTACAAGGCTGGATATGGGCTCAGGTGCTCGTGGCTCCAGGGCTGGTGCTTCGTCCATTGCGCCACCTGGCCATACCTACAATTATTACTATTATTTTTTTTAATTTTAATTTTTTTCTCTTCCCTTTACTTTTTTCGCCCAAGCAAGTCTATCTATATTCATGGGGGAGGAGGGGTATTTTGTTTACTTGTAAACAAGAATATTTTATTAATGTAAAAAAAATTGTACAAAATGAGAATAAAAAATAAATTTAAAAAAAAGAACACTAGAGTATTGAAATAAATGGAGTTTTGTTAAAACAACAAGCAGTATCTATCTGGAACTATCAGCAAATATTATATGCAGTGGAGATGAACTAGGAGCATTTCCAGTAAAGGATGAAACAAGGATGACCATTATCACCACTGCTATTCAGTGTAATATTACAAATTTTAGCTTTTGAAATAAGAGGAAAAAAAGAAATTAAAGAAATTAAAATAGGAATTGAGGAAGCAAAATTTTCACTAGTGAAAATAATTTGATGGTATCCTTAGAGAACCTTAGAAAAATCAACTTTAAAACTACTTGAAATAAATAATGACTTCAGCAAAGTATCAGGATATAAAATAAACCCACATAAATCCTCAGCATTTCTATATATGAACAACGAAGTCCAAGAGTAAGAGTTAGAAATGAAAATTCCAGAGAAAAGCAACCATAGATAGCATAATATATTTGGAAATCTACTACCCAAGACAAATCTAGAAACTGTGTGAATTCAATTACAAATTACTTTGCACACAAATAGTCAGAAAAATGTCAGTTGCTCATGATTAGGCCAAGTCAATATAATGAAAATGATAATTTGGGGCAGCTAGGTGGTGCAGTGGATAGAGCAATGGCCCTGGAGTCAGGAGGACCTGAGTTCAAATTTGTCTTCAGACACTTAATAATTGCCTAGCTGTGTGACCTTGGGCAAGTCACTTAACACCATTGCATTAAATAAATAAAAATAAATTTTAAAAATGATAATTTTTTTACCCAAATTACATTACTTTATTTGGTTCTAAATTAATTATACTATCAAGAACCAATTTTACTGAGCTAGAAAAAAATAGTAAAACAATTAATATGGAGTAATAAAAGGTCAAGGGAATTGATGAAAAAAAAAATACAATATAAGGTAGTCAACTGTACCAGATCTAAAATTGTACTATAAAATGGCAGTCATCAAAACTGTTGGTACTGGCTAAGAAGTAGAGTAATGGATGAGTGGATTATAATTGATACTAAAGATACAACAATAAATGACTTACAATAATTTGTTATTTGACAATCCAAACATAATAGCTTTGGAATAATAACTCACTATTTGACTAAAACTACTGAGAAAACTAGAAAATAATATGGCAAACACTAAGCATAGACCTACATCTCACATCCCATACCAAAATCAGGTCAAAATAGATACAGGATTTAGACATAAAGTTTGTTTCCATGAATTGAGTAACAGATCAAGAGATATTCTATCAATCTCTGGAAAGTGAAGAAATTTATGACCAAACAAGAAATAGAGTACATTATAAATTGCAAAATAGATGATTTTGACTATATTAAAATTGAATAGTTTTTTTCAACTAATAAAAGTAATTCAGCCAAGATTAGAAGGGAAATGGAAAGCTGGGAATCAATTTTCACAGCTAGTGGTTTCTGGTAAAAGTCTCATTTCTAAAATATCTAGAGAATTGAATCAAATTTATAGGGTTACAAGTCATTCCTCAATTGAATGTGACAAAAGATATTAATGAGCAGTTTTCAAATGAAATTATAACTATATATAATCATATGAAAAAATGCTTCAGGTCATTAGTGATTGGAGAAATGCAAATTAAAATACCTATGAGGTACCACCTCACACCTATCAGATTAGATAAGATGATTGAAAGGGAAAATTATCAATGTTGGAAAGGTTGTGGGAAAATTGGAACATTGATATATTGTAGTTGGATTTGTGAACTAATCCAATCATTCTGGAGAGCCATGTCAAACTATGCCAAAAGAGCAATAAAACAGTTCATATCATTTGACCTGGAAAAACTAATACTAGTCCTATATACAAAAGTAATCATAAAAAATGGGAAAAGTTCCACATGTTCAAAAATATTTATAGTAGCTCTTTTT
Source organism: Macrotis lagotis (assembly GCF_037893015.1). Taxonomy (NCBI): domain Eukaryota; kingdom Metazoa; phylum Chordata; class Mammalia; order Peramelemorphia; family Peramelidae; genus Macrotis; species Macrotis lagotis. Next base: position 66,415,389 of record NC_133662.1, read on the forward strand.
GTAATGGCAAGTAATTGGAAATTGAGGGGATGCTCATCAATTGGGGAATGGCTGAACTAGTTATGATAGAGACTATAATGGAGTACAGTTGCTCTATAAGAAATTATGAATGAAGGGGTGGCTAGGTGGTGCGGTGGATAGAGCACTGGCCTTGGAGTCAGGAGGACCTGAGTTCAAATGTGGCCTCAGACACTTAATAATTATCTAGCTGTGTGGCCTTGGGCAAGCCACTTAACTCCATTGCCTGAACAAAAACAAAAACAACAACAAAAAAAAGAGGAGAAAGAAATTATGAATGGTCAGACTTTAGAGAAGCATGGAAAAACTTACATGAACTGATGTTGAGTAAAGGGAGAAGAACCAGAAGAACATTATGCACATTAACAACAACATTGTGCTCCTCTCAGCAGTTCAAAGATCTATAACAACCTTGGGAGAACTGTTATGGAAAATACCATCCACTTCTAGAGGAAAACAAATAAACAAAAAAACCCAAATAAACCTACAGAATCTGAATGAATCAATATTATGTTCACTTTTTAAAAACTTACGTTTTTTCTTCCTATCCCATGGTTTTCTTTCTTTTTCCTTAGTCCTAATTACTCATTCTCAAAATGACTATTATGTAAACATGTTAAACACCAATGTTCATATATCAGACTGTCTGCCACTAAGGAGAGACGGATGGAAAAGGAGGATGATAGAAAAATGTGTAACTCATAAGTATGCAAGTGATTGAATGTTAAAACACTTATATAACATATAATTGAACAATAAAATAAAATATCAATAAACAAATAAAGACCCAGTTGAAATGCAACCTCTACCCTAGGTGCTAATGACATTCTCTCCAGGATTGCCTTGCATCTATTCTAATTATACCTTGTAAAATGCTACTTATTTTCATATTGTCTCTCTCTCTCTCTCTCTCTCTCTCTCTCTCTCTCTCTTTCACACACACACACACACACACACAAATTCCCCTTAAACTGTAAGGTCCTAAAGTTTAGGGAATATTTTTATTGTTTTCCTTATATTGTTAGTACTTGGCACAGTTTCAGCTGTATAGAAAGAACTTAATAAATGATTATAGATTGATTTTTCATTCCATCTACATAGATATTTGAGAATTTTAAAATGATCTTTTCCAATTTAGATTACCTCTTGACCTTTGTGTTGGAAAACATACCCCCAGAAGTTTACTCCCATCAAACCTTCAAGTTTAATTCAAACTTAAACTACTCTTATTATTCAGTACCAAAGTCTTAATTTCTAGTTGAATGAATGTTGGATTGGTCTTGTTATCTGATTCATTTTAAACTTACACATATTAAGTACCTTCTGTACTAAGAATTAGAAATAGGTTCATAAACCCTCTCTGAGATCTTTTAGATTAAAGTTGCTTAAAATATGTGGTAGTAGCTTATCTTCAAAAAAAGAGATGGAAAAATACAACTTATACTTTTCTTTCAAAAAATGAAAATTCTGGTGTAGTAGATAAAGTACCAGCTCTGGAGTCAGGAGTACCTGGGTTCAAATCCGGTCTCAGACACTTAATAATTACCTAGCTGTGTGGCCTTGGGCAAGCCACTCAACCCCATTTGCTTTGCAAAAACCTAAAAAAAAATGAAAATTCTGGCTATGAGGTATTACATGTATTGTCATTCCTGGTTGATATGTTAGTTTTCAAGAACTTTTGCTTTTCTTTATTTTCTTTTTAGTTTTTTGTTTATTTTTTTTGCTGCTATTCAAGAAAAGGCTAACTGAGCAAGGGAGAAGAATATATTCTGAAATGAAAGTGACCAAACAAAAGGCATTAATAAAGATTTTAAATGTAAAAAATAAATGTATATTATGGAATTCCAGATATTTTGTTATAGTTTTTTATTCAGGGATGTGTGTGCATGTGTGTGTGTGTTTTACTAGACCTGGGTTTTCATAATTACTAGAACTCTGGCCCATGAATTTCCTTGATAGTATACATTGTCTTCTAATTTGCAATGTATAGACTGAAGGAATTGCCTGGGACACAGAGAGATTCAGTGACAGTCTCAGGATCAAAAAGTCATCAAGTGAATTAAGCAAAATTTGAAACAGAATTCTTCCTGGCTTTGAATAAATTTATGACACTATCTTTCATTTTCTCAGGTAGGATCTTAAAAACTGTAATCTTACAAAGTCAAAATAAGCTAAAGTATTTGACATATGTTTTTAAGAGTCAGAATTAAAGACCATAATCAGCAGATGACTTTGGTTTGTTTAAACTATCATTGGTAGTTTCCAGTAGTTTAAAATCTTGGATTTGATAGTGTGATATAATAGAAAAATTCCCTGGATTTAGTTAAAGGGGACCTATTTTCACATTCTAGTGCAAATTCTTATTGCCTGGGTAGCCAGAAGCAATTAAAAAACCTCTGGAAGCTATAACTTTGAGAATAATTACACTATCAACCTCAGGCTGTTGTTTTGAGGAAAACACTTTTTCTTAAAGCAGATTTACTCAGGATGGTACTGGCATTTTTTTTTGTCTGTCTATATATGTGTTCAAAATATCCTTGTATAGTCTTATTTCAACAGCATACATTCCTCTAGGCTATTAGGGGAAGGGGGCAAGATTCTAGTTATGTGCTGTTACAGCTGGTAGATTGAATAGACTTAGGTGATAGAGACCTTTCTTTATAAATAAAGATGATGAAAGCATCTACCATTACATATATATGTCAGTATATCTTAGAATTTGTGGTTTTAGACATCTTTGCAGCCCTTGTGTGACCTTACTTCACTTGTGGCCAGTATTCACAAATAACAATATCAACAAGAGTAAATTATTTATAATACATTCTATTTTCAATAATAATCCTCACCCATGAACAGGCAAGTCACTTCCAACTTCCATAGATAAGAACATCGATATGACTTTGATCTCATATAGCTAAAATTTAACTCAATTGCTTAAATAGAAAGGTACATGATCAAAATCTGCTTCAAATTATCTTCCCCAAAGGTACCTATTTTATTTTATATTGGTTTAATTGGGGATAATTCCTTGGCTATATTTTTCAGTCAAACAAATGAGACTAAATTGTTAATAGCCTATTAATGACAAATGAGGAGATTGGGTTCTTTTAATACTTTACACAAAGAAAGAAGTACCTTAATTATGATATTGAAGTCAAGGGACTGTTTTTACTCCCTTTTTGCTGTCACACAGCAAGCTGTTAAGATACAGAGAAATCATTCAAGGTACATATTGCTATCTTTGTCTGAGAATATGGGGATTTTCTAAGGTTGACTATGACAATATTTACACCAAAATTATTTTTTCTTTATTGTTTGTAGGTCCAAGTTGGATATGATGTGACACGCTATGAGAACATTTTCTCTCTCTTCTGGGTTCTAGAACAGCTGCTCCAAGATCGACCAGAAGACAATATCATGCCAAGTATAGGCTCTGCAGAACAGGAGACCAAGAAGTTTCTTGAGCACTTTGATCAGATTATTCTCCATCTCTCAGATGAATTCCCTCTATTTACTTTATATGTATGGAGAGTGGGTGTACTTCTGAATTCAGCTCAGATAAGAACTGTTGGAAATAACTCACCTCTGTAGTCATTTATCACTATTCTCAAATATATTAAAGGTGTGTTTGGAACATTTTGTGTTTGGAAGATTTTGAGAAGAATTATTTTTAAAGACTCAGTATTACAAACATAAAATGAACTTACTCACTACTCAGCTCAAAAACTTGTGAATAATTTAATATGGACGCCATATTGGCCTTCTGTTGTAAAGCTTATTTATGGTAAATGCACCCTTCTTCATCCCTCTATTCCTCTTGGAAATGTACCAATATTCAAATTGTATTCATTATATTATCATTATTGGTTTTTTCCCTATGGAACAATTTGTAAATAGCACAGTCTTTAAAAACTCTTCCCAGTAAGAAAATCTAATTGAGATACAAAAATAATTTACAATTTTTTCTTCTCTTTACCAATAGTTTTGAGACAAGAGGCCATTGCAGTAATTTAATTTATTTTCCTCTCATGATTTCATTTTGTATCAACTCCATCATTGTATATGGTAATAGTATGGACACATTGAAAAACTCAAATCGAAAGTTTTTTTAAAACATTCATACAACTATTTAGTCTTTAACTTAAAGTAATAAACATTGTTTAAAAAAATTTCAAAATACGTATTCAATGCTTAAATGGTGTTGACAGCTGCATTTGGAGTATTGAGGTGTTTAAAAACACTTATTTTTCATTTGTTGCTAAAAACAGAACATTGACGATCTTCTATATTTTTTTTAAAAAATAAGTCATGGGGAGGCTAGGTGATGTAGTGGATAAAGCACCAGCCTTGGAGTCAGGAGTACCTGGGTTCAAATCCGGCCTCGAACACTTAATAATTACCTAGCTGTGTGGCCTTGGGCAAGCCACTACCCCATCTGCCTTGCAAAAAAAAAATACCTAAAAAAATAAGTCATGTTGACATAATTAAGCCATTGAAGGGTAAAATTTCTATCCATAATTACATTGTATATTATTAAATTTGTTGATTCTATTATTGGCACTCTCCCATTGACTTTTTTTCAGTTTTTAAATGTCTCATGAGCAAGTATTTTTTGAATATCCCCAGTGTGCCTACCACTGTGTTAAATGTTTATAATACAGTAAAGATGCACTTGATCTTTTAAATCTGGGTGATTATTTTTCATAAATCAGTGACTATACCTACATGACTTTAGGATCAGAAGATGTTAATTCCATCTATATGTTAATAACATCTGACTATAATGTGTTAAAAATAACTAAATTTAATAATGTCTGAATAATGAAATATAATTTCCTAATTTAAATTATTTCTAATAATATTAGATCCTATTTTAAATATTCTTTACCTGAGGTATTCTGATTAAATAAAGATGACAATTAAAGTAGATCATCTGGAAGAAAGACCAGAACAGTTGGGTTGGAATGCACTAGGAGATAAAAACAAATATTGGTTCCTTATAATATAATCACAGGATCAGGGTTTAAGAGTAATTATGAGAGTTATTTTTTACTCTTATTCCCAAAAGCTTTTTTCTCTATTGTTCTCTACAATGTACTCGTTCTAATTTCATCCTAAATGTCACTCTTAAACAAGGGCATGGATGAAATTCATATGAAAGGAAAAATAATGACCCTCTTCATACCACATCTCATTTCTTTGCAGATTTGAAGAAGTTACATCATATATTCATAACCATACTGTAAATATTAGTCTCAGAAAGGATTTTAATCCATATCTCCTAAGTCCTATGCTCAATTGCCATAACAACTATACCATACTGAGATTGAAGAAGAAGGCACAAGGAGTTGGCCCAAAAGAATATACAAAATATGAAAAGATTCTGTTTTAGTCTCTTGTTTAATTGTGCAAATTTAATTTTTTTTTTGGTTTTTGCAAGGCAAATGGGGTTAAGTGGCATTGCCCAAGGCCACACAGCTCGGTAATTATTAAGGGTCTGAGACCGGATTTGAACCCAGGTACTCCTGACTCCAAGGCCGGTGCTTTATCCACTACCGCCACCTAGCCACCTAGCCACCCCTGCAAATTTAATTTCATTGAAATGTTTGTGACCTTTCTTGTGAATAACCTAATTTCTAGAATGCTCCATTATTTAATGAATAATTGAGACAGCTTCAAGGATCTAAATGTATAGCTTGGATAAGAGGTGAAGAGGCAAAATGAACAAATAAATATTCTACAATGTAGCTTTGGCAAGTTCTTACCAGTTACTACTCCTTTTAGTTCAACTAATATTGGCCTACAAAACCCATATTCTGACCAAGTGTCTCAATGAAGGATAAAAGGCTTTTTGTTTGTTTTCTTTGCTTTGAAGTTTGTATAAGATCATTAGGTTCAGGGGATTGTTCATCTGCAGTTTTATGATGTCACAATGGAATTGTAAATAGAGTACTAGACTTAAAATCAAGTTCCAAGTTCAGGTTCTCCTTCTGACTATTTGTAACAAAATGCCAGTGAATCAAACTCTCTGAATCTGTTTCCTCATCTGAAAAATGAGAATCATAACAATCTTTATTGCATAGGATATATTTCAAACAAAAGATGATCTATAAAGTATTTCTTAAACTTGTGTTTCTTAAACATTCTATGAAGGTTAGCTATGATGATGATGTCCTTTCCCTTCAATCAATCAATTACATGATTTGACTTTTGTGAATTTCAATTTAATTCTATTTAACTCATTTTTCTTAAGGATATGTCTTATGACAGTAGGAGGAGCTGCCTTGGAGGAGCCTTTACTTGGAAAAAGAACCTTTGTACAGAAAGTAATACTTTACTTTCACCTAGATCAAAGAATCTTAACATTTTCTGTTTTATGACCCCCTTTGCCCTTCTGGTAAAACCTTTGAATCCTTTCCCAGAATAATGTTTTTGAATGTAAAAAAAAAAACACAGATCTATGAAGATTATATCAAAATAGTCACCATAATAGTTTTTTTTAAGTTAATGGATTGCTTAATTTAAGAATTTTGGCATTTAGATCCATACATCTTCCTGTTGTCTTTATTTCTCAGAAGAATCTCAGAATTTGAGAGTTTAAAGAAACCTCAGGAGGGACTATTTCATGCAAATCATACATGACAGGAATCTCTACTATGATATACCTAACAAGTGACCATCCAGCCCTACTTGTTGTCAATCCATTCCATGTTTACACAATTCCACTTATGAAATTATTGGGTTTTTTCCCCTTAACATTAAGCCTAAATTTATCTCTTTGTGGCTTCTACTGTTCAGGACAAACCGGACATATCTAATCCCTACTTCAAATGATTGTCTATTATATATTTTCCAATGACTACTTTAGCCCCCTGAATCTTTTTTTCTCTAAGTAACATGCCCTTCCAAGTCCTTCAAATGATCTAGAAGGCACAAAACCATTTACCATCCAATTGCCTTCCTCTGTATTCTACATATAATCAATTTCCTTTTTAAACCATGGTCTCTAGAAATGAATATAATACTCTAGATAAAAATTTTTAAGACTCTAATGAAGTCTAGCAAGGGCAGCTCCCAATATCTACCTCTATGATATTCAGCACTTTGACAGGATTCTAAATTCAAAGCTAGAATGAACCTTAGGGATCATGTAGTCATAGACATGATTTTACAGATGAAGACACTGAGGCTGAAGTGACTTGCCAATGGTAACAAGTAGGAAATGGAAAAGCAGTTATCTTTTACTTCAGGCACATGACTTCAAGTTCAATACTTCAAGTTCTTTACTCTTTTCAGTGAACCACACTGACTCTTCTAGTCCAAGATTATTCCCAGTTGGCTGGAAGGAACTAAAGCACTAAAGCAATGCCTGGATGAAGGGATGGGCCTAGAGTCTAAAAGATCTGGATTCAAACACTGCTCCTGACCTCAATGATTGCATCAATATGAACAAGTTATAACTTCATTTAGCCTCCTTTCCTCATCTATCAAGTAGAAATAATGGCATTGGCCTGAGAAATTTGTTAACCCTTATAGAAGCACTTTACAAAGTTAAATTGCTCTAGAAATGTTTATTTTATTATCAGCATGGTCATATTACTACCAGCATTCATTGATGAAAACTGACCCCAGACATGTCAGGAAATAAGCTTTGTGTGTACCCAAGGGAAATATAAGCAAACTCATCCTTCTCTTCCTTAATAACTCCCATCTTTATTATACTTTCTTGATCAAGTTTTAAATTATCTACTACGAAATGTGAAGACATTAGGGTGCCATCATTTACTTCTTTTGCTTGTCAATATTGATCAACTGAGCCCTAACTTTTGTCAGCTCTTACCAATTAACTGTCCCCAGTATTCCAGCACATCCATGACTTTGAGTCTTCTTCCCTGTAACATTTCCCTTAAGTTACTCTCACAGGCTGTTAAAAGTTTTGTTCAAAGATTTATAACCTACTTTAATGATGTAAAACGCTTTAAAGATGAGCACTGTGGACACAAACTATTCTATGTAACTATATAAACAAAATAATTGGTTAGTAGAAGATGGTAAGATAGGAATCAGTCCAACTAGATTACTTAAACACTACATGTATAAACTGACAATTATTATTTCACCTTTCAGTTAACTTTGCTGAAATTTGTACAGGTGTAGATAAAAACCTAAATGTTGTTACAGTAGTGAAGAGAACCAAGGATTAAAATCTATTTGCATATTTTGAAATTTTTTTTATAAATCAAATGGGATTTTTTTTTAAAAATGGTGCAACCCTAGATTATCCTAATTATATTCTCAGTCATCAATTCATCATTATGTGATTATACCCAAAGCAATATTTTGATCTAAATGAAAAAAAAACCTTCTGCATTGATACCAGTGTTCAGTTTTACAGGAAGAGTTTTATATGAGCATTTTGTAAAGTGTCCAAAGTATAGTCCATAGAAAGTATTCTTCTCTTTGAGTTTTCATAACACTATTGTTTCCTGGTTCTCTCACCTACTTGACTGCTGCTACTCAGTTTCCTCTGTAGAGTTGTCAGCCTTCTTCCATTTCCTGTTTTTGAATAGTCCCAACCTTTTTGTCCTAGGCCATTTTGCTTCTCTCACTATGTCCTCTCTTAGTGATTTCATCAATTCCCTATCATTTCCCTAAAATGAGTCCCAGGTTTAAATAACCAGTTGCAGTTTAAACTCTAGTCTTATATCACTAATTCCTATTGAATATCTTCAACTTTGCATACTGAAAATATCTTGAACTCAGCAAAATCAAAACAATTCATCGTCTCTTATCTTGCCCCAGAAGAGTTGAAGCTGATTGCATTGGGGGCTAAAAGAATCTTGGTCATTAAAAGATATAAGTATTTTAACTGAAAGGAGATAAGAAGAGAAGTTAACTGATTCAATTCTAAATTTTTAATTGCCATTTTATTTTTCCAGTAAAAAATTTTTCAACATTCATCTACTTGCATATTTTTAAGTAACATATTTTTCTACCATTTGTCCTTCCCACTACCCTCCCCTTAGTGACAGTCTAGTGAACACTGTATATGTGATTTCAGTTTAATATGTTTACATATTAGTCATTCTGTGTATGAGGAATTTGGACTAAGGGGAAAGAAAGAAAATCATGGGAAAGGAAGGAAAAACAGAAGAGAAATTTTTTAAAAAGTGAAAATTTGGACAACTAAGTAGTGTAGTGGATAGAGTACTGGCTCTGGAGTCAGGAGGACCTGACACTTAATAAGTGGCTAAATGTGTGATCTTGGGCAAGTCACTTAACTCCATTGCCTTGCAAAACAAAAACAAAAACTAAAAACAAAAACAAAAACAAAAATCAACCATAATATCCACTCATATTCTGTGGGATTTTGGTTTTATTTCATTTTTTTCCTCTGGATTTTTATGGTGTTGTCCATATCTGCTGGTCTTACAGGGATTTTCAAACAGCTGAGAGGAACTGCATCTATAATACATGTTCTACTCACAATGTTGTTGTTAATATGTGCAATATTCTCTTGGTTCTGCACCTTTCATTTACCATCAATTCATATGATTCTTTCCATGCTTCTCTAAAGTCCATCCATTCATGGTTTCTTATAGAAAAATAGTACTCCATAATATTCATATACTATAACTTAATTCAACCATTCCCTTCAATTTCCAGTTCTTTGCCACTACAAAAAAAAACTATTATAAATAAACATGTGAGACTTTTCCTCTTCTATGATTTCTTTTGACTATAGACATGATTCAGTTCTAACTTACTTCTTTTGGTTGGTTGTTTTGTTTTCATAATAAAACCCAATGAAAACACTAAAACTATAATTCCCTGGTCTGATATTTTCTGTTGTGAGAAGGTAAAAGTTTTGATTAAACCAATCCCAAATAACCATTTTCCATTTAGGAGAAGCTAATTGATGCTTAAAGATTTGGCTAAATTTATAATATTGATCAGATATTATGAATCAGATGTGGTTCACCCAGATGTATCCTAAGTAACAAATTATATCTCTAAATCCTTTGACATGTAGAAAGCCCCAATAGAGTTTCTGTGAGATCCTGACAGCTAATACTACTATTAAAACTACTATTATTCAGTGTTTATGTTCCCAGAAAACTCTAGTTATGGAATCAGAAAAGACTAAAAAGATAGCAACAGTCTGCAATCTATTCCTAATTAATAAGCCTTATTCATATTCACATTAAGAAAATTCTGAAGTGAATTTATCACCTTTGCAAGTTGTCTTACTTCAAAATATGTTATCTTAATGAAGTGTCTCTTTTCCTCAGGTAATCATGTAGAGAGCTACTTAATATTGACTGAACCTTGGCAAGTAACATGTCATTAAAAGGGTGGCCTATTAGTTGAGGGAATACTGATGGTGTTAATTCACTAATAAGAGGAGGTGATGATGACAACTATTAAAATTTTTTTAAAAAGCTATCTGGGAATTCCCAGGGGGCGGAACCAAGATAGCAACATGAAGGGATCCAGTCTTAGGAGCTCTCTGATAAAAACTCATAAACTAAGGACTCAAACTAAACTTTTGAGAGACAGAACCCACAAAGGGACCCAGTGAGGCAGTTCTCCTACCCAAGGTAACCTGGAAAAGAGCAGAGAGGCTCTGCTCCCCAGGGCCGGAGGGGTAGCCCGCCAGAGCCAAGGAACTTCAGCCTCCCGGAGGCAGCCCCAGGGCACTGGGGGCCGCACTTGCAGCAGAGGGGGGAGTCTACTGGGCTGCACCCTGGGGAGCACCAGTACGGAGTGGGGGAGCAGCGGGGAACCTCTGCCGGGGTGAGCACGTGGAGCCCAGCCCTCAGGGCACACAGCCAGCAGCCTGGTCTTTTGGCAGCCCAGATCCAGGAAACAGAAGCAGGTGGAGCCCATAAGCAGGAGCCCCCAGGACATGAACCCATTGAGCTGAGGGAGGGGAGTGAAGAGAGAGACTGCTGAGCTCTGTCCTGTGCCTCTGGAACAGGGCTCTGGAGCTCTGACCACATTCAGATCCTGATCGCAGTCTAGGCCCCCCCATAAAACAACAGGGCCCCCCCCCACCTTGGCCCTGTGGCAGAGGGGGGCGCATATGGTCATTCACAGACCAGGAGGGAGGATAGAACCTCACACACTGAGACCCTTGTGGGAGTGTCCCAAAAGCTCAGGTAGCACCCCAAAAAACAGGCTTAGGCTGGGAAAATGAACAAACAAAGAAACAAGAGGAAGACCATTGAGAAATATTTTGCAAATGAGCCCAAGAAGGATCAAAATACTCAGTCTGAAGATGAGGAAGCACAAGCTCCTGCATCTAAACACTAGAAGAAAAACAGAAATTGGGCTCAGGCTATGATAGAGCTCAAAAAAGACTTTGAAAATCAAATGAGGGAGTTAGAAGAAAAACTGGGAAAAGAAAGGAGAGAGATGCAGGAAAAACATGAAAATGAAGTCAGCAGCTTAGTCAAGGAAATCCAAAAAATGCTGAAGAAAATAGCATGCTAAAAACCAGCTTAGGTCAAATGGATAAAACAGTTCAAAAACTTATTGAGAAGAATGCTTTAAAAAGCAAAATTGGCCAGATGGAAAAAGAAATAAGAAAACTCTCTGAGGAGAATAAATCCTTCAGACAAAGAATAGAATTCAGGGAGATTGATGAATTTACCAGAAATCAGGAATCAATACTTCAAAACCAAAAAAATTAAAAATTAAAAGAAAATGTGAAATATCTCATTGAAAAAAAGAACTGATATGGAAAACAGACTTAGGAAAGATAATTTAAAAATTATTGGAATACCTGAAAGTCATGATCAGGAAAAGAGCCTTGACATCATTTTCAAAGAATTACTACAGGAAAATTGCCCTGATATTCTAGAAGCAGAGGGCAAAATGGAAATGGAGAGAATCCACCGATCCCCACCCCCGAGAAAGAGATCCCAAAAAACCAACCCCCAGGAATATTATAGCCAAGTTCCAGAACTCCCAAGTCAAAGAGAAAATATTACAAGCAGCCAGAAGGACACAGTTCAAATATCGTGGAGTGGCAGTCAGGATCACACAGGACTTAGCAGCAGCTACATTGGAAGCTCGTAGGGCTTGGAATACAATATACCGGAAGGCAAAAGAGCTTAGAATGCAGCCAAGAACGAACTACCCAGCAAGGCTGAATGTCCTCTTCCAGGGCAAAGATGGGCTTTCAGTGAACCAGGGGAATTTCAAAGGTTCCTTTTGGAATGGCCAGAGCTGAACAGAAGGTTTGATCTTCAGATACAGGACTCAGGTGAAGCATGGAGATTGGAGGAGAGGGAGGAAATATGAGGGACTTAATGAGGATGAACTGCATGTATAGAAAAATGATACTGATAATATTCATATGAACCATCTCAGTTAATAGAGCAGGTAGAGGGAGCTTTTATAGTTGAAGCACAGGAGAAAGCTGAATTCGAAGATAAAATATGGTGTAAAAATGGAGTCAATAAGAAAAAAAGGGAAATGGAATGGGAGAAAGAAAAAGGAGAGGGGGAATAGTCCAAGCTATTTCACATAATAAGATTTTTTTTATTACAATGAGCTATTGCAATGATATGGAAGGGGGGCGGCAAGGGGGAATGAGGGAACCTTTGCTCTCATCAGAGATGGCTAGGAGAGGAAACAGCATATATACTCAATGGGATATAGACAACTGGAGTAAGAAGGAGGGGGGAGCAGGGGGAAGGGGTGGGGATGTGAATAAAGGAGGAGAGGATGGACCATGGGGGGACAGTGGTCAGATATAACACATTTTCTTTTTTTACTTCTTGCAAGGGGCTGGGATTGGAAGGCCTGCCCAGGACCATAGGGCCAGGTGGATTCTGGGCCTAAGGGGTGGTATGGGGGCTCAGGGCTTCTTGGCCCCAGGACCAGGGATCTGTCTGCTGAGCCACTCAGTGACCCTACAGCAGAGTCAGAGTGAAAGGAGAGAGAAAATATAGTACATGGTAGTGGAGAAATAAGAAAGGAGGGAGTTGCGATCAGCAATGGCAACATTGGAAAAATATGGAAGTAACTTTTGTGATGGACTTATCATAAAGAATGTGATCCACTCATGACAGAGTTGATGGTGTTGGAACAAAGACCGAAACACATTTTTTGTTATTATTATTTGGGGGAGGGTGCAGGGCAAGTGGGGCTGGGTGGCCTGCCTGGGGCCACATAGCAGGGTGATCATTGGGTGTCTGGGGCCGGATTTGGACCCAGGTGCTCCTGGCTCAAGGACCAATGCTCTGTGTACCACCCAGCCACCCCTACTATTATTACTATTTTATTTTATTTTGGGTCTTTTTTTTTCTTCTGTTTTGATTTTTGCAGGGCAGTGGGGATCGGGTGGCTTGCATGTCACATGGCTGTGTGATTATTGGGTTTACGAGGCTGGATATGGACTCGGGTGCTAGTGGCCCCAGGGTTGGTGCTTCGTCCATTGCGCCACCTGGCCATAGCTACAATTATTACTACTATTTTTTTTAATTTTAATTTTTTTCTCCCCCCTTTACTTTTTTGCCCAAGCCAGTCTATCTATATTCATGGGGGGAGGGGTATTTTGTTTACTTGTAAACAAGTATATTTTATTAATGTAAAGAAAAACATTTGTACAAAATGAGAATAAAAAATAAATTAAAAAAAGATTAAAAAAATTTTTAAAAAGCTATCTGGTAATAGAGAAGACTTTTCTTGAGATCAGTGATATTATAATGTTATTGTATTTTACATAATAGTTATTTGTGGTGTCCTACCCATACTAGGCTTCGAGCTTCATTAGGGCATAATCCTATCTGTCTTTAACTTTCTTTTTATCTTTCCCTTCAGTTTTTAGCACAGTATTCTTTATACAAGAAGTGCTTAATTAATGTTTGAATTGAATAACAAAAAGATTTTTCTGTTTGTTTAAAGATATTCACTCTGGAATTTTTTGACATCACTCTTCTTTATTTTTAAAGACTTAGCTACTAATATATTTCCTGAATGAGTAATCATTTCAGAAACATGTAACAATAACACTAAAGACATTTTGAGAGAGAAAAATAGCTCATTTGCTACAGTGTAGCAAAGAAAAACAAACCAAAAAACAAAGTTACAGTCTTTGAAGAAAGGATTGAAAAACTGGCAAGTTTTTCTAATTGTTCACTGAAGTTACTTGCCATACCCTTTGCCTCTTGCTAAAAGGGAAATCATTTGTCATGAGGGATACTAAAATACTCAATCACCTATAATCTCCATAAAGAGGCAACTTGCCTTTGGACCCGGTGTCTCTCATCTGGAAGAGTGAAAAACACCTAGAAAGGTGCATGTTAGCTTGTAAAAGCTTCCAATTCAGACCTTTCTTCTGGAATGAAAACAACAAACTCAAAAAGTGTATTGCCTTCCCTGTCACTGAAACCTTTGTTTCCCTAATCATAGGATTGACTTCAGTACTAGAATGACCATCTAAAGCAACTGCCTCATTTTACAGAGGAGGAAATTACACTCTGAGAAGTGAGTCGTCTCTCTTTCAGATAAGTTGGAGAATTGGATTTCAAACTAGAGAAGAGGAAAGAAGGGAGGGGTGAGGAATACAGATGAGAGGGACAAAATGAGGAGGGAGAGGAGAATACAGGAGAGGGAAGTAAACATGTCATCAGGCACTCTGTCTTTAAGAGTTGGAAATGCAAAAGCAAAAGCACAGTTTCTAAATCATTTCTACTGAATTAGTAAAGAAAGGAAAATCTACAAGTACCTCTAGTATTGTATGTTGAAGCCTGGAATTGTCTGTCTCAAGGAGAAAAAGTGGAAAATGGTGTCAGACAATTCAATTAACGCTTCTGTTGTCCAAACTGGAAAAAAAGATCTAAACAGGATTTTCCAGACATATAAGAAAATCTAATATGAAACTATGGGGAATGGAATTGTAGCATAAGTCATTCCTTTTTAAGAGCCTGGCCTTGGGTGAAAAATGACAAGCTATAAGCTTATAAAATAAAATACCATCTTAAATTTAGGTAGTTCTTCTCTTCCAGGAAACTGCTGTAAACTCTTACTTAGACCATTAATTTTCTTCATAGATTCTTTTTATATCCTTCAAAGGGGTAGCTCTCATTATCCCCATTTTACTGAGGTTGAAATTGAAAAATAGAGATTGAGAGCCTAGATATGATGAAGATATGGTACTAAAACTCAGGTCTATCATCTTCTAGTATTCTTTTTTACTAACAAACTGTGCAAACTACATCTGAATGTATACATGTGTTTTATGTGTGTGTGTGTGTGTGTGTACACACACATATATTATGCTTAGCTTTACATGTGTATGTAATGTGTACATACTGGAAGATAACCAGATAGGAATCTTCTTGAAGGGAGTATGTATGTATATATGTGTATATACACATAGTTAAGGCATGTGTGCATGCACATATATGCCTTGCATAATGTGTGTACATAAATGATCCCTTCTGCTACATGTAATAGACATATAATCTCTTTATACACATGCATATATTAAAGAATCAGACATCAATAGAGTATTGTGAATTTGCTGAGACTAGATTATACACACACACATATATATACACATATGAATATCAATACCTATATTGGTGTGTATATGTGTATGTGCATATGTTTATCTAAAGCATGTAAAGAGACTCTATATACATACATATGATATACTGAGAGAGACTATATATGTTTTATATGTTGATATAGATAAGCATGTACTGAATTATGCATAAACATTTGCATATATGTGTGTGCATGTGTGTATGTCGTATTCTGTCTAGTAGATTCATATCTGCCCTACTTTCTTTCAGTATTATTTTGTGTACACCCATTTATATGTGTATAAATATATAAATATACACATATATGTATGCACGTTATTTTCATGCATGTGTATGTATGAGACAAAGAAACAAAACTAGAAGGAGTTACAGTCAGTGATAAAGAGAAACATAGAGACTTAGAGAGTGACAAAGAGTCAGAAGGAGAGAGACACAGAGAAAGAAGTGTTTTTATATTTTCAAGTAAACTATTTTGATGGCAGACTTAGAAGCATTTAAATAGTGCATTAAAAATTGCAATTTCCAGATTTATCATCTTATTTAAATAAAAATTATTTAAATAAAATTATTTATTGATTTGAATAAAAAATAAATTCTTTTCTCAGACTTAATTTTATATAAACCAAGTTGAATAGTTGACTAATGCTTATGAGACAATGCAAAAATAAATCTTATGATCCAGAATTAGTCTCAAACATTATGTTTATTGTGCAAGTGAGTGTGTGTGTGGGGTGTTTTTTGGAAGAGGAGCAGAGGTAGGAGAGGATAGCAATAAAAAGATGATTTTCCTAATATGAGGAATTTCAGTGATGAAACTACTTATATTAAAGCAGACTGAAGGCTCCACTGCAAATTATAGAATTGCCAAGAATAACTGAGTGACTTGCCAAAGGTGTTTGAACCCAAGGACTCCTAGCTCCAAGGTTATATTGCTATAGACTAGGCATACTGCCCCTGGAGGAACAAAAGGAGGGAAATAGAGAAAGTGCTATGTTGCATTAGTAGAGGATCCAACTTTTTACTTTACTAATGAAAGCAAAGTTCTTGTTCATGATCTATAGAGAGAGAAACATGGAAGAGTTGTGGATCTTTGTTGGTACTTTCATCAAAAGGAGTATCTGACACTAAAGAAATCACAGATCGGACAAGTACTCAAAACTACATGTCCATATATATATATATATATATATATATATATATATATATATATATATATATATATATATATATATATATATATATGTAGATGTATATATTCTTTATGTTCTTACAGCTAAATCTGAGATTTAGTTTTAACAGTTGAAGGAAGTGCCAGTGAAGCCCTTTCTTTATCAATACAGAAAGGGGCAGATAGGTGGCTCAGTAGATAGAAAGCCAGGGCTGAAAGTCAGGAAGACTCATTTTCCCTGTTCAAATCAAACCCCAGACCCATCCTAGGAATGTGACTCTGGGTAAGTCACTTAACTCTACTTGCCTCAGTTTCCTCATTTTTAAAATGAACTAGAAAAGGAAATGTCAAACTGCTCCAGTATATCTGCCAAGAAAAATCAAAATAGAATCAACAAAGAGTTGGACACATTTTGAAAGGACTGAACAATAAATTGACTTAACTCTGTAGTTTATCCTTTTAGAGGACCATCTGGAGCACTACATACAGTCATTTGACTTATTAAATTGACACAGTGAAGATGAATCAGGAGATCTTGAATGCCAATCAACCTGATACCAACTCAGCTTTCTCTTCACTGTGCCAAGCAACCTCTCCTAGTCAGGCTTCAGTTAAATTTCATGACTAACTAATAGCTATGATCCCCAAAATAAGTTACCAATGAGCACATTCATTCTTGATAGGAAGGAAGAGGGGGACAGGTAGAAGTAAGTGAAATTTCAAAAATCTCATGTCCCATTAACCTTAAAACACTGATCACTATAATTCCATATCAATACATCTTACATGCATATGATCACTCAGACATATAGTCTGGCCCAAGGTCACATATTCCCTATGTGTCAATGCTTAACTTGAACTCATAACAAAAGATAATATTTAGTTAAATCTCAGGGACCAACATTAGCTTTAAGATCATTTGTGTGCCTGGGAATCAGAAGGATGAATAAGAACCTTTCCTTTATATTAGACTCTAAAAGTGACCTAACAGTTGTGATTAGTCTTCTTTTGTTTTCATTTAAAATAACTGTAAACAATGAAAAGTACTTGCAGTATACCTGCCAAGAGAAAGCCAGGAAGTATTGGAAGACAATTACAAAGCAATCAAATGAGAAAATAACAATTGCTCATGAGTAGGCTAAAATGATATAATCAAAGTGACAATTCTACCTAAATTATTTTACTTATTCAGTGCCATGCCAATCAGACTCCCAAAAATTATTTGATAGACTGGAAAAAAACCAAAATTCATCTGGAAGAACAAAAGATCAAGAATATCAAGGGAAGGGCGGCTAGGTGGCGTAGTGGATAAAGCACCGGCCTTGGAGTCAGGAGTACCTGGGTTCAAATCTGGTCTCAGACACTTAATAATTACCTAGCTGTGTGGCCTTGGGCAAGCCACTTAACCCCATTTGCCTTGCAAAAACCAAAAAAAAAAAGAATATCAAGGGAATTGATGAAAAAATGCAAAGGAAGGTGGCCTAGCTATCCCAAAATCTAAAACTATACTATAAAGTGCAATCACCAGAACTATCTGGTATGAGCTAAGAAATAGGGTAGTGTATCAAATGAAGTACACTAGACACACAAGTAGTCACTGACCATAATAATCTAATATTTGATAAAAGATCCCAGTTTCTGAGTTAAGAAGTCAAAATTTGACAAAAACTTCTAGGAAAACAGTATTGCACAAACTAGGTAAATCAATATCTTACACCATATAGCAAGATAAAGTCAAAAGGGGTATTAGACTTAGGCTAAAAGAGTAATTCCATAAGTACAGTAGGAGAGCAAGGAAGTTTGCATGCCAATCTATGGAGAAGGAAATAATTTATGAAAAAGCAAGAGATAGAGAGCATTAAGAAATGTAAAGGGGATAATTTTGATTACATATTAAAATGATTTTGCACAAACAAAATCATTTGGAGACACTACAACCCATATTTGTAAGAAACCAAAGCTATGATTCTGAATATCACTATACATGTGAAATCCAAGACTATCTAAATAGTTAGAATCATAAAAATCCAAGTGAATATATCTTTTTGGTATTAAGTCTGAGGTTGCATCAATCTGTACAACCTCAGAACTTCTTGGGTCCAATTACAGATCTACAACTACGGATTGAGATGTCTACAGATATGGATCTCTAGAGACAGAAATAAAAGTATAGATATAAATGTGGATTGAATTTAGATATATGCATCAACCTGTTACTAGATTCAATTCTTTTGTTGTATTGTAATAAGCAATGAAATATTGACATTTATCCAACAATCTCTTTTTTTCTCTTCAGTTCTCTAGAAAATATATTTCAAGAATGGAATTGACTTTTATGAACCTAAAGACTATATTTAGGGAAGACGGAACTCTGCCCAACTCTTTGTATGACACCAATATGATGCTGATACCTAAACCAGGAAGAGTAAAAACAGAGAAAGAAAATTATAGACCTATCACCCTGATGAATATAGATGCAAAAATCTTAAATAATAAAATCTTAGAAAAACAATTACAACAAGTTGTAACTGGGATAATACAATTTGATCAAGTAGGATTCATCCCAGGAATGCAGGGTTGGTTCAATATTAAGAAAACTGATAGTATAATTAATTATATCAACAAAAAAATCTATCAGAAATTATATGATTGTAACAATTAATGTTGTAAAAACTTTTGACAAAATACAGCACTCATTCCTACTAAAAAAACTAGACAGTGTAGGAATAAATGTACTGTTCCTTAGAATAATAAACAGTATTTAAGTGAAACCATCAACAAGCATTATATTCAATGGGGAGAGGCTAGAGGCATTCCCAGTAAGATCAGGGGTGAAACAAGGATGTCCATTATCACCACTGCTATTCAATATCATATTAGAAATGTTAACTTCAGCAACTAGAGAAGAAAATAAATCAAAGGAATTAGAATTGGGAAGGAAGAAACAAAATTCTCTTTCTTTGCAGATGATATGATGGCATACCTAGAGAATCCCAAGGAATCATCCAAAAAAACTACTGGAAACAATGAGCAATTTTAGCAAAGTTGCAGGATATAAAATAAACCTTCATAAATACTCAAATTTCTATATATGATTAGTGAGAAATAGCCGAAAGAGCTAGAAAGAGAAATCCCATTCAAAGTAACCTCAGACAATATAAAATACCTGGCTGTGCCAAGACAGACTCAAAAAGTTTTTGAAAATAATTACAAAACACTTCTCACACAAATAAAATAAGATTTAAATAACTGGGCAAACATCAACTGTTCCTGGATAGGTCCAGCTAAAAAGTAGAATTATATAATTACATTGTTGGTGGAGCTGTGAACCCATCCAACCTTTCTGGAGAGCAGTTTGGAATTATGCCCAAAGGGCAACAAAAATGTGCATACCCTTTACTCTAGCAATACCACTACTGAGTCTACATACTGAAGAGATCATCAAAAAGGGTAAAAACATCACTTGTACAAAAATATTCATAGCAGCCCTGTTTGTGGTGGCAAAGAATTGGAAATCAAGTAAATGTCATTCAATTGGGGAATGGCTTAGCAAACTGTGGTATATGTATGTCATGGAACACTATTAGAAACCAGGAGGGATGGGAATTCAGGGAAGCCTGCAGAGTTTTGCATGAGTGAGATGAGCAGAACCAGAAGAACACTGTACACCTAACCAGCAACATAAGGGTAATGATCAACCTTGATGGACTCCCTCATTCCATCAGTGCAACAATCAGGGGCAATTTGGGGCTGTCTGCAATGGAGATTACCATCTGCATCTAGGGAAAAAACTGTGGAGTTTGAACAAAGTCCAAGGGCTATTAACTTTAATTTAGAAAAAAAAACCTGATATCTTATTGTTTGTTCTTGCTATCTCTTAGACTTTATGTTTCTTCCTTAAGGATATTATTTCTCTCTCATTACACTCAATTTGCATCAATGTACAGCATGGAAACAGTGTAAAGACTGGCAAATTGCCTTCTGTGGGGGGGGAAGTAAGATGAAGGAAAAATTAATAAAATCTTTAAGTAAATAAAAAGACTATATTTGACATGTGTTATTCTTCTTATGAAGCAGAAAGAGAATGTGTTTCAACCAATTTCCATCAAGGCATGAAAAACATTTAAGAAAATAATCATAGCAGATACAGACAGAAGAGAGAGATAACATGCCTGCAACATATCACCAGAAATGTTTTTGACAGTTTTTATTTACCTATTTTTTTAATTTTAATAATAATTATTTATTACCCTCTTTTTAAGTTGTAGATTGTCTCTATTATTAATGCTCTAAATTATTGATTCACATAGAATCTTTCTCAAAATTAAAATTACTATTTGAAATTTGAGTCTAAATGAGAATGATCCCCAGAAAGAAGAGGATCTGCATCTTACTTGTGACTCAAGGGAAGTTATTCATTGTCTTATTTTCCTCACAAAAATGAAGAGAATTTACATTCAAGGGCGGTTCTGTTAAATACACCAAATGCAAATATATGTAAAACCTCTGGTCTATGTAAAAAGCAGTGGAGAGAAAATGGCTATATAGACAGCTACATAGATACAGAAAGGTACATAGGTTACATAGTGTTGACCTCTAATAACAATGGAGCTTAGGCTAAGCCACCTGGAGGAGCTTTGTGGAGATCCTAGCAAAACTAATAAGACATGAAGTGGCTGGTTTGGGAAGAGTCATTCCTCCTGCCATGTCCTCCTGAACAAGGCTCCTAGGAGCTATATCTGATATCCAGCTCCATCCTGAGTTGAAGGCCACTCTCCTGATAGACTCTAGAGGCTGCTTGTTCAGACTCCACCTTCTGAAAGTAGAATTATATAAGAATCCCTCTCCAAAATTCCAATTGGGGAGTCCGGTTTTCTAGTTGGATCCCCATGTACTCCTACATAGTCAATGAGCTTAAAGAAACATTAATAAGTGGTATGTTAAACTAAGTGTTTTGTTCTTTCTTGAGACTGAACTCTGGAGGTTAGCACATGTTTAATTTAATTATTTTTCTTTTAGGCCAATCTTATGAAAGTCATCAATAAATATAAATTAAACTTATTGAGTATACCAAGCACTGTGAAGCCTAGGGCCTCTTGGCACTCTGAGATGTAGAGCCCAGGAAATGAAAGATCTCCTAACCTTTGCTTGAGGGTTGGAGTCTGCTGAGAACCAGTTTACAAAAAGTATCTATAGCTTGAGAAATGTTCCTTTGACTGACCAGAAAAACACTCTTTCAGGCATTCCTAGTTGTTACCTTATGTTCTTTTAAGATAGTCTTTGAATAATCCCCTTAGTGAAAGATTTATTACATTGACAAACAGAATATATATCCTACTTTAATTCTGGTTGGGAAAGTACCTGAGCCTCCCTGAAATAATTCCATTAGTTCTGCTAAGCCCTTAAAATCCTCCTTATACCCCTTTGTTTGTTTTGAAAATAGTAATGAATTTTCTTAGAGCTGGAAGGAACCTTGAAGATTATTTAGTCTGATTCCCCACTTCTAAACATAAGAAAAGTGAGGACTAAGGTGACTGTCCAGGACTTTTTTTTTAAATGCAACATAGATCAAATTTCTACTGGATCTTTTGTTTTCCTTGTGTTTTCTCTTCAAGATGGAACATCAAAGACTATGGAAGAATTTTACAGGGACAGGCAGCTTCTGAACAATGAACAACCAACAAATATGAACAGATAGTGTGTGAAAGGAACAAAGAAAAGAAGGAAGGAAAGGGGGAAAGGGAAGGGGACAAGGAAGAAGTGATGTAGGAGAACTCTGGTTAGAGAAAAGTATTTTAACATTTTTCCTTTTTATGTTGGAGACATATATTGTAATTCAGACAAATGTTGCTATTGTTTTTTTCTACATTATTATAATAATTTCCTTTTTTCTATTGTCCTTGTACTTATAAGTAAACTACAGATTAGCAAAGAATTACCTGACAGGATCCCCTCTTCATTTAACAAATTCTATACCAAACAGGCACCCTGTTAAAACAGCTAATCTTTAAAACTGTTCATCTTTCTCCATTCTTTCTATAGACCCTGAACTATCAGAGTCTGGCATGCTCTTCTATCCAAACTTGTGCCTCCATGCTATCTCAGCAAGGAAAGCATCATAAATTCATTGAGGTGTCTAGCTAAACTGCAACTCTGAACCAGATCCCTCCACATATACAAAGTGGACCCTGCCCTAGTAAGCCACTCTTTAGTGTCTCCCCAACTTCCCCCACTTCCTTGAACATACCACATTCTCTGCCAAGGTGTATGCTTGACTCCAGTTACATCCAGGTGTTGCCCTTGCCCCCACCTCTCCATTTCTCCCAACACAGACAATATGCTGATCTAAGCCTAGATGCTAACTTATGTTTGTTTCTATCTTTTCTCAGTTGCGCTATCTTCTTTTTAAAAAAAAAATACTTTCTCTATCTTCCTGCTCTATGGAAACATCTGCATGAACTGATTCTGAGTGAAGTGAGCAGAACCAAGAGAACACTGTACACGTTAATAGTATTGGGATCAACTATGATGGATGCAGAAGTTCAGAGATCAAGGACAATCCTGATAGACCTGCTATGGACAACACCATCTGCATCCAGAGGAAATAACTATGGAGTTTGAATGCAAAGCAAAGCATGCTATGTTCAGTCTTTTTTTGGGGGGTGGGGTTACAAGGCAGTGGTGTTAAGTGACTTGTCCAAGGTCATACAGGTAGGTAATCAACTAAGGTCCTCCTGACTCCAGGGCAGGTGCTCTATCTACTGCACGATCTAGTTGCCCCTTTTCAAACTTCTTTTATATTTTTTTCTTTCTTCCTCATGTGTGCTTGCAAAAGCTGAACTATACGAAAAATTAAGCACCACAGAATCGATGATTTTAAAATTGTGCTGGAAAATGCTTTTGAGAGAGTCCCTTAGACAGTAAGGAGAACAAATTGGTCAATACTTAAAGAAATTAATTTATGCTATTCACTGGAAGATCAAATACTGAAGTTGAAGCTTAAATATTTTGGCCACTTAATGAGAAGACAGTGCTCCTTAGAAAATGTTAAGAGAAAATGAAGGCAAAAGGGGAAGCAGAAGATGAGATGGACAGTGTCATGGAAACAACAAACATGAACTAGAATAGAAAGGACTTGCCTACTATGATTCATGACATCACAGACTGAAAAGTCACATCAAACTTTGATCCCATCCCCTTGTCTTTTGTAATACCTATTAGTCAGCACATATCCACATAAGGTTTCATCTCATCTCTTATCTCTAATCTTATTTCCCTATAGTTATTGTTAATTGACCACCATTTTAGGCAGGTGATGCCAAAACATGCAGATAAATTGGATCTAAGTGAGCCAGGTCTGTAAAGAGTCATCAGTCTCACTTTCTCCTCCAGAGTCATTTGGATCAAATGCTCAGATTTGAATCAGGATGGCTGGATATGATCCTGGATTCAATGGGAGACCTTGGAATTTCAAAGTTAAGGACTTTCCCAGGACTCAGTTTGAATGAGGCAATGCCTATCAGTGATTAAGGCTAGGTAAGAAAGAGAAATGAGGCAAAAAGGTCAAGAACTATCATATTTCTCCAAGAATAAGGTGGACCTTAATTTTGGGGCCCAAAATTTGAAAGACAAGTATTACGTAAAGTTGTGGAACTCAAGTTTTATTCATCAGAAAATTCATACAACTCTTCCTCACTGTCAAAACTCCCATCCATTATCTTGTCTTCATCTGTGTTTGATGACAAATCACTGTCTTAGGTGGGGCTCTGACTGTTCTCTTGCCTGTGCTCTGGTCTGTGAATGACCACAGGCACTCCCTGGGCAAGTCTGGTGCATGGACTCATGCTTAGGCCATTCTGTTTCACAAACCTGTAGCACTGATTGTATCTTCCTTTGAAATCAGTAGCTTCTATTTTATCAGCAATTCTTCTTGCCTCATGTTGAACCCTCTTTGTGGACACAAGAATTTCAACTTCCCTTTGCTTTTAATCCATATCTTCAATCCCTCTCAAAATCAGGCCATTTTGTTGACTTGCCCCTCATGGCCTTCTTCTGCCATGGCATTTTAAGTAAGATTTCTTCTTCTTGCAGCCAGTCTTGGATTGCTTTCTCAGTTGAAGGAGGACCAAACTTACATTCAGCAGCATGATTTCCATTCTCTTTTTACTAACTGGAACACTTTGAACTTGAATACAGCATTGTACAAAAATATTTTCTGAGTCATTTCTGGGCAAAATGTGATAAAACTTACCCTAATATACCAGTAACGAATGCAAAACAAGACTACAAAGACAAGAATGAGAACGTAGGAAATGCAAGTAAAAAAATTTACAACAAAGGACAAAGATTACCTTGTAAAAAAAAGCAAACAAATGAAAGGCTATAAGAAAGCAACTGTGATGCTAGCCCACCCCCTTTTACAAATGTACATCTATCGTAATTGTCTTTCCTTTAATTACTACATAAGAACAACTCACAGTTTGAATTACTTTGCTTGGTCACTTCCTAAGCACTTTTGCCTTGGGTTCTACAAAAAAACTCCTTTTTAATTTTTTCTGAATTTGCTTCATTATTGAGGACAAAAACTCTGGACAAAGTTTTTTTTTTTAATTTTATGAGTTTAGTCAGAAGAATCACTTTGCCCCATGGGTTCACTGGGGAATCTCACAACTGGCACTAGGGTTTTTCCTTATCAAGGAGTGGCATGCACTTTCCTAGTGGTCAGCCAGATGTTATAAAATGTTGGAGAATTAGATTTCCATGCTTAGGAAGGTATAGAAGAAATAGGTACCCAAACTCAAATCTGGATTATTTTTTCTTCTCATTTTTTCATGAAAAAAGGCAAGTCATGAGATACCCAGAAGAGGCAGGTAAAGAAATGGACTTGCAGGGATTTGCCAAGGAATATAAGTATTCAAAAGGGGACAAGTGGAATGAATTTCTGTGGAATATTGGGTAGATAGCTGTAAAGTTTGAGATGAGGAAAAACCTGCCACATGCTCAAAACCAGACACTGGAGCTCCTAGGAGCATGGGAAAATTTGGGTGTGAATTTCAGGAGAATAAAAATTGAGAACTTTGATACTAAAATTAGGATTTTAAAAGATCAATTGCCTAGGTAAAAATGGGATTTTTTGCTCTGTTGTGAGGGACTTTGAAACAGCAGTTTCCCTTATTATCTAAGACCAGAAATACACTAAAGGGAAAAGATGAAATAGAAGGGATTAAGGGATGTAAAGGGGAATGTAGAATAACTAACCTGCTCCTGAGGATCCTCCCCTACCTCTTCTCCTCCACCATGGTCTGGACCCAGACTTTAATGTGATTAATGAGGATAAATATTCACAATGACTGTGGGACAGAGGTGGGTGGGAACTAGGATTTCTTTTGGGAATGCTGAAGTAGAACACTCATAAAAGCTGCTGTGAGAAACCACATATAGGGAATTTGGGAGGGAGGATAAGGGAGAGTAGGACAAATGAAATCTGGAAATTTGTCTTTTTGCTCTCACTGACCTTCAATTATCTCAGTTTTTGGAGTTTGAAGAGATGTTAAGTATGGTTTTTGATTCTATTGAGATAAAGATTTGAGAAAACTTTTCAAGAAATATCTGTTAGCAGTTTCTGATGGGCAGCTATGTAGTTATAGCACTCACTAACTGAAAGCCATGGGCTCTAAAATATAAGGTTCAGGCAGCTTATTTTGCTTGGAGGAAAATTTAAGCTACTAAAATTTTTTTATTTGTTATTGTAAACCCAAATTTGATTGATTGTAGTTTTTGCTCTGAAACTAAATTATATGTTCTCATTTACAGTGACATGTGTTTTCCTCCTAGGATGATTGTGGTGAATTAGAACAAAATACAGTTGAAATTTAGCAGTAAAGAAACTTGCTCCAAAACTACATGGATCAGTAAACCTGAGTTGAAATCTGATCTCAGAAATTTATTAACTGTGAGAAATTCAGCAAGTCACTTTACCTGTTTACCTCAGTTTCTACATGTATAAAATGAGATGATGGCACTCACTTAACAGTCTTTATGTAAACAACTAAAATGCTTAACTAAGTATCTGGCACAAGGTAAGCATTATGTAAGTGTTAATTAGTAGTAGTAGAATTATTATTTTAATTGAATGTAATTACTTCATACTGGATTGCTCTATACTGAATTTTAGATTTGATTAATACAGATTCAAAAAGTGATCAGATGAATGATTTTATATGTAAGATAATTTGGAAATGCATTTAACCAAATTGATGTCATCTGACTGGTAATAATTTTTGTTTCATAATTTGCATATGAGATATTGAAGGCAAGGAGTAGTTAAGCATGGCATTCATGTTTTTAGCCTGGGGAACTAGGAGTCTGGTATTGCCTTCTATAGTACTTGGGAAGTTAGGAAAGAAGTAAGGTTTAGGGGGTAAAGTTCAGTTTGATTGACATTAAGATGTCTACTGGAGATCTAGTTTAAAATGCATAAAAGGCAGTTGGACAACTGAGATTGGGAGTGAGTAGAGAGGTTATAACTGGATAGGTAGATTTGAGAATTGTCAGCACAGATATAATGATTAAATCCACAGGAACTGCTGAAATCACTAAGTGAAGTAGTTTAGAAGAAGAGGGCCCCAGGACAGAGCCCTATGGGGCACATGGTTAATTCTTATAAAAGGATGTGTATCTAACAAAGGAGACTGAGATCAGATAAGTAATAGGAGAACTAGGAGAGAATGATGCCCTGAAACCCTAGAGAGAAGTGAGAATCAAGGAAAAGATTGTATTTAGCACTGTCAACCTGCAGAAAGGTCAAAAAGTATGATTGAGAAAAGGCAAAAAGTAAAGGTATTGTCAATTAAGAGATTTGGTGACTTTGGGGAAAGCCATTTCTTAACCCATTGTCTGATGCATAGTAGGGACTTAATAAGTATATATTGACCCACAGTCTTGTAATAATGAGTTCAGAAAATAGACTTTAGAGGGTTAAGAAGAGAATGAAATGAGAGGAAATAGAGACCTGAATTGTAAAAAGGCTTGTAAAATAGTTTATTCACAGGGAGCAGAAGAGATAAAGGGCAATAAATAGTAAGGATGGAAGTATCAAGTGAGGGTTTTTTTGAGTATAAGGGATACTACTTTCCATGAAGTTTTGAAAATCATTTATACTGGTTTAAAAATCCTATCAGCAAGTTCTTTTAGTGCCCTAAAGTGTTTTATGTTCAGATCTAATGAAGTACTTCTAGTTCTTCCTTGAACCATTGCCTCCTTTCTTTGGATATTCCCTCATTTTTTAAGAAGCTATGTGGTATCTTTCAAAGATTATTCTCAACTGTCCTCAAAGCATGGAAGACCTGTGTTCAGGTCCTACCTCTTAACTTATCCTGGCTGTGCAACCCTGGGCTAGTTAGTCACTTAAGTGGTCTGACAATTTTCTAAAACTATCAATTTGTACTAATTCTCATTGTTAAAGAGAGTTTTCTCACTTGGAATTTCTCATTTTGGAATTCCCAAATCAGTGAAATCACAGGTATAATTCCTATGACTTTTATTCCTTACAATCACTTTCTGTTGTCTGCAGGTCATTCCCCTTGATAAATTAAATAGAATTGGAGTTGGAATTCTCCTTTCTTTTATCATCTTTTATAATTATTCTTTCTCCTTTTATCACAGGCTCTTTTCATTCATCCTGTATAATTTTTTCCTTTTCTACTCTAAACAGAAATTCTTTTCTTTCATTTAAAAAAGTAGAAATAAACCTTGAGACACCACTTCTTTTATATGCAGTAGAAAGCCCTAAGCTTGCTTCTTGCCCTTTGTCATAGTGAAGATTATCTGATTCTGTAAACCTTTGCTGACAAGGAAAGTCATTTATTTAATTTAATTTAATGATGAGATCTCCCTATCTCATAGACTGAAAGTACAGCTGACCCTGTTCTACTATTGATTGACAGGAGCATGACTTGCTAGGTTTCCCCATCCAAATCAATTAACCTCCTCCCTCTAATCAATGTGGTGGTGTCAGTCTTAGTGTCTTCCATACCCCTCAATACTCATGAGCTCAAGAAAACCACCAACCTCAAAAAGCAGGTTTGTTTTGAAAACAGGAAAATGGGGGTCATAGGAGAGGAATCTGAGACAATGACAAAGTAGGTAAGAAAATCACAAGCTCTCCAGATTGCCTACATGAACAAATCAAAAAGGTGTCTTAGAGTGAATATAGAGCAGCAAAAAAAGAGTTGTGACAGAACAGTAGTCCTTCTGGGAGAACCAGAAAACAGCAAGAGGCAAACCTAGGGGTGGCTAAGATTTGAGATAGCTTTCCTCTCAGTCAAAGGAATTCTCAGCTTTCAGACAGTGTGGGCAGTCCTGTATATGACTGGGGAGGAGAGAAAATCTCTGCTGACAAGGACACTAGGCCCAGTTATACTGCTCAGATGCAGTCCTAAGGCAAGAAGCAACCAGCATATACCAGGTGAGTGCAGAAGCAGTTGGGGGGACTCTGCTGGTTACGGACACCTACAAAACTGAGTTCTTGGACTTGGTTCCAGGGCAGAGGGGATAACTGAAGGTTATAGCAACTGGAGGGTTCTCAGATAGTAAGATCATTTCCAGCACAGTGTACTAAGGGGAATCTAACTGTAACTTTGAGGGGGAAGGAATGCAGAGGTGGATCTCAGGACAATGCTCCTCAGGTAAGAAGTACCATTCCCCATACCCCAGGACTAGAGGTAAATATAACTACAAGCTGCTAAAAATTATTTTTTTTAAATGAGCAGGCAAAGGATAAAGAAAGTAACCACAGACAATGACTTTGGGAATAGAGAAGTTAAGGATCTTCAGAGGATACTGAAACAAACAAACAAACAAAAAATCCTCTCCTACCCCAAAGGTTGATGACAAATGATTACATGCACAAAAAAAATTCATAGAAGAACTCAAAAAAGACTTTAAAAATCAAATAAGAGAGGTTGAGGGAAAAAAAAACTAAGAAAATAAAAATACAAGAAAAACAAGATTATGAAAAGAAAGTTAACCAAATGGAAAAGGAGATCCAAAATCTTGAGAAAATAACTCCTTGAAAATTAGACTTGGGCAAAGTTATAAGAGATCAAGAAATAATCAAACAAAATATAAAGAATGAAAAAATGAAACAGAATAAGAAATACCTCATAAGAAAAACAATAGATCTGGAGACCAGATCAAAAAGAGAAAATATAAGAAAAATCAGGCTACCTGAAAGTTATGACCAAACAAAGAATCCTTATAAAATCGTTTAGGAAAATTGTCTTGAAGTCTTAGAACAAGAGGTTGAAGTTGAAATAGAAAAAATTTCACCCATCTCCATCCAGAAGGGAGTCTGAGAGAAAAACTGACAAGGAAACAATAGCCAAATTTAAAAACCCTCAGATTCAGCCAAGATGGCAGAGAGAAGATAGGCATTATGTTAAAGTATCCTGATCTCCCCACTTTAATAATATGAAACAAAAACCTCTTAACAGAAATCCAATCGACAAAACCCAGAAAGAGAAGCTAAGAGAAGAACATCCACCTCAAGCTTTGTCTTCCAGGATGGGGGTGAGCCCAGTTGCAGAGGGTGGACTTTGTTAGGAGCACAGGACACAGTGAGAACCTGAGAGCCTGAGAACAGGACTGGCCTGATCTGCAGCAGAGGCTGGGAACAATTGGGCAGCAGAGGCATTAGTGGTGGCACTGACTGTCTGGACCTTGCAGACAGGGCTGGAGGGTGAGTTCCAGTGCAGGAGAGTTGCAGGCATAAATCCCTGAGCTCCTCTGGTCCAGAGGAATTTGGGGTTCATACCTTCATTTAAGCTGAAGCTTTTTCCCAGAACAAAAACAATCACAGCCCACCTTGGCCCCAGGCTCAGGTGTAAGCAGCAGAGCTCAATCAGCTGTGGATAGGGAGAGTAATTGCTTTGCCTTGGGGAAAAATCCACCATTGTTAAAACATAAAAATATTTAGCAGCTTTATCCACCCCCTCCAGGCCAAGGGAGTGGGCCTCAAATTAAAGTCACAGACAATTCAGAGAAAGCAACCAACACAGCCTACTGGCTGGCCCATTTGGAGTTACTAAACACAGTGTTTAAAGCCTCTAGGGATCTCAACACCAAACCTCTGTGAACCATACCCTCCCCAACACAAGGACTCAGTAAAATTAAGAAAGGCCAGTTGAAAGGAGGGTCCATAGAAAAATTCCTAGAATGAAAGGACCCTAACTCAGAGAGACCTAGAACCTCTGAGGAGAATATGATCTGGTCTCCAGCACAGAAAGACTTCCTTGAAGAAATCTGGAAGGAGTTTAAAAATCAATTGGAAAATGTGGGAGAGAAAATTAACACCTTGCAACAAGAAAACATATAGCTGGAAAATACAATTGAACAAATGCAAAATGAAAATAATTATCTAAGATCCTGAATTGGGCAAATGAAAAAAGAAAATGATTTTCTCAATACCTCAATTAGTCAAATGGAAAAACTTACAAAAATAAAATTGATCAATTGGAAAAGGAGTTGCAATAGGTAAATGAAGAAAATTCTTCTCTCAAAAAAGAATGGAGTCTGTGGAAACTAATACTTTCATGAGCTAGGAAGAGACTGCTAAACAAAACAAAAAAATCAAAAAATAGAAGAAAATGTAAAAAACATAAATCAGCAAAATCACTGACCTAGAGAATACATTGAGAAGGGACAACCTGAGAATTATTAGTCTTCCTGAAAACATTGAAGAGGGAAAAAACCCTGGACTTAATATTACAGGATTTAGTGATGGGAAAACTGCACTGATATCATGGAACCAGAGGGCAAAAGAGCTATTGAAAGAATATATATTGATTCCCTCTGGAAAGAGATCTTAAAAATGAAAAGACCAAGGAAATTTGTGGCCTAATTCCAGAACTATCAGATAAAAGAGAAAATCCTGGAAGCAGCCAGAAAGAAACAATTTAGATAGCAAGGAGCCACCATAAGGATTATGCAGCACCTGACATTAAGGAATCAAAGGGCTTGGAATGAGATATTCCAAAGAGCAAGGGAGCTTTGAATACAGCCAAGAATCCACTACCCAACAAAGCTGAGCCTTCTCTTCCAGGGGAAAAGATGGACATTTAATGAAATGGGAGACTTCCAACATTTCCTGATGAAAAGACCAAAACTAAATAGAAAATGTGGACATCAAACAGGAGTCTCAAGAGACACATGAAAAGGTAAAGAAAAAGGGTGCTTAAAGGGAAAAAACTACTACTCAATAAGATGAAACTGGTTATATCCCAGTATGGGAGAAAGATTCACATCTCTTGAGAATTGAAACTCTATTAGAGAGAATATACTTAGCCAGAAGTGAAGGGCACTTATGACTTTTCTGTGACTCAGATAGAATGATTTAAAAACAATATCTCCTTAAAAGGGACTCAGATAGAATGATTTAAAAACAATATCTCCTTAAAAGGGGGGGGCAGTAAGGAGATGGGAGGATGGAGGAGATTGAATGGTGGTAAATCTCATTACATTAAGAGGTACAAAACACCTATGGTAATAGAAGGGGAAAAAGGGAGAATGTGAGGAGCACCTGAATCTTCTCATCAGACTTGGCTTAAAGTAAATTTGCACACACACTCAGTTAAGTTAAGAAACTTATCTTACCTTTCAAGTATTAAAAGGGGGAAAGTGGAAGGGGGTGATGGGGAGAGGGAGAAAAAAGGGGAACTAACAGAAGGAAAGGAAGGAAGAAAGAGAAAAGGGAAAGGGGAAAGAAAGGGGAGAGGGGTTGAAATAAGAGGGCAAACACACCGAAGTGGACAGTATTCAGTAATAAAATTCTGGGGAATATGTATAAAGAGAAAAGAGGGGAAAATACAAACAGAGGGAAGATAGCATGAAGGGCCATAAAGAGTTCATAACTATAACTTTGAATGTGAATGGGAGGAAGTCCTCCTTAAAACATAAATGAATAGCAGAGTGGATTAAAAACCAGAATCCTATAATACTCTCTTTACAACAAACACATTTGAAGCATAGAGATACGTATAGAGGAAAGGTAAAACATAGGAGCAAAATATATTTTGCTTCAGCTGAAATGATAAAAGCAGGGGTAGCAATCATTAACTCAGACAAAGCAGCAAAAATAGACAGTGTTAAAAGAGATAAGGAAGGAAATTATATCCTCCCAAAAGGTACCATAGACAATAAAGTAATTTCAATACTAAATATGTATGCATCCAATGGGATAGCATCCAAATTCTTAGAGAAGTTGAAAGAGCTACAGGAAGACATAGATGGCAAAACTCTACTAGTGAGAGACCTCAACCTCCCACTATCAGATTTAGATAAATCTAGTCATAAAATAAACAAGAATTAAGTTAAGGAGATAAACAGAAGGTTGAAAAACCTAGATATGACAGACTTATGGAGGAAATTTTTTTTATACAATATATGGAACAAAAATTGACCACATACTAGGGCATAAAAACCTAATGATCAATTGCAGAAAGGCAGAAATAGTGAATACATCTTTCTCAGATCATAATGCAATAAAAATCATATGCAATATTGGGCCAGGAAGATATAGACCCAAAACAAATTGGAAACTAAATAACCTCATTTTAAAAATTGAGTGAATCAATCAACAAATTATAGAAAGAAATAATTATTTCATCCTAAATAATGACAATAATGAAACAACATACCAAAACCTTTGGGATTCACTTAAGGTGCCTATCAGGGGATATATTATATCTTTGAATATTTACATGAATAAATTAGAGAAAGAGGAAATCGATGAAATAAATATGCAACTAAAAAATTAGAGAAAGAACAAACTAAAAATCCCCAAATAATATCAAATTAGAATTTCTAAAAACTAAAAGAGAAAATAATTAAATTTGAAAGCAAGAAAACTATTGAACTAAACCAGAAAAAGAAATTCAACAAGCTATTATTGAACTCCATAAGAAAAAATCTCCAGGGTCAGATGGATTTACAAGTGAATTCTATTAAACATTTAGGGAACAATTGGTTCCTATTCTATATAAACTTTTTGGAAAAACTCTGCCAAACTTTTTCTATGACACCAATATGGTACTGATACCTAAACCAGGAATAGTTAAAACAAAATGAAACTTATAGGCCTATCTCCCTGATGAATATAGATGCAAAAATCCTAAATAAAATCTTAGCAAAATGATTACAACAAGTTATCACTAGGATAATACACACTATGACCAAGTAGGATTTATCCCAGGAATGTAGTGTTGGTTCAATATTAGGAAAAACTTTTAGAATAGTTAATTCAATAACAAACCTATCAGAAATCATATGATTATATCAATAACAAACCAATCAGAAATCATATGACTATATCAATAAAAGCTGAAAAAGCTTTTGACAAAATATAGCATCTGTTCCTACTAAAAACACTAAAGAATGTAGGAATGAATGGATTGTTCCTTAGAATAATGTGCATATAGTTTGGAGAAAACATTTTTCAAAAAATAATAGAAATTGACTATAATTATCACTTGACCTGTGATTTCTGTGGTATCAGCTAAATGATGATCTTTGTCTTTAGTTCTTGGGGAAAAATCCATGACATCAGGGAGGTGATGCCAAGACAACCACATGGATTAGATCTGAGTGGATGTGGTGGAGTGCTATGCTAAGTTACCAACCTTACTTTCTCCTTCAGAGCCATCTGAATTGAGTGGCCAGATATGAATCAGGACAACTGGAGATGGCCCTGGATAAATCAGGACAACTGGAGATGGCCCTGGATATGAGGCAATCATGGTTAAGTGACTTGCCCAAGGTCACACAGCTAGTGGAAACTATGTGGATAGTTTGGAGGCAGGTTGTAATGAGTTCAAATTGGGACTTTATCACTTACTATCTATATGACTCTGGTAAAGTCACTTAACCTCTCTCAGCTTCAGTTTTCTCATTCTGTAAAATGGATATAATTATAGCACCTACATAGTGGTTATTAACCTGAAACTGCTAATAATTGCTAGATATTATCATCTCCTTGAAACCTCACAGTAACCGTTTGAGGTGGTTAAAATAGATGATGTTATTCTCATTCGACAAAAGTGAGACTAAAAGAAGTTAAGTAATTTACTGCAACAACAATGTTCTGTCCACTCTACCTCAAATGGATATAATTTATAGTCCCGATCACCTTAATTCACCAACAATTTTTCCTAATCTTTTTTATTCTCTGAAGTTATATTCTCAGCTTTTCTCATAGTTTTACAGATAAGAGTTGGATGGGAGTACAGGTATTTGATTGCAATCTCAAATTACAGATGAGAAAATGAGACTAGAGAAGCTAATCTCCCTGTCTGAAGTTGCAATGGTGACAAATGAGAGATCTAGAGCTTAAACTCAATGTCCTTTAACAACAAATAAAATACTCTTTCTATTTTACCACCTTAAATTTACTCATTGGTCCACAATCTGGAGGCATTTAGAAACATCTGAGCAAAGACAATCTGTGCTTCCCTACCACAATGGGTGATTCTCTCTTACTCCATTTCTATTTGACTAGCTGTTGCCGAGCTTTTTCTCCCTGTTTTCTCTTTGTCTTTCTCTATCACTATCTTCTCTCTGTCTTTCTGTTATCTTTCTCTACATTTGTCTCTATCTCCCTTTCTTTTCTTTGTTTTTCTGACCCTGTCTGTCCTTTTATTTCTATCTCATCTCTGATTATGCCCTCTATTTCTTTCTGACAGTCTCTCCTCAAAGATTTGGAAAGAGTGAAGGTCATATTCAACTGCAGCATGGCTACCATGACATGAATTGGTGAGAAGGGAAAAGTTACCTGCTCCCCACTTTTGTTCTGTAGTCCCAAGAAGAGAACTTGTATTTTTTTATGGATTTTTCTTTCTTTTTAATTTGTTTCATTTGTACTTTCCAGGGTTTGGTGGAATTTTAACTGAAATTAGAATTAAGGCAAAATGACTATGGAGTAAGGATTCGAGGTCAGATGTTCAAACAACATCAGTTAGGAAGTGAGTATATTGGGGTTTGAACCCAAGGGAGATTTTGTAATTCAATGGAGGCAGCTGTGTTATGTAGGAACTGGACTAATTTATTCCCGTCTCCCCAGAGTATGTTTGTTTGTTTGTTCATGTATACTTTTGAAGTAAATATTACTCTGTAAAAGCTAATCTGACAACTAAATGATTAAATTTGACCAGAGATGCAGGTCAAATTTGGGGAACATAATATAATACATATAATATATAATATAATTTGGGGAACACCACAAATAGGAGCTGGATCCAATGGCAGAAGACCTAGAAATCTCCAAATCCCCTTACATGTACTCTATGGAGAACTTGGGGCAGAATTGAAGTATAATTTATCTGGCTGTCAGATGTGTGAGCTAGAAAAGTCACTCAAATCTTGAGGTTTAAAGGCCTCAAATCACTCTGGCTCTCTTGACCAACAATAGGCTGAGCCTCACTCTATTTTGATTGACTAAGAATAAATGTAAATAGCAATTATTATTATTAATTTTTTTTTAGGATTTTGCAAGACAGTGAGGTTAAGCGGCTTGCCCAAGGCCACACAGCTAGGTGTCTGAGGCTGGATTTGAACTCAGGTCCTCCTGAATTCAGGGCCAGTGCTCTATCCACTGCTCCACCTAGCCACTCAATTGTTTCTGTTTTGGCCAGAAACCGTGAAGGTATTCCCCTCCCAGACTTATTTTTTTGGGCTACTAGATTAAAAAGGCCCACCTCAGTCTCATTTCTTTCCTACCTAGCCTTAATCACTGAGACTTATTTAAGACCCTAGTTTATAAAGGTCACTACATCTAGAGCCATTTCCAATTGCCCTGATTAAGATATGGCCACTGGATTCAGATGGCTACCAAGGAGAAAGCAAGCTTGGTGAGTTTGTACAGCTATCCCTCACTTTAAACCAATTCACTTGAATGTCTTGGAATCACATTACAAACGTCATGCTACTCATAGAAAATGAAGGACAAACAATAACAGCAGCAGCAACAACAAAAATTACCCAAGTAATGTGTATCTTATGGAAATCTGTAAAGATTCAGACAACCATTCAGGCCTTTTCAGAATTAGTAGAATTGTTCCCTGACCCTAGCCAGACAGAATGAACAACTTTTTTCCAAGTGGCAAGTAATTTTGCTGTGTTTCTCTGCATTTCAAAGCCCTGAAACAAGCTCTCACACCTTGTATGCTTCATAAGTACTTTTTAATGGGTTGATTTTCCCCCCATACTTAATGTAAACCAGAGACCACTAGACATTTATTTTATGAGTAGGCATCTTTTCAAAGTGGATTGATACTTCAGTTGGACAAATCATATTTGTCCTTCAAAACTTGGAGAGTTAGACTAAAATTTAGCAAGCCTATTCCAGGGTCATAATTGATGAATAATTTCCCTAGTACTTACAGAAATCTCCAGGAGATAAATGTAGTGAATCTTATAATGAATTTTAACTGAAAATAAAAATGCTTTAGTTGTGTGTGTGTGTGTGTGTGTGTGTGTGTGTGTGTGTGTGTGTGTGTGTGTGTACAGGATGTTGTTATAATTTGAGTAACAGTTGACCCTAATATAAGTTGTTTTCTATATCTATGTAATGTAGAAATGTTTTTCTGTTGTAGACATCTTACAAACTGGAATCAGACACACTATTTTCAAATAATTGCAAAAAGCAAATTTGAAGATGCTATCTTAGCCATTGTATATATGAAACACAATAGATTCAAATATTGAAGTATTTAAATAGGGGGTAGGAACTAGATCTCTTATTTGGCTAATATAGGAATTTCAAGTGATGGAAACATTCTCCACCAATGTCATTTGGCACCTTACAGAATTACCTATAACACTAAGAGGTTTAGTGATTTGTTTATATATATAACTGGGGAAGGACTTGAAACAGTGAGAACTATTCTATTCAATGAATTACAATGACTGAGCTAAACAAACACATGGACATTGCTACATATCTTATCTTCAGTGCTATTCAAAGCACTATTCAAAATTCTTTCTTTTATGTAACTGAACAGGGGGGAGAAAAAATCAAATTACACATGCTAATCTTAATAAAACATGGTCTAAGTTAAAGATTTAGTTCCAAGTTGTAATAGAAATGGCTAATAAGATGGTAAATTCCTGTCACAGTTGGCAGTACCAGATTA
Organism: Macrotis lagotis; assembly: GCF_037893015.1. Lineage (NCBI taxonomy): Eukaryota > Metazoa > Chordata > Mammalia > Peramelemorphia > Peramelidae > Macrotis > Macrotis lagotis. The sequence continues at coordinate 66,453,320 of NC_133662.1, forward strand.
TTTAAACAAGAAAAATGCAATAACCTGCGGAGTCAAGAGTCTTGGGGGGCCTTCCTGACCATTCTTCCAATTCCTTAACACAGTCACTTCATTAATAAGAATCTATTTGACAAAAAAAGGGCAAAAAAAACAAACAACAAAAAAAGAATCTATTTGGTACAGTGGATAGAACACTAGACTAATAATCAGGAAACCCAGAGTTCATATCTGACCCTCCCATCACTTGCTCTGAAACTGTGGGCAAATAAATTTTCTTGACCTTAGTTTCCCAAAGTGTAAAATGGGCATAATATCGTCAACTTTCCAGAGTTACTGTGAGGGTCAAATGAGATAAGACTTCTGATGCAGAGAAACATGGGCATAGGTAGTGTCCAGATCACTTGGGGACAAATTTTGTAAATCTTTTGTTTGCATTGTTAAGGGTATCTTCCTTCTTCCTTTATCATCTAATTTAGACCATGGTCTGAGGGCCTGACCTTCAAACTGATCTGGATTGCATTCTCTTGGTGGGGCAGCCAGGGAGTTTAGGCACTGGAAACATGTCCAAGGCCACCCATGAGAGACTCCTCCCCAAAAGGCAAAGCCTCCAATGGGGCACTTGGGTCACTCCCAGGTCACCACCCCTCCCATGGACCTGAGGGAGAATTTAAAGAGATCTGAGGAAGGGGCTCTCCAGCTCTTGATCTTTCCAGGCTCCTGTTGAAGGTTTCTGGGCAGCCTTCTATTAGCAATCCACGGGGTCTTTTTCTTTAAACTCTTCTTAATTTTTCTATCACTTTCTTTTGTGTTGTAACTTCTTTTTAATAAATCTTTATTGTACTTCCACACCTGCATTCCTGGGTCTGAATTTTAATTTGTCACAGTCGGATAATCGACAAAAGGCAACACTTCTAATTTGCTTAGCAAAATCCCTAACCCTTTAGGTGTTTTTTTTTTAAACCTCTTACAACTCTTTTAATTTGTTATTTTGTAGGACAAAGCAAGGGAGATATTCAGATAGACTATACAGTATGCTTCAATACACTACTACAGTTTAGAAAACAATAAACTGATCTTGTAAAATTATTAAGCACTATGATTTTGTAGAACATTGAAATAGTGGAGAAGGAATAGTGCATAAAATTCAGGCAGATGAAATTATTTTATAAGCAAGATTTTATAGGAATCTAAAATAGGGGATTGGCTAGGGGCAAAAGAATTTGTCATTTACCAAGAAGTAAATGTATTCCAGCAAAGTTTTCTGTACAGCAATTTCTGTTAAGTAAATCCTATTTTCCCTTCTATATCCATCATAAAACCCAAGATACCTTGTGCTTGGAGGAAAAATGGACCTGAAATTGTGAAATCCCATTTAAAAATATTGGAAAACATTTTTATTCCATATTAAAGGAAAAACCAGAAATGTTTTGAACTAACATCAGCAATAATCCCAAATCATTATAGTAAAGGTATGTTGAACCTAACTTATTCATTCACTTAGCAAGACTTTTTGGTACTTTTCCTATATGCAAAGCATTGTGCCATACCCTGGAGAAAATATACATTTTACATGACATGGTCCCTCTTCTCTTGTTGCTTACAGGCTAGGAGGGGACTAAAACACAGTGGTAGCTATATTACCAAGTAAAAATATCAAACAAATATATAGGCTGTTATCAGAAACAGATATGTGTATATGCACACACACACAGACATACACACACATATATAGTTTATATATTGTTATTCAGTCATTTCAATCATGTGACTCTCATGACCCCATTTGGGGGTTTTCTTGGCAGAGATATTAGAGTGGTTTGCCATTCTTTCTCCAGTTCATTTTATAGAAGAGGTAAATAGGGTTAAGTGCCTTGCCCAGGGTTACCCAACTAGTAAATATCTTAAGTCACATTGAACTCAGCTTTTCCTGATTCCATACCTGACACTCTATCCTTTGTGTCACCTAGCTGCCCAATTTGTATAGACATGTATATATTTTATGTATATATATATATATATATGTATGTATGCACACACACTCATAAATTTCCAGTTTTAATATTTCTAGGGGATTCTGGACTTTGCATTTTCTTGTCATTTTTTTTTTAGAATAAAGAAAAAATACACATTTCTAAATATATAAAAACATTCACACATTTCAAACATATATAACATATATACACGCATGTGAACATATACAGATATGTATGTGTATATGTGTTAATTTCTCAACCTAGAAGTACAAGAATCCTCCTAGAGAGTAATTCCTCTCAATTAGGTACAATATACTTGAGGCAAGGCTAAAATATAAAAATTTTAAATAGCATTGATGGACATTTGGCAGGTGACTAGCAACACTGCAAAATCGATGGTTTTGGCTGACTCTTCATGACCCCGCTTGTGGTTTTCCATGGCAAAGGTACTGAAGCAGTTTTCTATTTCCTTCTATAAATCATTTTACAGAAGAATCAACTGAGGCAAAGAAAGTTAAGTGACTTGTTTAGATCATACAGTTAATGATTTTCTGAGACCAGAGTTGAACTTAGGAAGATGAATCTTTTTGACTCCAGGTCTGGTGCTCTATCAATTGTACCACCTAACTTCCTGTGGAATAGGAGATACATACACACAACACATATTTTATGCAACTTTAGGGCAGGGAGGAAAAGAAACCTGTCAGGTGAGGTTGCTCAGGCACTTTTTTTTTTAATTTCAGAGATTGAGTAGGAACAAGTTACCAGGTGATTGCAGGTAGGAGAATTAGGAGAGAAAGTCAACTTTGAAGTAACTTTGGTTTCAACCAAGAATAGGTTTTGCCCAAGATCAGGTATATTTCCCTATTGTAAATGTCATCAGATCATCTAAATGGGTTAGAAGGTCTCTAATAGGGCAGCTAGTTGGCACAGTGGATAGAGCACTGACTTTGGAGTCAGGAGGATCTGAATTCAAATTCAATCTCAGACACACTTGATAATTACCTAGCTGTGTGGCCTTGGGCAACTCACTTAACCCCACTACCTTTCAAGGCCCCCCCCCTGGAAATCTCATCAGAATTTCTAGGTGGCATTTGGGTGGAGACCTCCTTTTGACCATTGAAAAAACTCCATTTCTTTAACCTGGAAGGTTACTATTTTGAAAGTATATTTCCCCAGAGCATACTTTGTATATTTCCATTATTATTTGGTCATGTAATTTCTAAATGATTCCTATGTTAAAAGTGACTTACTTAAAGCTTTCTTAATTGGGTTCGCATGACCCACCTAATCCTAACTTCTAATTGAAAGGGTTTTTTTTTTTTAACTTTCTCTATCATTTGAAATTTTCAGACATCTAGTAATATTTGAACACTTGATAGTATCCTGTTCAGTGCATTGGGGAGGAGGAGATAGCAAAGTTTTTACTTAGCAACTAAGAATCTTCATATATCTATACAAAAATTTGACAGACAGCTGAGGGACAATAATGGTTTCCAATTTACAGTTAGTATCCTCTAGGGAGACTGTTAACACATCAAAATAGTTTTTGTTCATTCTTGAAAAATAGATGCCCAATAGCTGGATTGTAGTCAGGGTAACTGGGTACTTACTTCTTGAATGCAGCATGCACTTATTTGAAGTCTTGCATCATAAGAAATGGGTCTCTATGATGAAAGAAACGTAAAGGATTGCAGAGATCCATTGATTGTTATTTCAAAAAAAAAGAGCAGAAATCTTTTAAAATGTTAAGATTAGGTGATAGCATTACTATGTTATGAAGGATATTTTCCAATTGAGTATATTCTTTATTGACCCAAAGGCATGATCTAATCAAATTATGATGATGAAGAAGGTGATGATAATGCTGATGAAGATATCATTGTTATTTCAATAGACATGATTTGACTGTTGGTATATGCAACAAGTTCTATTCTAATAGGATTCTATCATACATTATTTCTGTTGTTATTTGTCAAAAATAGATAATCCTTGGACAAATCATGTCTGTCTGATTCTCCAAAGTTCCATTTACAAAATGAGAAGTTTTGAATTAATGATCTCTATCTTTTCCAACTCTAAATTCATAATCCTGATGGAATGACTGACTAGCAAAAGAAAAAAAAGTATTGAAATCTAGAAACTGGAAAGATCATAGTTTTTAAGTGGTATTTTCATTGATGAATTCTTATCCCTTGAAATTTGTTTACTTCTGATTGGTTCAATTAATGTCCTAGTTTGGGGTGGCTAGGTGGTGCAGTGGATAGAGCACTGGCCCTGGAGTCAGGAGTACCTGAGTTCAAATCCAGCCTCAGACACTTAATAATTGCCTGTGTGGCCTTGGGCAAGCCACTTCACCCCATTTTCCTTGTAAAAAATATAAAAAAACCCCTAAAATGTCCTAGTTTAGTACAGATAGGATAACTTCTTTGGGTGATTCATTTGACATCTTGATAAAAGAGAGACTTGCTATAACTTGTTTTCACTTCTCAATTTCCCTCCTCCCTCCTTCCCCCTACTCTCCACTCCCCACACACCTGCTTTCACCTTCAGACCCTGAGTTCTCCCCCCTTAATTATAGTTCTTGTTCAGCTTTTGAACTTAATGTTTGAATGTATTGTTTATTTTTATAATCTACCCAAAAGTTTGGTTTATTTCTTTGTTACACTTAAATGCAGTTTGATGCTTATGAGGAATTTTATTTCTTTTGAATTCAGGAACTTCGTCTATTTGTTTTATTCAAATAGAGTAGTGACTACAAGTGTCCTGTATCCATTTGAACTCAGAAGTTAAGGAGATTCTAATCCTTTATAGTCTTCTTTCTTTCTTTTCTAATTTGTTTTGTTTTTGAATAGAGAATGGACTGAAAAGATATTGATGTTCTTTGCTTCTCTCTAGTTTCCTATATACCTAGTTCCATCATCTGTTTTGGGATAGATCTTTGAGTAGACAGGTATCTTCTGCCTAGGCTATGATTTTCAGAAGACTTTGGGAAATACATAGCATATTTATTGAGAGAAGGAATTGAAAATGGCTTACCAAAAAACTGCTGTGAGGGCGGAGCCAAGATGGCTACAGAAGAGCCTGTCTTAGGTGGTCTCTCTCTCTCTCTCTCTCTCTCTCTCTCTCTCTCTCTCTCTAATATTTCAAAACTCATAAAATAATGACTCTAAATTTTTTGAGAGACAGAACCCACAGAGGGATCCAGTGAGGCAATTCTCCAGAAAAAGGTAACTTGGAAAATAGTGGAAAGGCTGCTCCACGAGGTTAGAGTAGTGGCTCGCAAGAGTGAAGGAACTTCAGCCTCCTGGAGGCAACCCCAGGGCACCTGGGAACTGGCTCACAGCACCGGGGGCAGGTTCCTGACCTACACCCCAGGGAGCACTGGGCACAACTTGGAAGATCAGAGGGGGACCTCTGCCAGAGCAAGCTCATGAAGCCCAGCCCTCAGAGCACTCAGGGAGCAGAGGTGGCCTCAGCAGCCTAGAAACTGGAAGCAGGTGGAGCCAGTAAGCAGGAGCCCCCAGGCAACTGAGTGTTCTGTTCTGTTCCATCCTGTCCTGTCCTATTCTATTCTATTCTATTCTATTCTATTCTATTCTATTCTATTCTATTCTATTCTATTCTATTCTATTCTATTCTATTCTATTCTATTCTATTCCTCCAAATATTCTAGAAGCAGAGGGCAAAGTACAAATTGAGAGAATCCACTTATCTCCCCCAGAAAGAAATCCCCCTCCAAAAAAACAACCCCCAGGAATATTATAGCCAAGTTCCAGAACTCCCAAGTCAAAGAGAAAATATTACAAGCAGCCAGAAGGACACAGTTCAAATACCATGGAGTTGCAGTCAGAATCACACAGGACTTAGTGCAACTACTTTAAGGGCTTGTAGGACTTGGCATAATATTCTGGAAGGCAAAAAAGCTCAGAATGCAACTGAGAATCAGCTACCCAGCAAAACTGAACATCCTCATCCAGGGAAAAGTTGGACTTTCAAAGAACCAGGGGAATTTCAAATGTTCCTGTTAAAATGGCCAGAGCTGAACAGAAAGTTTGATCTTCAAATACAGTACTCAGGTTAAACACAGAGAGTGGAAGAGAAGGGGAAAATATGAGGGACTTAATGATAATGAACTGCATGTATTCCTGCATAGAAGAATGATACTGATAATATACATAAGAAACTTCTCATTTAATAGAGAAGGTAGAAGGAGCTTTTATAGATGAATCACAGGAGAGAGCTGAATTTGAAGATATATTGTAAAAATGGAGTCAATGGCTAAAAGGGAAATATAATGGAAGTAAGAGAAAGGAGAGGTGGAATAGGCTAAGATATTTAATATAATAAGATTTTTTTATTACAATGAGCTATTACAATGATATGGAAGGGGGGAAGGCAAAAGGGAATGAGGGAAACTTTGCTCTCATAAGAGGTAGCTTGGAGAGGAAACAGCATATATACTCAATGGGGTATAGACATCTAGAGTAAGAAGAAGAGAAGGCAGACGGGGAAGGGGGGATGTGAGTGATGGAGGAGAGGATGGACCATGGGGGAGAGTGGTCAGATATAACACATTTTCTTTTTTTACTTCTTGCTTGGGTCTGGGATTGGATGGCCTGTCTGGGACCACAGGGCCAGGTGGTTGCTGGACCTTAGGGGTGGTTTGTGGGCTTGGGGCCTTTTGGCCCCAGGGCTGATGATCAGTCTGCTGTACCACTCAGCTACCCTATAGCACGTTTAAGAAGAGGGACAGAGTGAAAGGAGTGAGAAAATATAGTGAATGGTAGTGGGGAGGTATGAATGAAGGGAGTTGCGATAAGCAATGGCAACAGTGGGAAAATATGGAAGTAGCTTTTGTGATGGACTTATCATAAAGAATGTGATCCACCCACAACAGAGCTGGTGGTGTTGGAACACAGAGTGAAGCACAATTATTATTATTATTATTGTTGTTGTTGTTTTATAATTTTTCTTTTGGTTTTTGCAGGGCAATGGGGTTGGGGTGACTTGCCCAGGGTCATGCAGCTGGGTGATTGTTGGATATATGAGGCCAGATTTGGACTCGGATGCTCCTGACTCCAGGGCTGTGCTCTGTCCACTGCTCCACCTAGCTGCCCCTATTTTTTCTATTTTAATTTTTTTCTCTTTACTTTCCGTTCTCTTTACTTTATTTCCTTTATTGCTCATGAGGGTCTATTTTTTTGGGGGGAGGGGGTATTATGTTTAACTCTTAAACAAGAATATTTTAGTAATGTTGGAAAAACATCATTTGTACTAAAATAAATATAATATAAAGGATAAAAATAAATATATCTAACATCTTCAAAAAAACTGCTGAGGTATACATTTCTATCACTAGTAGCAAGAAATTGTAAAGGAGAAATAAATAAAAAGAGAGACTGGGAACTTAATTGATTATAGTTGTTTCCTAAGTATATTTCTGGGATATATAAACCTCTACTCTATTGTTGTATATAGACCACTAATGTAGCCACAACCAAAATAGGACTTTTAGATCTCTTCACTTCTTTTGATTTCTAGCCTAAAAACACAAGGTATGGAGGGGACTTAGGGCTGGAACCTAAATGGAGTTAAGTTCCTAGTTACTGGTAGTAATTTCCTGCTCTAAAGACTTGTTCTTTCAATGGTGATGGATAAGTAATTTTCCTAACATCATCTGTTTCTTTTCAATAATCTTAGGTACAAGAGAAGCTGGACTTCTTGTTTCTTTGTAGGAGAAGGGAAGTGGGGAAAGCTGTTGATTAACAAGGTGATTTCTTAGACCACAGGTGATGGTGATGCTTTCTTTGATTTCAGAAATATGCATTTTTCCAATTAGTTCATCTGCTTGCTTAAATATGATCTTGTGGTTTGAGAGATCAAAATAACTCACTTTGTTAAAAAAAAAAAAAGCCTGGTATATTGGAGAATGATGAGTCATGACTGATAGAGATTCTGAGATCAAAAACAGATTCTAAGAATGAGAGGCAGAATTCTGATTGAAAGACAGTCATCTGCTCTAAGAAATGATAAGCAGAAGAAAGCAGATTGCTTACAAAATCGCATTACATTCTTTTCAGTTCAACAAATATTTATTAAGCTCCTACTAATGTGAAAGGTACTGAGCTAGGTCATGAATATTCAGAGAAAAATCAAATAGTTTCTGTACTCAAAGATCTTACAGTTTGCCATGGATAGGAAAAAGGAATGTACATTATACTAGCTACAGTAGCATTATTTTAATCTTATAAGGTATACCTGGAAGCCAGTGAATATTCATGTAAATAAATGTAGAAATCACTTTAGTAGCTTAGACTCAAAACAAACTTAAATTCCTAATAACTTAAGTTGAGAAATGATTTTATATATTTAATATGGTAAATTATTTCCTACATTTTTCTCTTTGAAACTTATACTCATTTCTCCTGATTCTACCTACAAGGACAAAGAAAAAATCTAAGCTGTCCTCCACATGAGAACTTTTCTAATATTTAAATACAATAATCATGTCCCATACTATTTTACCTTCTCCAATCAAATCATGTTTACTTCCTTCTACTGACCTTCATAGGATTTTTAATCATGTTGGTTGCCATATCCTAAACTCTAACATAACCATTTCCTTTTTAGACTGTGATGTCAATAATTTTTATTTGATTTAGAACCAAAAGTTACCTTATTGTTTCAACTCAAATCATTTTACAAATGAAATATTTGGGACCCATAAAAGTCAAATGGCTTATAAAAAAGTTTACATAGCTCAGTAAAGTCTAAGCAGGACTGAATACTAGCTCCCCCGATTCCCACTTAGCCCCATACCTTTTCTTTTTTTTGTGGACTCTAATTTTTTTTAAATTTACTTTTGGTTTTCATCCACTTGCACATGAATATTTTCAAGTTATAAAATTTCTTTCCACTCTCCCTTCTCACACCCCTCCACCCAGCTGGAAACATTCAGGTTAGCATTGTACATATTTATTTTGAGAAAAATGTTTACAGATTAGTATTATTTTCCATATGAGGAATTACGAGTAAGGGAAAGATATATATAAGATGTAATTTTTATAAAGAGTTCAGATTCTGGAGGTGTGTGTGTGTGTGTGTGTGTGTGTGTTTTGTTTTTCTTCCTCTGGATGGGGATAACATGGTCCATAACTGGTCTAATACAGTTGTTCTAGTTCTCTGAAATGCTGAGAGAAGCTGCTTCCATCAAGTTTGTTCATCACACAATGTTGTTCTTGATGTGTACACTGTTCCCTTGGTTCTACTCCCTTTGCTCATCATCAGATCCCATAGCATTCCTTGCTTCTCTAGAGTCCAACCATTTATGGTTTCTTATAGAACTATAGTATTTCATAGTATTCATGTACCATAACTTGTTTAGCCATTCCCCAATTGATGGGCATTCCCTAAGTTTCCAATTCTTTGCCACTACAAAAAGGGCTGCTATGAATATTTTGAACATGTGGAACTTTTCCCTTTTTAAATAATTTCTTCTGGATATAGACCAAGAATTGGTATTGCTGGGTCAAAGGGTAGGAACAATTCTATTGCTCTTTGGGCATATTCCCATATTGCTCTCCAGAAAGATTGGATCCATTCACAATTCCACCAGCAATGAGTCAATGTCCCAACCCCCCCCATAACCTCTCCAACATTGATCATTTTCCCTTTTTCTCATCTTTACTAATCTGACAGGATGAGATGATACCTCATTGTTGTTTTAATTTGCATTTCTCTAATCAATAATAATTTGGAGCATTTTTTCATATGATTATATATAGCTTTAATTTCTTCATTTGAAAACTGTATATTCATATCCTTTGTCCATTTATCAATTGGGGAATGCTCCATACCTTTTCCAGTGCTGCTTCAGTAAGTAGCACTAATTAAATCTAGAGATTAATATAGTAACTCCACATTAAACCTGTTTTTATCTAAAGGAATTTAGCATTCTTTCTGGAAATCTATGGGGATCAATGTAATTCATGCCTCAAAAATTCCAGTGGTAAAGTAGCTGACTGGAAAAAAAAGAGCCAGAAAACTTTCCAAGGAAAATGAAAATAATAAAAGAAATCATAAGCAAATTCTTCCCCTGGAGTTTGGATCAATCCTACTTGCTTTGATTTTAAGTTTTACTAATCATCTTCAATTTCAAGCAAACAATCAATGATAGCCTCTAATAGAAAAAGTATAATGTTGAGAGCTGAAAAGGGTGCAAAGATGATTAAGACTAAGTGACTTCACTCAGGAATTCACAATCTATTTTAAAAAGCTAGCTAATAGGGGCGGCTAAGTGGCATAGTGGATAAAGCACTGGCCTTGGAGTTAGGAGTACCTGGGTTCAAATCCAGTCTCAGACACTTAATAATTACCTAGCTGTGTGGCCTTGGGCAAGCCACTTAACCCCATTTGCCTTGCAAAAACCTAAAAAAAAAAAGCTAGCTAATGAACCAAGATAGGCAAAGTCTGTCCATTATTACCATTATTGCCATGATATCAGACTTGCAAGTGAATTGGATTTAAGTGAGGAAGATTTGTTCCAAATCAGTAGCTTCACTCTCTCCTCTGGAACCTTCTGCATTTAATGACAAGACATAGATCAGAGGCCATTATTACCATAGGAATTCAGAGAAGGAATGTAATTTTTCTTTCAGTTTCCTCACAGCACCTACCTCTCAGAGTTGTTTACAGCTCAGACAAGATAATATTTGTAAAGCACTTAGCACTATAAAAATGTTTATTTCCTTTCCCTCCTTTTTTCCTTTATCTCCTTTCCTTATCTGGTTTGGTCATAGAAGTCTTCACAAAAGAAGTGACCCTTGAAGATTGGGTCTTGAAGATATATTCTGAGTCTGAGATTTTAAAAATGGGCTTCTCAAATGTAGCAACCCTGACAGGATTAAGTACTGACTGTACTAACTGTACATAGGAAAGCAATCCTCAAACATTATTATCTCTTTCTATTATTTTTGGCATCAAGTAGAATATGAAATATACAATCGCAATCCAAATTTAAACCCTTAAGTTGCTCCTCAGTATTTGTTTATATCTTGCAGTTAAGCAAATCCAGCATATGGAAAAAAAAAAGATTAATCACAAATTAGTCAGGATCTTGTTCTTGTGAGTTCTTATGAACTCCTTTGGCAGTCTGATGGCACCCATAGATCCCTTCTCAAAATAATTGGCTAAAAATACAATAAATATATAGGATTACAAAAAAAATTCAAAATATTTAAATACACTTATCAAAATATCAAATCTATAACCAATTCAGATTTCTTGTCCTCTCAAGGAAGGGTTAAGAGAAAGAGAGAAGGATACAATTTAGACCTCAAACATCGAAAAGACATCAAAATTTAAGTATTTTATACATAATGGGGGGACAATATACTTTTATTTAAAAAGAATAAACATAATAGCAACAATAATATTGTTTCATAAATGAATTCAAATAGCTCACTTAACCCCAAAAATGATTTATTTTTTCATGCCTTCATCTTTTGTGTAAAGTCAGGAAAATGTACTTGCTCTTGTATGAGCTTTAATAATGTGGCAACCAAGGGGAAAATCAGGCACAATGGAATCACTATGCATTCTGAGTCAGATGACCTGGGTTCAAACTGTGGCCCTAGTACCAACTATTTCTGCACCTTGGGTAACAGACTCAATCTTTGTGAGTCTTGGTTTCCTCATATATGAAATTAGAGAGCTAGACTAATTCAATTTTAAGATCTTTTCTAGCTCTAAACTGATATTTCTAGATGAATCATTCAGCCTTTTTTCTGCTACACATTTCAAGGAATCCATGAATATTTTTCACAAGTTTTTGCAGAGATTCAACCTCTTAGAATCAAATACATATTTTTTCTGCCTGTGGATTCTTGGCACAAACAAGAACATAAGAATTAGATTAAGAAGTTCTAAATGTGAGAGACATAACAATTAGCCTATCTTTTGATGTAAATCCAATTGCAAAATTTGGGATGGAAAAATGTACCTCTTTTTGAAGAAGATTATGAAGCAGGCTACATACCAAAATCTATTTTTTTTTTGTCTAAGTCTGGAAACCACCATGAGTGTATTGCCCATGAATGTGTTATGTACTTAGGAATGACAACTTCCAAAGTAACAACTATCAAAGGATCATATTATCATAATTCTAGAGTGCCTAACAACATGCATTATTTAGTCATTAAATGTTTTTTGATTTATTGATAGGGTTGAAACAGACCTTAAAGGCCTGAGACCTGTCAAGGTAAAATACCTTACTCAGATTCTACAGAAAATAAGGGAAAGTATCAGAATGTGAATCCAGGTTCTCTGACTTTAAATTCATTGAGTGTCTCATTCATATTCCAGGTTTGTGAATATGTAAATCCATAAAATAACACAAAAGCTGCAAAAGCTTTCTAATTTCTCACAAGTGAGGATTGCAAAAATTTGTAAAATCTTTCCAGTTAGTCACTTGGGATAGAGGGAGCACAAGATAGTATGTATTGTGTTTTTTGGGACTAATATGTATGCTGAAACAGGTGAATATTGGACAATTCTAGTCACCAATGAGCTCTTAGTGGTGAATGTTATAATTAATAGAATGCAAAGATCTAGATTTTTAATGAGAAAGATCTGAGTTTAAATCCATATTCACACACTGATTAGCCTTGGGACCATGAACAAGTCATTGAACCTTATTTCCTTTATCTGTAAAATGGACATGATAATGGAATCCACTTCACAGGATGTATATAAAGCTCTTCTTAAATCTTTGGTGTTATATAAAGGATTTGCATGATTATTATTACTTTTTTTCAAGTCTATAAAGTAGAATCAAGCCCCTCATGTAAAGAGATAATTTCTGGGGAAGTGAAAAATGTGCAATTGAGGTTTCATTTTTAATTGGTCTTATTTGGAAATAATATTTTCAACTGCATAACCAGTGATTTCAATTGGCACAGAAATGAAAAGAAAAATTGTTCAATGTGAATCAATTTCATTGATGTATGTTTTATGTTAACTATATTCAATTTATCCTCTGCCAGCTAGGACAAAATAAAAATAAAGAAAATGTTTAAATCTGAAATATAATTTTAAAAATCACCAATGGAATTTAACAATAGAGTGTGAAAATCTGTAATTAAATTCACACTTGCTATTGTGTAACTTCCACATGGATAATGATAAGAAAAAATCATTAAAGAAATGAATCTCTACTGTAAAAATAATTGATAGGAGTCTATCTGCTTGAAGAACTTCAATGGAAGTAACACATTACATTCTAAGACATGACAATCCAGTTCTGAATCTCTCCAAATATAGGAAGTTTTCTCTGATAAAAAGCCTAAATTTGTGTCAGCAATTTTCACCTCTTTGGGTGAATTCTCCTCATTGGGAGCAAATAAGAGAAATGTGATCATTTTCCCAAATGACTTTTATATACTTAAAGAAAACTTTGATAAACTTTTTCTTTCTCAAGAAAAAATATTCCCACTTCCCTCAACTCTTTCTCATATGACACAAAAAAACTTTTTACTAACATTCTCCCCACCATCTATTCACTCTCCAGTTAATAAATTTCTTAAACTGTGACCTCAGGCTTTCAACAAAATACTTTTGAGTTGATCTGTCAAAATCAGAATACAGAGTGACCATAACCTTATTCTTGGAAACTATCATATTACTCTTATTGCAGTTTAAGATTTCATTAGTTTTTGTAATTGCTGCAGCACACTGGTGGTTCATAATCATGCTTCAGAACAAGAAAATTCTCATATCCTTTTCAAATACTTTAATTTATAACTGTGCCTCCTCTATCATCTTTTTGTAAAGTGATTTTTGAACCCATATGTAAGACTTTACATTTATCCCTATTAAAATTCATCTTATTAGATTCAGCACAATTTTCTAGTTTTTATTAGTTTTTGGGTCATGAATTAGTCATCCAGCATCTTATCTTTCCCTTCTGGCTCTGTGCTTTGTCATTCATGTTTGTATCCAAACTTCTGATAAGATTGTTAAACTGGATGGAGTCAAAGAACAAATACCCTACTAGAATTTCTGCCAAGGTGTTAATTAATCAGAATAGTTATGTGTTAATCCATACACTGCTAAACACATCTAAAGAGTTCTAACTTCTAGAACACATTTCTCTTTCTATTTTCCACAAGAATAGTATATTTTATCAAATATAGGACTAAACTCTAAGCACCAGTCTTATAATGGTCAAAAAACAAAAGTTTGTTATAACTTGTTTTCTTTTTCTTTTCTTTATGGACCCATTCTGAATCTTTGTAATAATCACTTACTTTTCTAGGTTTTTAGGAATTTTTAGTCACTTTTACTATTTATTAATGAATTTTCCAAAGAATTAAAGTCAAGTTTGCTGCCTAGTAGTTCTCTAATTTTGTGTCACTTCGTCTCTTTGCTATGACAACTCAAGCTTGAGCCTAATCTTTATTTTTAAATACATTTTCCTGTGCAAAATAGCTAAAATAGCTAAAACATACACAAAACTCATTCTGAGTTTTAGTTCTTCAAAAAAAATGCAATTTTTTTTTTTTATCAGATTCTGTCATGGTTCCTGTTAAAAGGGTTAAAAGATATAACTAGAACAGGGGAAAAGTTTCTGAATTCCCTTTACACACGTACTGAAGGTAGGAGGGACTAAGAGAATATGTTCTCTCTCAGAGCCAGATTGAACAATTTACTCACCTAACCCCAGGATTTCATCTCCTACATACTTGAATATGTATCCATCCCCATACATACAAGAATATGTACCCTGATATTTTCCCACCCAACTGTAAGAATACAGCCTCCACCCCTTAAAGAAGTCACCTTGTCAAGGATTAATATCATATTAAATAAATTGAATCATTGCTTTTAAACTTTTTTTTATCCCTCTGGGAGAGGGGGGAGAGAAATTGAAAAGTCGGTTTTTCCATTTATTGTAGTGGCTGCTTTAACTCCCTCTTTGTCCCTCTAATAAATAGAGCCCAGGACTTCCTTAGTCACTTTCCTCTTTCTTCCTTTTCCACTGTATTTACATTCTGTGAACTTTTACATGCTGTGGTAGAAAGATCACTGTATTTAAAATCAAAGGAAATTAGTTTTTTTTCCTGCCTCTGTCATTTACAACCTGACTGTATTTCACTTCTTTCAGGGCCTCAGTTTACTTATCTGTAAATTAAAGAATTGGATACAAATTCACTTCTATTTCTATATGTGTAATTGTAGATCTTTTTCTTTCAGTATTTTTACATATTCTGAGTATCACTAACACATAGTTTTCTCTTGAAGATAGCATATCTTTTCACACTTTTTTATATTTTTGCAAGGCAAATGGGGTTAAGTGGCTTGCCTGAGGCCATACAGCTAGGTAATTATTAAGTGTTTGAGGTTGGATTTGAACTCAGGTCCTCCTGACTCCAGGGCTGGTGCTCTATCCACTGCACCCACCTAGCCACCCTTTTTTTGACACTTTCTACAAGACTCTTTGCTCCTTTATACTCCTTCCCCTGCAACAGTCAGAAACTTCCTGATTTCAAAGAGTTAACTTTCCAATGGATGAACCAACACATATGAAAGGTTTCAACTGTAAATCAGATGAAAAACTCTCATAGTCCTTAGGATATAGTGGAAAAGTAGATGTTAATTCATCTTTTTTTTCATGTTATTTCTGCCAATAAAATCTTACCACTTTCTGATATTGAACCATTTTGACTTTGTTTCCACTCTGGGTCTTCAATACATGTGACTATAGTACCTGCAGGAATAGTAGCCAGGTTTCATCTCTCCAGGGTTGACTTCTTAGGATGGTGTCTGAGGTCACTGAGCTGGATTCAAAATTATTCCTAAGGCTTTTGGGCTCAGGCTCTTGGATTGTTGTCATTAGAGTCTAAGGTAGAGAGTAGCAAGGTAAATTATATAATATACTGTCCGTATCAATATGGAAGTATTTGCCAGCATAGGGAACATTTGAACCCACTTCTTTCTGAATTCAAACACAGGACTTTCTCCTTTATGCCAACTGTTTATTATTAAAATGTTAACAATTAATTGATGTTTATCATTTAGCCTGGTGAATGCCTGACCAGGTAAATTCAAAAGAACATTTGTTCTATTATAGAGGGAGTTAAAAAAAATCACTGAATTCAAAGAATATGTCTAAGATTTCTCCATAATCTTCCCAAGATGTGACAACAGCATTAAAATGATTTTTGTAAAGATCTTGATATCTCATGCTTCCATTATCTTGTTTACTGAGACTGCCACCCTAACATCTATATGCAGTGGAAAAACAGGTTTCTGTCCATTTGTGGGATTAACTCCAACCTAGGTGGGCAATCTGCTATATGTGAACAGTATTTAAGAACCAACAATAATACTCATCAGGTATATCTAGAATGTATATTTGGCAATTGCCATCACTACATCCTGGATTTGTGATTTTTTTCCCTTAATCCTGAAATTCCAATCATAAAGATGATGATAATACCCTAATCTTCATAATTATAGAGAAGCAAACCTAGAGTAATAGTAAACTTGGACTACTTGGGTCTAAATCTTGCCTCTGACATTGATTAACTATTTCATGTCAGATAACTTCTCTGAGTCTCATTCACTTCCTCTGTAAAAGGAGGGAGTTGGGCTTCATGACTTCTAAACTTTGAGAATATCTACCCTCAGTATCCTTACTTGCTCTCTTTTCTTTTTTCTAATATTTTCTTTAATTTTTCCAATTACATGTTATGAAAGTTTTTCAATATTCACACTTATAAGTTACACAATTTTCTTCCACTGTCCCTTCCCTCCCCTCCCCTCCCCTCAGTGGTGAACAGTCTGGTAAAAGTTGTACATGTACATTTGTGTTTAACATGTTTACATATTGCCCATATTGTATATGAGGAATTAGGACTAAGTAAAAGAAAGAAAACCACGGGATAGGAAGGAAAACCATAAAGAGAAATTTTTAAAAAGTGAACATGGTATTCATTCAGATTCTGTTTTTTGTTTCTTTGTTTTCCATCTGGTTGTTGATGGCATTGTCCATAAAACGTCTCCCAGGGCTGTACAAGATCTCTGAACTGCTGATAAGAGCTGTATCCATTAAGGCTGGTCATCTCACAGTGTTGTTGTTAATGTGTACAATGTTCTCTTGGTTTTACTTCCTTCGTTCAACATCAAATCCTGGAATTCATTCCATGCCTCTCTAGAGTCTAACCATTCATGCTTTCTTATAGAACAAAAGTAATACATAACATTCATATACCATAATTTGTTCAACCATTCCCAAATTGAGGGACATCCAATTCTTTTCCACTATAAAAAGAGCTGCTATAAATATTTTTGAACATGTGAGGCTTTTCCCATTTTTCATGTTTTCTTCTGGATATAGACCTATGATTAGTATTGCTGGGGTCAAAGGATATGATTAGTTTTATTACTCTTTGGGCATAGTTTATATTGCTCTTCAGAATGTTTGGATTAATTCATAACTTCACCAACAGTGCATTAATGTCTTTACCCTCCCACAACCTCTCCAACGTTGATCTGTTTCCCTTTTTGTCATCTTAACTAATCTGATAGGTGTGAGGTGGTACCTCATAGTTGTTTTAGTTTTCATTTCTCTAGTCAATAAAAATTTGGATCATTTTTTCATATGATTATATTTTGCTTTAGTTTCTTTTTTTGAAATCTGCCTGCTCATCTCCATTGACCATGTATCAATTGGGGAATGACTGATAACCTTATAAATTTAATTCAATTTTCTACATATTTTGGAAATGAGACTTTTATCAGAAGCCCTAGCTATAAAAATTGTTTCCCAACTTTTTATTTTCCTTCTCATCTTGGCTGTATAGGTTTTTATTGGCTCAGAAACTTTTTAATTTAATATAGTCAAAATCATTCATTTTGCAATTTATAATGTACTCTATTTCTTGTTTGGTCATAAATTTCTCCCCTTTCCATGGATCAGCAGATAGAGCATTTCTTGGTCTGTTAATTGGTCTGTGGCAATACCCTTTATGTCTAAATCCTATACCCATTTAGACCTTATTTTGGTATAGGGTCTGAGATGTGGGTCTATGCTTAATTTTCACCATACTATTTTCTAGTTTTCCCTGAAATTTTTGTTGAAGAGAATTTTTATCCCAGGAGCTAATGTCTTTCCAAATAATAGATTATTATAGTCATTTACTACTTTTTCTGGTACCTATTCTAATCCACTGGTCCATTGCTCTATTTCTTAACAAAGAACCAGGAAGTTTTGATGACTGCTGCTTAAAAGTATAGTTTTAGATTTGGTACAATTATGTTACCTTCTTTACATTTTTTTCATCTTTGATATTCTTGATCTTTTGTTGCTCCAAATGAATTTTATTATCATTTTTCTATCTCTGTAAAATAGTTATTTGATAGTTTGAGTGGTTTGGCACTGAATAAGTAATTTGATTTGGATAGAATTGTCATTTTTTTATTATATTATCTTGGCCTAACCATGAGCAATTGACATATTTACAGTAGTTTAGATCTAACTTTATTTTGCTTTCTTTTCTTAATCTCTTCTATACCCTCTGTAATCTTGCTTATTAGTTCATTATTATTGAATTTCTCTCTCAGAATTTTACCAGTGTTCTTTTAACTGACAAATTTACCTTTCTTCAATTCTCATGCTTTCGGTTTTAGTGTTTGATTCTGTTGATCATCCTTTTCTTATAGATACTCTTTTCTTTTATGATTTCATGATTTTGATCTCTTTTGGTTGTATTGACCATGTCTTATTTTTTTAATTTACTGAATCTACATTTAGGTCACATCTCTCAGTTCTGGGTGTTACCCAAGGATATGTCCTGAGCACTCCTTTCCTTTTACATTATCTCATTTGGTGATCTTATTGGCTCCCATGGATTCAATTATTGATTCTATTTATCAGTCCCAATTTTTCTCCTAACTTAAAGTCTAGCATCACTGACTACTTATTAGATGACTTAAACTGGATGGATCTTCTATAAACATCTAAAGCTCAACATGTTTAAAACATGGAAACATTTGTCCCTATAAACCCCACCCTCTTTTGAACTTCCCTATTGGTATCTATGTACCAATATTTTTTCAATCACCAGGGCTCACACCTTGATGCCCACCTTGACTTTTCACTTAAACTCACCTTTCATATCCAATCCATTGTCAATTGTTGCTATTCCTACCAATTCTCATATATTTCTTCTCTGTCATCATAACTACCCTCTCCAAAGAAGACTTTCAACAGTAGATGCCTAGATTATCATAATAATTTCCTGGTTGGTTTCATTCCTTCATTTAATTCTGGTGGCTCCATATTACCTCTAGGATTAGCTATACAAATCTCTGACTTTGAAAGCTTTCACAATTTGGATTCTTCCTATCCTTCCAATTTTCTTTTCTTTAATACCTTTGACTTATATTGATTCTGCAACAGCAATCAACTTTCTATTCCTCCCATGTTATACTCCACCTCCCAACTTGTATCTTTCCATGGGTCATCTTTCATGCTTGAAATGCTCTTCCTCTTCATCTTCATCTCTGGCTTCTGTGTCTCCTGTCAAGATTTAGCTCAAATCTTACCTTCTGCAAGACATCTTCTCCTTCTCCCTCCCTACTGTTAACACCTTCCCTCTAAAATTCCTTTCCATTTTCACTTTACAAATCTTGTACATAGATAGTTGTTTGCATTCTACCTCTTCTCCCCCCCACCCCAAACCCCAGGGGAATGGGATCTCCTTGAGGGCAAGACTATATATTTGCATTTCCTCATTTCTACACAAAGCAGAATGTCCAGTATATAAAGTAAAGGTTTATTAATTTATGAATAAATATCAACTAGGGAAATTGAGCATGGGCAGATAGCATCTTGTAGTAGAAAATGAAGTAAGCAAGGAATCAGATGTCTTGGGATCTAGCCTCTGCTTTGTTGTTATTAATCAATTGTCTGGTTTCAGGTGACATATTTTCTGTAGGTCTCTCTAATGTGAATGGATTGGATTAAGTTAATCTCCAGGGTTCATTCTAGTTCTAACATTCTAAAATTAGTTCAACATATGTACTTTTTAAAATTAAAAATATTAAAGTTTTAGATTCTCATTTCATTGTCAAATGGCAAAAGTATATAAGTTAGTTATTGATATGCAGGTCAAATCTTAAAGGTTATTTACTGTCTTCTAGTCCTGAGAAGAATTTGCTTTTTCTCAATTTATAACTGAAACCATTCTTCACTGCTTTTAGGACTTCCCTTTTATAACATTTTATGGTTAACATCAAAATTACATAATTCCCTCTTTTTTTTCCTCTCACAAAAGTTAATTCAGTTATATAGTAAAGAACCCCATATGAAGTAGTGTTTACTATGATTTTGATATAAAGGTGAATGACAGCTTGTTGGAGGAGAGTGTGGAAAGCAACATTTTACTCTGTCAAATGAAATACATTTTAATAATCAACAATCAGCACTGTGGGATCTTGTATTCTTTCCAACTTTCCAACTTAATTTTGTGATTTTCAAGATATACTTCATTATAGAGTATTTCTTGAATCACTAACACACTGGAGTGTGCTGAGGACAGCTAGAATTAGCTAATGAAACCAATGCTTCTACCTCATGGGTATGGTGCCCCTGTGAGCTGAAAAATCCACATAAAATTTTTTGGCCTTCCCTTCATATCAGAGAAGAAGTTTGAAATTTTTCTTTTTTCTTTTATGGGGTGTTTACAGTATCTTATTGTAAATTTTCAATTCATATTATGTAACACTATAAAAATCATGTATTTCTGAGATTCTAAGCTTTTTCAGGGTCATCTACTGACCTTTGTGTGTTTTTCTGGAGATTCCTTAAAAGTCTCCCAAAAATTTTCATTTAAATTATATTTAAAAAACAAATTTATTTATTTATTTTTTCCAACTACATACAATGATAGTTTTCAATATTCATTTTTTGGGCTAAGATTTGGAGTTCTACATTTTCTTTCTCCCTTCCTTCCCTTCCCCCTCCCCTTGATGGAAAATAATCTGATATAGGTAAAAATGTTAAACATATTTCCATATTAGTCATATTGTGAAAGAAGAATCAGAACAAAAGGGGGAAAAAACCTTGAGAGGGATAAAAAAGCATAAAGCATAAAGCACATTTAAAAATTGAATATAGTAAACTTTGGCCTGCATTCAGATTCCATAGTTTTTTTTTTTTTCTGGATGTGAATGGTATTTTCCATCACAAATTCTTTGGAATTGTCTTTGATCATTTTACTGCTAAGTTTATCATAGTTGATCATCACACAATGTTGCTATTAATGTGTACAATGTTTCTAATTCAGTTCACTTTACTCTGTATCAGTTCATGGAAGTATTTCCTTACTTTATTTTTTCTTTAAAAGATGTTACATAGTGAAACATGAATATTTCTTTTCAGCATAGAACTAATTCATAATCAATTCTCAATTATTTGCATGGTGGGTTAATTAAGGGAGTTTTCCTCTGACCACCAGCCCCTCATTTGGAGTGGGTCTCCTTTTTCCTGCCTCCTAGTTGGCTCCAGACCTTCCTTAAGAAATGTCACTGTCATCCTGCCAGCTCACCTTAGATTACTATTTTTATGCTTTCCTTGGTAAAAAATTTCCAAACTAAAGAAGTCACACATCCCCTCTAACCTGCCAAACTGAGTTTAGAATGATAAAAGGCTTCCTTCAAAAGAAAAAGACACACAGTTCTTATAACTGATTTTCTTAAAGAATTCTTTCTTCTTGGTTTCCTTGTGAAGCTTGGGTTCTAGACTCTTGAGTAGGACAGAATCCTTTGCTAAAAGTTAAAGGATTCCTTATTTCTAAGAATTTGTTCTCAATAGTTTCAATTTGAATTGCTTCTGCTCTACTTCTGCTCCACTCTACACCAACTCACTTTTACTCCAGTTTGACAAGTTTCTGGCAGATTTAAACATTGGAAACCAATATACTTAAACTTTACTATAATAAAAAAGAGAAATTGACTTTTTGCAGAACATATCCTTAAAGCACCTTGCTCAGCAGTGCCTTCTTGGTTTCCTCTTAAAGTTTAGCAACAAATTGTTTAAAACCTGAAAAACTTGGTAAATAAACAGAAAAAGGCCCTGGGAAAAAAATTGTGTCTTAGGACAACACAGGCCACTAGGTGGTGCAGTGAATAGAGTGCTGAATCTGGAGTCAGGAATATTCAACTTCATGATTTCAAATCTCTTCTCAGACACTAAATGGACTCACTGTGTTCCTGGTTAAGTTACTTAACCCTGTTTGGCTCAGTTTCCTCATCTATAAAATGAATTGGAGAAGAAAATGACAATTTCTTTTATTTGCCAAAAAAAACCCCAAATGGGTCATGAAAAATGGCATTTGACTGAAACAACTGAATAGCAACAAAAACAAGAACACAAGGAAATCACTAATAGGAAAGGAGGTATTTTCAAAACAACAAAATACTAAGACTCTTCTGGAAAGTATTGAACCAATGTTCCCATTATGATTAACTTTAATGATCCACTGTTAGAGCACAACCTCTAGTTTCAGATTTCACAGTTCAAGAGAGATATAAAGAAATTGGAGAGGATCCACAGGAGAATTTCCAAAATAATGAAAAGGACAGAAATGTTCCTGTGAGGGAAGGTTAAAGGAGCTAGGATTATTTAGCTTGGAGAAGAGCCTGAAGGATTGATTTAATAATGACTTTCTTATACTTGAAGTGGTATTCTAAAGAGGTTGGTGATCAGTTGTCCTTCAGACCACTAAGGACAGGACAAGAGACAATGGGCTAGATTGCCGCAGCAATGTTGCAGTCTCAGTGCTGAGAGAGAGCTTTCAAACTGGGAAGAGAGGCTGTGGAATCTATTTTTTCAGTAAATACTGTAAACGGTAGAAATAAAAATACCCCCACTGATCTTCCTTGCTTCTTATTTCTCTTTCAAATATTGTAAATCAATGAACACAATTTTTGTTTTCTATTATTTCATGAGATTTATAGTTAAAAGATCTCACATTTTATTCCCTGACATAATCTGATGCAGTGACATGGTGTCCTTGTTGTTTAAAGAGCAAGACAATTCATTTCTTACATCTAGGCATTTTCTGTGACTGTCCCCACACCTGAATATTCTGCCTCCTTTGCTTTGACTACTGACCTCCCTGCCTTTTTTTAAAGACCCAAATAAAATCCCAGCCTCTATTGTAAGCCTTATCTAATAACTTTTATTCCATTGCATTCCATCTATTGATTATTTCCTATTGAATCTCTGTATATTGATTGTTCTGTATATATTTGTTTGCATATTGTCTTCCTGAATGAGTTGTATGCTCTTTGAGAGCAGGGGTTCTTGTTTGCCTCTTTTTGCAACCCTAACACTTAGCACAGTGCCTGGTATGTAATAGTAACTTAATAAATGCTTATTTATTGATTATTTGGGGGAGGGAAGAGAAGTACAAAGATCATCTAATCCAAAATTTTACAAATGAGAGAATGAAACCTTGAATGCAGAGTTATTACTAGGGGGCTTTGCCTCCCACATTTCCAGTACAGACTTAGTAATCAAGAATAAATAATTGAAGTAGGAAACTACTGATAACATGCCTTCTCCTCTCTGATAGGATGAGCTCCAGATGAACTTCTCCCATTTGCTCTGCACACCTTCCCCTTTCCACCTCCACAAAATAAAAGTCTTCAGTTTTTTTCAAGTTTCTATCTCAGTTCCAATGGACTGTATCAAAGGATCTTTCTCCATACATTTTCTCAACTTATTAAGTCTTAAAAAATTACTTTGAGAGCATATTTCCTGTCACTTGCCTAAGCTATATACTACTTGTCCCAGGTGCATAAATGGCAAATTATAGCTCTATCAGGAGAGATTAAGTGATTTGCCCAGGTAACACAGGTAATAAGTAGTAGAGCTAGAATCTGAATCCTAGTACTCTGTACATCAATTGTTCCTTTTCATTTTGGAATTTATCATATTTATGTTTCAAACAGAAGTAAAGATGAGACATGGACAACACAGCATTAAGTTGGTGCTATTGATATCCTAATCTTTCCATTCTCTTCTCCAGTACTAAGGAAGGGATTTAGGTATCACTGGAACCATGAAAACCATGTCATTAAAGAAGAAACCATGTTATAAAAAGATGGGAATTTTGGGGTGGCTAGGTGGCGTAGTGTATAAAGCACTGGCCTTGGAGTCAGAAGTACCTGGGTTCAAATCTGGTCTCAGACATTTAATAATTGCCTAGCTGTGTGGCCTTGGGCAAGCCACTTAACCCCATTTGCCTTGCAAAAAAACCCCTAAAAGAACAAAAAAAAAGATGGAAATTCTGTCTCTACTCATGTTTATATGAAAAGACTTTGTACTCTAAGTATGGATAATTATTAATCATTATAACTCAATATTAACTTGGTAGTTTTGACTGAGACATTAAAGCATTGTTGATGGAGTTGTGAACTTATCCAACCTTTCTGGAGAGCACTTTGGAATTACTCCCAAAGAGAAATAATACTATGTATATCTTGTGGTCCTCTGATCCAGCAATACCATTATTAGGACTGTATTCCAAAGAGATCACAAAAAGAGTAAAAACCCCACATATACAAAAATATTTAAAGCAGCTCTTTTCTAGTGGGAAAGAATTGGAAGGGGATGCCCATCAATTGAGGAATGACTAAACAAATTATGACATATGATGGTAATGGAACCATATTGTTCTATGAGAAATCATGAAGGATGGGAACTTCAGAATGGCCTGAAAAGATTTGCATGAACTGAGTGAAGTGAGCAGATTTAGAAGAATATTATGTGCATCAGCAATAACACTGAGTGATGAGCAACTATGATGGACTTGTTCATTTCAGCAGTACAATAATCAAAGGCAATTCTAAAAGATTTGTGATGGAAAACATCATCCATATCAGAGAAGGAACTGTAGTATTTAGAAGCAGACCATAGCTTGCTATCTTGAATTTTTAAAAGTTGTCTTATGCATTACATCTTTCTTCTCTCTCTCTCTCTCTGTTTTTTTTTCCTTTTTAGAGGTGATTCTTCTTTTTTCACATGACAAATATGGATCTATGTTCATCATGGTTATACATGTATAGTCTATATTAGATTGCTTTCTATCGGGGCAGGGGGGAGGGAAGGGAGAGAGGGAGAAAAAATGTAAAACTCAAAACCTTGCAAAAGACATGATTGTTGAAAACTCCCATTGCATGTATTTGGAAAAATAAATAATTAAAATATTTAAAGAAGAAAAGACTTGATAGTGTTAGTATAAATATTATCATGTTTATATTAAAAGTCAGTCACTGATAGATAGGAAATTAATCTCAGATTCAGGAAATGAGGTTCAAATCCTGCCTTTGATTCAGACTGATTCAAATGTCCCTGGCATACTCTGCAGCTGTTTCATTCAGCTATAGTTGCACAGCTTATAAGTAGCACAACTGAGATTCGGTCTCAGCTATTTTCTTATCTAATTCACATTACTAATTTACTTCCCATCTGTATGATTAATTCAAACAACCACCTATTCTGGTGATTTAGGCATAATCCGATCTTATGGAGGCAATGAACAGAAGTAAAGTTCCCTTGACAATCCCATGATCCAACAAATAATATATCATAAACAGAAAATATTCTGATCTGATATTTTAGGCAGAAAAACACTTTTAAATGACCATTTGAAGGCAATTCTTTCTCCATCCCTAATGATTACTGTTTCCTTAAAAATTCTAGGTTTAATTTCAATTTTCCAGTTCACTAAATATATCCTGGCATTTGTTATTCATTACCATCATCAGAGATAAAGGGTTTTATGTGTTGTCTGGGATATCTTTAGAGAACTAAAGTGAGTGCCAAGAAATTGTAGGGGTGGGGAGAATAAATAGCAAGGGAGGAAAAAATGGCCTTAAAATAAGTTAAATGGAAACTTGGGGGATATAGGGGAGAGAGGAAAGAAGTTTATTTCTGCATACTAATTACTCTGTTTTGTAGGAATTATAAGACCATTCATTTCACTGTATCATTATATTCCTGTCCCCCACCTTCAGCACATTCACTCTTATTCAAAAAAAAATGATCATTTTCTATTTTGCTCCATGGTAACATGGGTCTTTCCACTGGGCTATTCTATCCTGTGTCTTGCCTGTTCGTGATTAAAACAAAATTCCCCTCTTTTAGAGAAATGAGGAGGGGCCAAATGAATTAAAAGTTCAATCAAAAGTAAAATTGTCCCCCACCCTTTACCTGGGGCAAGACCACTTGATTGAAAAAGGAAAGAGAGCAAGAGTAGGAGGGGGAACAGGAGGAGGAAGGGGGAGGGGGAAGGGAGAGAGAGACAGAGAGAGACAGAGACAGAGAGAGACAGAGAGAGACAGAGAGAGACAGCAGGTATCATATGGACTATCCAATCACAGGTACAATCCCTGAGAGGACTCAGAGGGAAGGGAGAACCTCAGGAGGTGGCATCAAAGGAAATGCTGATCTAAAGGAAGTAATAGAGCAGGATGACAGAAAACTGAAAATAAAGGTTGCTGTGGGGAGGAGTATGGCAAAGATTGTGATCTGCAGCAAGTAAATAACTGAAATATTTCTGAAAGACTGATTATGATATTTCTCCTGTATATGCATTAACTTTGATTTTATATTCTATGGAACAAGAATAATACATGCTAGTGGAAGTCACAATGCACATCTTTGCCTAATAGTCTCTGAAGTATACTCAACTTTCTTCCATTTAAGTACAGAGCTCTTTTTAAAAATACAAAAAGCACAGAAATGTAAAGGCTTGGTATCTTGCTGTGATTATGCAGGCAGAAACACAATTCCTAAGAGCAGTTCTATCATTTTGTTGTTATTGGGAAAAAGTCTAGAGGATGAAAATGTTTCTGAAAAGGAGAGGTAAAATTAAACACATTGAGAGATCATTGGGACCTAGAGGAGAAAAGGATTTTAGAAATTATCTACCCATAAATCACTTCTTTGACAGGGGGGGGGGAATAGAAGTTTAGGAAGATTCAGTGACTGCCCTGAGGTCACAGAAGTAACACAGCTGGGATATAAACTTAAGGTCTTCTGACTATACCAATTATCCTTTCAATAATCTGCCTTCTACCTAAGCCTAGGGTAATTTTGTACAGGAGGAGCCTAATCCTTTATGGGGCCTATGTAAGGAAAATATGACACACCCAATTAATTGCAGAGTACACTGATTATATATATATATATACTTTGTCTGAACCAAGTAATTCTGCTGATTCCAGATATTCTTCAATAACAGACAAGGGTCCTTGTAGGAATCAGTGGAAAGATGGAAAGATAAATGGCAGCCTGGGGTCTCCCTGAGCTTTGCACATGCATGGGAGCTGGCCTCAACATGTTTTTCAACCTCCAAAGCTTGAATTGAACCAGGTTACATTTCCATTGAACTGCATAGTAATATTATTTCATTGCTACTATACAGAACAGTTTGTATGGAATGCTTTTGAGTCCCCAATATATTTATCTGTCAAATTCAATAAAGTAACTTAGGAAAAGAGCAGAATTCCTCTGAGAGTGAGTGTCTCAAGCATTTTGGGTTTCAAAGGTACTGCAGCAGATGTTTCTAAACTTTATCATTCTGAAAATGATCATAAAAGTGAACATTCCTTTTTTTAAAGTACATTAAATTGATGTATTTTGTTTTTGCATCATTGTTATTTACTAGGCTCTTCCATATTGAAAACTCTTTTTGTGATGAAAGAAAGTAATTATTTTGTGATGCAGAAACTTTGTGACACAAAGTAAAAAATGTATGATGTCATATAATGCATAATGTTATGTTTTAGTAGTTGCTCATTTCTCTACTGTGGAGAAAAGAAGGGATAGTTTTTGTTATCTCTTCTCTGAGACCACTAATTTTTCTGTTTCCCATAATACAATTAGTGAACATTTCATTTACATGATTTTAGGCATTGTTTTAATTTCTTTTTGGTTCTGCTGAATTACAAAAAAAAATTATATTACAAATAATTCTCATATTTCTCTGAATTCCCTATATCCATAATTTCTTGGGGTTACAATAATATTCCATTTGTCAGTGAAGAGTCTTTCCATAATATACTTTTCCCTAATATTATCAAGGGAGTCTGGCAGCAACAGGCAGGACCTCTCCTCTCTAAGTAGATATGTTCACTCTTGTTCAGTCTTTGTTTTGGAATCAAATCTCCCTCCAATTCTTAAGTATGAAAAAATAAGTCTAGAAATGCAGTTCTTATTCCATAGCACATAAATGTTTGACTCCTCTTGATTTTTTAGTAGTATAAGATATTTATATGTGAAAATGGATCTTTGCTAAATGAAATGATATAGAAACACACCAGACCACAATTCTACTTACAAAGTTTATCCCACTTTATATTTTTGTACCTTTGTATACAACACAGATTGAACAGATAGATAGGACAGAAATCAACAGGATATTATGATCCAAGGATCACTAGTACTCATAACTACCCCAGGAAAAAGACCGTACCTCTCTCCTAGATTCCCAGAGGCTAACCATGCATGGAACATTGGCATTATATTGGCAGCTGCAACAGAGTTGGTGTTGAATGTCTGATTTTGTCTTTTCTTCCTCTTCATGTAAAGATAGAATGTCCTTCCCTGAGTTTACCCACTATTCAAGATGGAGAATCTATTATCAAGGTTTAAGCTACTTGGGTGAGGTGAAGAAATATAGGGTTTGGGACAGCCCACTTACTTCTACACATGGTCCCTTCCACTGCCTTCTAGTCAGTGCTGGAACAGCATAGAATTGACCCTTGACTGCTCTTTTAAATTTTTATTTCATTTTATTTTTAATTTATAATAAAACAAGCACTTATATAACAAAGTAAAATAAAGAAGATTGCACATGAAACTGTAAATCTCTTATATACACAACTTACAATTCTTTTTAAATGTATAATAAATAAGGAATTATTTAAATTTCTTTTTTTCTATGTACTCTTTAGCATGCTTAAATATTTCTTGATTGGAAAGATTTCATCTCTCCTCTCCAGGAAGAGGGGTAAGTGTGACTTTATTAAAAGAGTCAGAGCCCCCAAAAGTCTTTAGATTAGAATATGATACTTTTTATTCTATCCTGTAGGACTATCTTAGCTGGCATAACTCTTTTGATCTAGGAGGCTATAAAGTAAAGAGAGATGTGAAAATAATATAATAGAAAGGGGGTAATAAGAATTATATTAATTTTAGTTTATACTAACTCTATATGAGATCAGTTAACCAAGATAATAGGTTACCCAAAGTCCAGTGGAAAGATATATAGTAAATATGAGTAGGTTATAATATTTTGCCAATAAAGTAATAATAACAATTATACTTATAAGTAAAAATATTTATGTAACATTTACTATCTGTCAGACTATTATCTCATTTGATCCTCACAACAGCTTTTGGAAGTATGTGCTATTATTATCCTTATTTTACATAAGAGAAAACTGAGACAAAGAGAAGTTAAGTGACATTCCCAGGGTAATACAGATAGTAAATGTCTAAGGCTGGATTTGCACCTAGGTCTTGACTCTTGATCTGGTACTCCATCTACTATGCCAGTGAGATGTTCCATTACACAAGAAATAAGAAAAGCAGCAGCTAACTTTCTATAGCGCTTACTATGTTCTAAGCACTCTACTAGGTGTGCTCACCCTGGGAGTAAGATGCTTTTCTTATCCCCATTTTACTAGTGAGGAAGCTAGGGGAAAAACTCAGGACCACACAATATCAAGCTAGATTTGAACTCAGGTCACTGGAGAGATGTAGGTGCAGAAAAGGAAGTGGATCATTATGAATTTAGAAGAAGAGGAAACTGAAGGATAATATGCAAGTTTTTATTTCATATCTGAACAATTTCAAGCTAGCAAGAAGACCTACAGCAGATTGTGAACTTTCCATAGAAGATTTTTTGGGAAGGCAAGGATGAGCAGCACAAAGAATGAGAGGAGTTTGGGTTACATAGTTGGAAGGTAAATGCATATCGTAAGATCATTGAGTCAACAAAATATCAAAGAAGTGATTTCAGAAGTCTTGGGTTCATATCCTGATATGATATTTACAAACTTGGTAACCACAGACATGGACAATTTTGTTCTCTAGGCCTCAGTTTCCAGGTTTGCCTCTCAGGTCTATTTATAAAAGGTCACATTTAAAATGTTAAAGTGCTAAGTAAAAGTGAGTTATTATTAATAATAACAATAGATGGATGGTAATAGAGCAAGGTGAAGCTCTTCTTCCCCCCAATACTTGTGTAATGTACCCCTAAACTCCCTATTTTCTTCTCATTGATTGGAGACTTGGAATTTCCATGACTATTCTCCTGGAAGAACTTTGTATTTCACTCCATTTGAATGGGAAAAAGCATGAAAGTCAGTCAATTTGAGCAAGGTTAATTCGTGCCTCCTCACTCACCAGTTTAATACAGAATAGATGATACCATAGCAGAAAATGTAAGTATAGAATGATTCTGACCCCAAATTGAAGATGGAATAAAAGGATGTGAGAAATGTCTTTCTCAGATTTGTAGACTTACATTCATTTTTGTTCTCAAAATGTTTTGACATCTTGGTAACAGCATGGGAATATATGAAAGCTGTCCAAACAGCTTTAGCTTACACAACTAACAGTTTCTCAGAAAATTTCCATGGACCTTGGCAGGATGTTAGGGATCATATCTTCACTCTTAGCACTGATTTTGAATAATATCATCATGATGATGATAAATATCTAACTACCTTGTAGCATTAATCTATGACAAATACAAAAGTGTTTTTTTATTTTTAAGCAGATAAAGAGTACATTTCTGAGTTTGGATTTTTAATAAAGAAATCTGAATTTGTCATTCCCTCTATTCAACAAAGAGTAATTTGTTGCAAACAATTAGGATTTAGATAGCTGAGAAGGAGAAAAGAAAGGCATTTACATAGAACATTCTAAAATCTACAGGGTACAAATGCAGCTCATAGTATGTAGTGAGGGGGAAACTTACATAGAGCATTAGATAAAGGATCAAGCCCTTGTATAAAATCAGAAGAAGCCAATTCATTAATATTTTTGAGCTCTTTGACATTATATGAAGCTAAAATTCAAACAGGGTAATACAAAGAAGACAGGATTTTTATGGAGGCTGATTTAAATTAGGAGAAAGGAACTTGGAAGACAGGAATTAAATTTGATCATCTGTCTTTGCTCAGTAAATCATCTTTTTAAAATGACTTTTGTTATATACTTAAAGTATTCTTATTTTGAAAATGTCTTTTTTTTAACAAACAAAAATCCTTCCATTATCTATTTGGAAAGGAATGTTTCATTCTATTTTTAATTACTTCAAAAGAGCTCATTCATTTATTAATGAAAAAATGTATTTATCACCTATTAGAATGCAGAGCAGTACACTAGGTCTTCTGAGAAAGTTAGGAAAAGATATTTTCGCAGCATCCTAGAATCTTGGAGTTATAAGGGAATTTAAATAAATGTTTAGTCAGCCTCCACATGCTAGAAATCTAGAGAATGAGAGGAAATGAATATACAAATACAACAGAGTGCTTGAGGGGAATGGGAAATAGTGGATAGGACACTGTACTTGGAATTAGCAAGACTTAAATTCAACTCCTACTTGACACTTAACAATTGTGTGACCCTGGTTGAATCAGTTTACTTCATTTGCTCATCTATAAAATAAGGGGATTGTACTCCATGGTTTCTAGGTCCCTTCTAACTCTAAATACCTGACCCTATGATTTGAATTCAAGTCTTCTAAGATAGATATATACAGGGACTAATATCCCTTGAGGATCTATCTATCTATCTATCTATCTATCCATCTATCTATCTATCTATCATCTATCTATCTATCATCTATCTATCCATCTATCTATTGCTCTGTCTAAAAATAATACTGAAAAATTTCAAGGCAACATAGATTCAAGCATGTGTCTAGATCCTATACCTTTAAGGCTAAGGGAATCCAAAATAACTAAGGAGAAGATTATACTGGACTGTGATTTGTCTCTGTGTCAGCTCATCTTGGAACATTCTCTACTTTCATTAAGATAGAGAATAGCTAGGTACAGCTAAGCTAGGAAGCTCCCAGAGCTTTTCACAAAACATCTTTAAATGAAGGCTCTACACAGACTCTAAAGCTACAGATTTGATTAAAAAATTGTGAGACAAGTTATCAACTCAAGATATCACACAGGAACTTCAGTAAAGGTGTGTTTAACCCAGGAGTATAGCCCAGAGTAGGCGGGAGAACTGGAAAGACAGCAGGAGCTCTTAGCCACAGCACAGCTCAGATCAGGGTTCAGTAAACTAGTAGTTGATCTGGAGACAAGAGTCAGAAAAAAACCATCAGTGAAGAGGGATAAGGGGAAAGGAAAAGAGAAAAGTACAGAGGAAGATGGCATGGAGGGAAATACAGAATTAGTAATCTTAATTGTAAATTTGAATGAGATGAATTCTTGCATAAAATGGAAGATAGCAGAGTGGATTAAAAACCTGAATCCTACATTATGTTGTTTACAAGAAACAAATTTGATGTATAGAGATTCACAAAGGGTAAAGGCATAAAACTGGAGCAAAATATATTATGCTACAGCTGAAATAAAAATTGGAGAGGTAGCATTCCTGATCTCAAAGCAAAAGCATTAAAAGAAATAAGGAAAGAAACTACATCTCCTTAAAAGATATGGTTAATGAAGTGATATCAATATTAAGTATATATGTTTCAAATGATATAGCATTCAGATTCTTAGAGGAGAAGCTAATTGAGTTACAAGGAAACATATATGGCAAAACTATAATAGTGGGGGAACTCAATCTCCCTCTTTCAGAATTAGATGAATCTAACCACAAAACAACTAAGAAGAAAATTAAGAAGGTGAATAATATTTTAGAAAGCTTAGATATGGTAAATCTCTGGAGAAAATTGAATGGGTATAGAAAAGAATATATATTTTTACTCTGTTAGCACATACTCAAAATTGACTATACACTAGGCATAAAAATTTCAGACTCAAATATATAAAAGCAGAAATATTAAATGCATCCTTTTCAGACCGTGTTCCAATGATAATTACATGTGATAAAGGACCATAGAAGGGTCAGCTAGGTGGCACAGTGGACAATACACTGGCCCTAGAGTCAAGGCCTGAGTTCAAATTTGATCTCAGCTATTAAATATTTACTTATCTGTGTGACTTTGGGCAAGTCACTTAATCCAATTGCCTTGCAAAAATCAAACACCCCCCCCCAAAAAAAGGACCATGGAAAGATAAACTAAAAATTAAATTGGAAACTAAATAACCTAATTTTAAAGAATGAGTGGATCAAGCAACAAATCATAGAAATAATCGACAATTTCACCCAAGACAATGATAATGATGAGACATAATATCAGAACTTGTGAGGTTCAGTCAAAGCAGTTGTTAGGGAAAATTTTATGTCTCTAAAGGCTCATATGAATAAAATTGAGATCAATTAATTGGCTTGCTAGAAAAAGCTAGATAAATAGAAAAAGAATAGATTAAAAATTACCAATTAAATAGAAATTCTCAAGAATCAAAGAAGAAACTAATGAAATTGAAAGTAAAACTATTCAACTATTAAATAAAACTAATAGATGGTTTTATGAAAAATCAATATATTAGATAAACCTTTAATGAATCTGATTTAAAAAAAGGAAGAAAACCAAATTACCAGTATCAAAAATGAAAAGGATAAACTCAACACCAATGCGGATGAAATTAAGGTAATAGGATTTTAAAGCTATTTTGTCCAACTGTATGCCACAACTCTGACAACATAAGTGAAATAGATGAATATTTACAAAAATATGAGCAGCCCATATTAACTGAAGATGAAATTACCTAAATAACTGCATTTCAGAAAAAGAAATAGAAGAAATCATCAATTAGGTCCCTAAGAAAAAGTTTCCAGGGTCAGATAGATTTTACAAGTGAATTCTACCAGCATATAAGGAATAATTAATTTTTTTTTAAATTTATTTCTTTTTTTATTTTTATTAAAGATATTATTTGAGTTTTACAATTCCCCCCCAGTCTTACCTTCCCTCCCCCCACTCCAGCCCCCACAGAAAGCAATCTGTCAGTCTTTACTTTGTTTCCATGTTGTACACTGATACAAATTGAGTGTGATGAGAGAAATCATATCCTTAAGGAAGAGACAAGAAGTCTAAGAGGTAACAAGATCAGACAGTAAGATATCTGGTTTTTTTTCTAAATTAAAGGGAATAGTCCTTGAACTGTGTTCAAACTCCACAGCTCTTTATCTGGATACAGATGGCACTCTGCATTGCAGACAGCCCAAAATTGTTCCCAATTGTTGCACTGATGGAATGAGCGAGTCCATCAAGGTTGAACATCACCCCCATGTTGCTATTAGGGTATACAGTGTTTTTCTGGTTCTGCTCATCTCACTCAGCATCAGTTCATGCAAATCCCTCCAGGCTTCCCTGAAATCCCGTCCCTCCTGGTTTCTAATAGAACAATAGTGTTCCATGACATACTTATACCACAGTTTGCTAAGCCATTCCCTAATTGAAGGACATTTACTTGATTTCCAATTCTTTGCCTCCACAAACAGGGCTGCTATAAATATTTTTATACAAGTGATGGTTTTGCCCTTTTTCATCATCTCTTCAGGGTACAGACCTAGTAGTGGTATTGCTGGGTCAAAGGGTATGCACATTTTTGTTGCCCTTTGGGCATAGTAAGGAACAATTAATTTCAATTCTATATAAACTCATTTAAAAAATAGGTGAAAGAGTTCTGTCAAATTCCTTTTATAACACCAATATAATGCTGGGATCTAAACCAAGAGAAACCAAAAGAGAGAATGAATATTGATGCAAAAAATTTCAATGAAATTTTAGCAAAGAGATTGCAACAAATTATCACTAGGATAATATACCATGATCAGGTAAGATTTTTGCCAGGTATGTAGGGATATTAGGAATTTTAGGAAACCAATCAATGTTATTGACCATCTCAATAGCAAAATTAAGAGAAATCATATGACATCAAAATAAAGCACTCATTCCTATTAACAACACTATAGGGAGCAGCTAGGTGGCATGGTAGATAGAGCACTGGCCCTAGAGTCAGGAGGACCTGAGTTCAAATCCCGCCTCAGACACTTAATAATTACTTAGCTGTGTGGCCTTGGGCAAGACACTTAACCCCATTTGCCTTGCAAAAACCTAAAATAAATAACACCCAGAAACTAGAGAACATAAGAATAAATGGCATTTTCCTTAAAATGATAAGTAGTATCTATATAAAACTAGCATAAACATGATATATAATGAGGATCCTGAAGGGCCTTTTATGGGAAAAAGGAATCTCATTCAGAGAAAACACTTTGAAGTCAGAATGCAGAGAAAAATATAGTATGTTTACTTTTTAAATTTTTTTTTCTTTCTTTCTCATGGTTTTTCCCCCATTAATTCCTTTCACCATATGACTGATATGGAAATATGTTAAACACTATTGTGTATGTACAGTTTTTACCAGCTTGTTCACTATCAAGGGAAAAAGGGAGGGAAGAAACATATGGAACTCATAAATTTGCAAATGGATCAATGTTGAAAACTACCTTTACTGTAATTGGAAAAATAAAATTATAAAGAAAAAATAAAGACTGTAAAACCAGAAATGGAAACTAGTATGAAAAGATGTAGAATCAATTCAAAAGGGTAGTTTCAGATTTTATCATTGGTTAAATTCAATCCTCCCTTCCTCAACTTTACCCCTCTCCCCAAGTTATCTCTTCATGGATTCAGCTCCCTAGTGAGGGAATAGTCAACAGTACTGGCAGTAGAACAATCTGCCAATCACATAACAGTTCTTATTGTACTCCTTGTCATAATTCTTCTAAGTTGGTTCACTACAGTGTAATGGATATGGAGTCAGCATATACTATGTTTGAATCCTAGTTCACTTACCACCCTGTGGTACCACGGGCCAAGTCACTCTGGGTTTCATTTTCCTCCACCCATAAAAAGAACTTTTGGAGTCTCTTCTGGATTTAGTGTTATAACCCTATAATCCCTATGATTTGATAGCATCTAAAGTCTTATCTGACTTTAAATCTTTGATCATAACTGTTTCTTTGAGT
Source organism: Macrotis lagotis (assembly GCF_037893015.1). Lineage (NCBI taxonomy): Eukaryota > Metazoa > Chordata > Mammalia > Peramelemorphia > Peramelidae > Macrotis > Macrotis lagotis. The sequence continues at coordinate 66,489,485 of NC_133662.1, forward strand.
GACAAGTGGTAAAAATTTTGTTTGGTGTTCTCCTTGAATCAAGGAGAATCTTTTATATAAAATTTTCATACTTTAAAACTATGAATTGTGCAATGAAATGAAGCTAGGTGGGTAAGAGTGGTAGGAGTAGAGTTGGGCTTCTAAGACGGTGGTTACTTTAATGTGTGTAAGAATGATCTTTATGCTTCAGGTCCCATTAGAGTTCTGACCTTGATTCATATTCTTTCTATGTGCTATTGGCAGTAAACTGCCTTCTCAAATGGAAATTATTTTGCTAAGTATATTTACTACATAAGACTATAGCAAAGGACAGAAGTCTATCTTCAGAGGACAAGTCTGTAAAGTAGAAGTAGTCAACATGTGTGTATGGTTTGAAGGAAGGTAGAATTAATTTCTCTTCCATCCATTCTTCTCCAAGGGAGACTTTCACAATTGTCAAGAGGTTGGAGCCATAGGCCACTCTGCTTTCCACAGTGAGAGGGGTGTCCAGACTATTAGTCAGTCTACTATTATTTATCTGTAGGATATGATTTTGTTTAATACTATTTGTTTAATTATTATTATTGTTGTATTTAATATTAATATTAATTTTCAAGGGGTAAAGGCAGCCCCGAGTACTGTATGTAAGATTTGTCCCCTTTCCCACCTAATGCCAATTCTATAATGAACATGAGGAAAATAGCAAAGAAACCTATTTATCTAAATCATAGCAAAAGAGATATCAGAGAATATATACCACAGAGAGTGAAAGCACTCTCCTATTGAGAGAGAGATAACTCAGTGCAAACAAGATAAAGTATTCTGGAACTCATCCAAGGGAAAAAAACTCTAGAGTATTAAGCTGGGAACAAAGAAATGCCGAAGATTACTGACACTTCTCTTGTCTTCACATTGTCTTTTTCTAAATCAACCTGAAGAATGGTTAGCCTCTTCCATCTTCTCTCTTGAAACTAGAAGCCAGTTTGATGTCACACATAAAGAAGACTCTTGCTTGAATAGCCCCAAAGGGGACATTTGAAGACTCTCCAAAAGGGGAACTGGTGAAGACTGGAGCTTTCTCACTTCTCAGCAATTCTATTTGCACCCACAGAAACACACAGAGCAGGGGATTTGTCTCCACCAGTAATACAATGGGAATTGAAATTATAAGACTAAGTTTTGAAAGGCACTTTCTAGAAGACTGGGCATCAGTTTAGTCAGATACCAGTGGTGACCAGCTAAGGTGGAGAGAGGTTATTACAGGCATTGGATCTGGGGAGGATGGATATGAGAACTGACTGAGTCAAAGTTGTTTTGTTTTAATATTGTAGGTAAAGTCTATTTTATCTAATGTACTTTTTCTGTTTCTCTAACATTCATCTAATAAGTTGAAAAGGTTTCTTCAAATTGAGATAGTTTGAAAATTGACAGTAGTATTTCAAAATGAATTAGTGACCCAATCTACAAAGATTGCAGAAATATGTTTACATATTATTATGTTCATATTTGAAATGTACCATGTATGCTTGAAAATTACCATAAAGAGGGCATGTAATATCCATTCAGTAATTTCACAATGATAAATTTTCACTGTTCCAGGAAAAAAATAATAATTGAAATGGGTAATAGCAATTTGTAGTTAAAAATTACCTTTGGGTCCTTTTATTAGATCAATAAAGTTGAAATAGATTGGGGTTTCTCTATTATAATTCTTATAATATTCATATTTATGGAGATAATTTAAGAGGATTATCACCATTAAGAAAATAAAAACTGGTTCAGAAGTAAAGTATTTGGAAATCAGATGGACAACTTTTTAAAGAGTATGCTTATGTGGTGTGTGTGTGTGTGTGTGTGTGTGTGTGTGTGTGTGTGTGTATATGTGTGTGTGTGTGTGAATTCAATAATAATCCCTATGCCAAAATCATTGGCATCAATATCATTAAATATTTAGGCAATGGATCTCACAGTGTGTTTTCAATACCTCAAAACATGCAAATGCTAATTGAGAAAATTATGCAGTAAATTAGGTTGAAACTCAGAAAATAAAACATGCTTCTGAACACAAGACAGAGCAAAAGAGAGATGAGTACGTTAGTAAATTCCATATAAAAGTTTTTGTCCTTGTAACACTCAAATAAAAGTCCCAATTGTCAAGACTTTGAAGTAACAGCCATGAGAAACTAAGATTTAGGGAAAAAAAGGTTTTTATAGTGATGGAAGTGTTCCATTATGTTCTTTGTGGGAGGGATGTGGATCTTGATGGTCCTGACATGTTTCAGAGAAGAATTGCATCATTCTTGGTCTTTTAAGTTCCTAGTAATAAGTTTTTTAGAAAACATTTTCTTCTATACTTAATAAGAATCAACAAAAATGAATATTGGAATATAAAAAACAAAAAAGTCTATAAATTAAATAACCCTCTGACTACTATTATAGATTATTAAAAAGGTATATTAAAGTTAATATGGTAGTAACAATATTTCTTTGTTTCCCCTCCTGAACTTTTTTTCTTCTGTGTATTTTTGGTGCTTCATTGATTCTATTTTCATTCTTGTTTATACATTGTTATCACAATCAACTGATTCTATCCAAGAGCATTGGTTCTAAAGTCAGAAGATTAGTTTAAATCCAGTTTCAATTACTGTGTGACTCTGGACAAGTAACTTAATCCTGTTTGCCTCAGTTCCTCATCTGTAAAATGAGCTGGAGAAGAAAATGAAAAACCCACATGAGGTTGAAAAAGAGTTTATAAGACCAAACAAAAAAATTTATGTCCAGGTTTACAAGTTTCACAGAATATTTTATCCTCCATGTTTTCATGGTGTTTACATAATAGCACAAAAGTAAAAGACATTATTAAGATTTTTTTTTTGCTTTCCTAGTTAGTATTCAAAGAATATGAAATGTAATTCTTTTATTTTTTAAATTTTTTATGAAAAATAATTCTCAAGGAATGAAATCAAGGTTATTTTATAGCTATGTGAGAAAATGGTCCATATCTCTAAAAATACTTCAATGAGTAGAATACTGATTTTGGAGTTGGCAAGAACTATGTTAAATCCAGCCTCAGACCTTTACTAGTTTTGTGATCCTGGGCAATTCATTTAACCTCTGTTTATCTTAATACCCTGAGAAAGAAAATTGTAAATCACTCTAGTATCTTTGCCTATGAATGGTATTGATATGATACCATCTAGAGCAGCTAGGTAGTGCAATGAATAGAGCACCAACCCTGAAGTCAGGAAGAGCTGAGTTCAAATGTGACCTCACACACTTAATAATTATCTAGCTATGTGACCTTAGGCAAGTCACTTTAATCCCATTACCTTCCAGGAAAAAGCTCCAAAACAAAAAAACAACAAAAAAGATATGATCCATAGGGTCACAAAGAGTTGGACTTTGCAGAATGACTGAACAAAAAGAACAGCAACTTTAACAACAAATTAAACCATCTCTGAAGTTTTGCCTCACATCTATCAGATTGACAAAGTTGACAGAACACAGGGGAAAATATCAAATTATGGAGAGTCAATAGGAAAAGTAAGCTCATCAATGCATTGACTTTAGAGCTGTGAATTTAAAAAGTAATTTGCAACTATGCCCAGTAGTGACTAAATATCACTATTAGGACTGGGTCCCACAGAGATTTGGCATTATTTGTATAAAAATATTTATAAATACTCTTTCTGTGGTAGAAAAGAGTAGGCCATCAATTTGAAAATGACTGAACAAATTGTACTATAACAATGTGGAATCCTGTAGTGTAGCAAGAGATGAAACAGCAGACTTTCAGAGATACCTAAGATAATTTGTATAAATTAATAAGGAGGAAAGTCAGGAGAACCAAGAGAAAAATTTATATTATAACAATAACTTTGACAAAAGGAACAATTTTGAAAGACTTTAGAACTTTGTTCAATGCAACAATCAGCAACAATAGTGGACTAATGATGAAGAATGTTGCTAATCTCCAGAGAGCAGCTTGGTGTCTCAGGGTATGAATCATTTGGTTTGGTATCAGGAATACTCACCTTCATGAACTTAAATGTGGCCTCAGACACTTACTAGATATGTGACCCTGGGTAAGTCATTTAGCCTTGTGTGTCTCAGTTCTTCATCTGTAACATGAGGAGAAAAATGACTTTGCCAAGAAAATCCCCCAAATGGGGATGGGGGGAGGCACAAAGAATTTGAAATGACTGAATAATAAACAACTCACCTCCTGATGAAGAGAAGGTAAACTAAATGGCCAGAATGTGAAACATTTTCTGGATATGGCCAATTGTGAAAGGAAGGAAAAAGTAATTAATTTCTTTTAAAAAGAATCATTTTGTGCATATAAAAAGTCCTTTTGTTGTTGTTTTTTTGTTTTGGCTAGGCAATGGGGTTGAATGACTTGCCCAAGGTCACACAGGTAGGCAATTCCTAAGTGCCTGAGGTCACATTTGAACTCCAGAACTTGTGACTCCAGGGCAGGTGCTCTATTCACAGTACCACCTAGCTGCCCCTATAAAGTCCTTTTGAGACAGCAAGTGTAGTAGGTGGAGGATACTTCTAGTCCTGACTCTGTTAACAACACATTCTTTCTCAAAGAGTAGGGCTCAATTGCTTAAATCTTTATTGCCCTAGGTAACTCTTTAAAACTAGAGGTTACCAAGTATATTGATAGAGTTTTCCCAGACAGATAACATCATAGTCTAGATCAAAAAATAAACTAAAATAAAAAAAGGCACTGATATATAGTGAATCAAGTACTAAGCTCAAAATAGAAAAGGTCTAGAATCAAATTCCACCTTCCATTTTTATGAACTGTGTGACCATGGACAACTCACTCAACTCCTCTCAGTCTCTAAATTATAGATAGGTTGTAACTGTATTGGTAAGAATTTTCTCATAGGAAAGAAATTAGATTTATATTTTGACATAGAAGGTTCTTAAAGCCCACACTTTTGTCAGTACACTATTCTGTCAATACTACTTCATAGTACAACACTGATTTCTGTATAAGAATGTCTAAACTCCAAGCAGTGACTCACTTTTTAAAAGTATCCCTTGTAGGCACATTCCTGTATATAAAAAAGGAATTTAAATAACCCATTATAGTGCTCATAAAAAGACATGTCCTGTATCTGGAAAAGCCCCCAAATATTTTGTGGTGCATGACCGCCATCATGTGGCTGTTTGACTATTATATGAATCCCCTGGGCTTTGGTAGAATTATAACAAGAAGTTTTGCAAACATTGTTAGATCATATAAGTTTCTTGCTATGTGAAGGAGACACCAATCAAGTTTTTATATTGTTTGCTCTCTAAAAGTACAAATTGCTAAGTGCTTACAAGATATTAAGAACCTGTATTCCAAGGTCATCAATAAAAATTTGTCATCTCCTGCCTCAATAATTCAAACAACAAGAAATTTTAAAGAACTACTTCCAGAGGGGGGTGGCTAGGTGTCATAGTGGATAAAGCACCAGCCCTGGAGTCAGGAGTACCTGGGTTCAAATCCGGTCCAGACACTTAATAATTACCTAGCTGTGTGGCCTTGGGCAAGCCACTTAACCCTGGTTGCCTTACCAAAAAACCTAAAAAAAAAACCCTACTTCAATACATTAGATTTCCAGAGAAGGTAACAAATGCCAAAAAAAACCAAGCTGATACTAGAGATTTAATTCAAAAGTGAGAAAGCAAACAGTAACAAAAATGTAATGCTTAGGATCATAACAGGACAGCTTCAACTAAATCTCTCACATGTCTCACATTTACAGCATAGTTATGCTAAGATTTTTCACTGTAATATTCAAATTTTGTAGTACTTTAGAAAAATAATCATCTGTACATTATTACTCATTGATAAATCAGTAAAAACATTTTGGAGGAAAAATATAGCAGAAAGAGGCACAAAACTGGTTTTAATGCTCAACCTAATAATTTTATAGCTGGACTTTTAAGGTTGGGGATGGGACCTATTATTCCATTAGTATAGGGAAGTTCTGGAAAAGAAAATTCATTCTATCAATGTAAGTATTTCCATAACCAATAGTTTTAAATTATTGTTAGCTTAGAGTTCATGGATACCAAAAAATAGATGAATAGCTTTAGGGGGTTCCTGAATTTGGATGAGTAAAAAAAAGAAATACATCTTTATATTCACTAAGATTAAGATGAAATTTGCCACTTTCTTCAATTATTTATCTATCTATTTATTTTCATGTTTTTGCAAGGCAAATGGTGTTAAGTGGCTTACCCAAGGCCACACAGCTAGGTAATTATTAAGTGTCTGAGGCTGGATTTGAACTCAGTTACTCCTGACTTCAGGGCCAGTGGTGCTCTATCCACTGTGTCACCTAGCCGCCCCTTCAATTATTTATGATGATATTTCTCCTTCATTCTCGAGCAAGACCATGACATAAGGTAGATAAAAACCATAATAAGTATGTGAATTGAATTTGATTGTTAGTTGGAGGGGTGTCACCAGCTTTACTTTCTCCTCCAGAACCATCTGGATCCAGTGGCCATATAGGAAGCCAGATGATTGGAGATGACACTGGATGTGAGACAATCAGAATTAAGTGACCTGCCCAAGTCACACAGTTAGTAAGTGTCAAGTGTCTGAGGATGGATTTAAACTCCTGTTCTCCTGAGTTCAAGTTTGGTTATAATCACTTATACATTATTAGTCAATAAGAGATCAGAACAAACATTTTAGAGAATAATATAGAGGGACAAAACTGGTTCTCCTATTCAACTTAACAATTTATGCCAGCTTTCTGGATATATATCACTGTAGTTCATGACATGCACACAAAAATGGTTAAGAATCTCTATTTAAAAAAAATGTCTAGAACTCTGAAATATTGAGCAAAAGTTTAGAGTCACATAGCTATGATATGTCAAAAGCAGATCTTGTGCTCAAGTCTTCTGGGATACATGACTGATTCTCTATTCACTATGCTACATTGTCTCTCCTGTTAGGACTTTTCCCCTAAAATATTACTAAAAATAAGAATAATGAACTAATTTGGATAAAAATAATTTTTAACCTCTCTATTTTAATATAAAAATGAAGTAGCAAATATTTAAGAAAAATTAGGATTGATTATAGCCTTTATGTATATATTCCAGGAAGCTGTCTGAGATACACAGATTAAATGATTTTCCCAGAGTTAGGTAATTAGTTTTAGAGGTGGAATATAACGCAAGATCTTTTTGAACCCTAACTCTCTTGACTATATTTTGCTCCCTTTAATTATGATAGCATACTAGGATAGCATCATGCCTTAAAAAGATACATTTGAAATATAAAAGTGGATTTGGAAAGTCATATAAAGATATATAAAACAAGAAAAGGAGAAATAGAAATAAATGTATATATATTTTTAAAATTTATTTATGTATTTCCATCCATTTGTACATGCATATTTCCAAGTTACAAAATTTCCCTCCACCCTCCCTTACCAACCCCCTCCCCCCAACAGGGAACAGTCAGGTTAGCATTTTACATACAAATTTTGTTAAACATATTTACAAATTAGTAATATTTGGCATGAAGAATTAGGATTAAGGGAAAGAGATACACGAGAGATAATTTTTGTAAAGTGTTCATCAGATTCGGAAGGGTTGATTTTTTTTCCTGTTTGTATAGTCCATAACCAATCAAATACAGTTGTCCTAGCTCTCTGGACTGTCAAGAGGAGTTGCTTCCATGAAGGTTGTTCATCTCATAATGTTGTTGATGTGTACATTGTGCTCTTGGCTCTACTCCTTTCACTCAGCATCTGATTACATAATTCATTCCAGGCTTTTCAAGAATCTGACCATTTATGGTTTCTTATAGAGCAATACTATTCCATAGTATTCATGTACCATGACTTGTTTAGCCGTTCCCCAATTGATGGGCATCCCCTCAATTTTCAATTCTTTGCCACTACAAAAAAAGCTGCTATGAATATTTTGAAGTATGTGGGATATATATATATATATATATATATATATATATATATATATATATATATATATATGTTCTGGATATAGTCCTAGATTTGGAATTGTTGGATCAAAGGGTAAGAACAGTTTTATTGCTCTTTGGGCATAGTTCCATATTGCTTACTAGCACTGTATCAATGTCCCAATACTCCCACAACATCTCCAACATAGATATCTTCCCTTTTTCTCATCTGGGATAATTTAATAGGTGTGAGGTGATACCTCATTGTTGTTTTAATTTGTATTTCTCTAATCACTAGTGATTTGGAGCATTTTTTATATGATTATATATAATTTTAGTTTCTTCATGTGAAAACTGTCTGTTCATATTTTTGACCATTTATTAATTGGAATGACTTCATATATTTTTAAAATTTACTTTTTTTGTTACCACATATTGCAAAGAAAAGATTTATGCCTGGGTACCTTCAGCTACTTTTTTTGTTAGGATTACTGAATTAGTAATTGAGGGGTTTATAAATACTCTGGCTTTACTTAGATCTTTAGCAAAGCTTCTGTTTATATATTTATTCACTTATTTATATTTATCTTTATTTATTTAATTAGTTTTTATTTTTCTTCCTATCTTTTTATCCATTTATTCATTATTTCATTTATTTGTTATAATTATGGTTTCAAATCTTCTCTTTTAACCTCTGAGAACTCAAAGAATACAATACTCAGTTAAAAAAAGATGTATCTTAATTTGGGGGGGCCCAAAATTTGAAAAAATATATTACATAAAGTTATTGAACTCAAGTTTTATTTATCTTGAAATTGAAGGACCTTCTTCTCATAGCTTTCAGGTATCTTTTGGGCAAGTCTGGTGCATGGACACATGCTTAGTCCATTCCATTTCATGAAGTTGAAGCACCAATGCTGTCCTCCTTTGAAATCAGTCACTTCTTTTTCATCAGTAATTCTTCTTGCCTCATGCTGAACCATCTTTTTTGGACACAGGAATTCCATTGGCCCTTTGCTCTTCAATCCATATCTTCGATTTCCTCTCTAAATCAGTTCATTTTGTTGACTTGCCTCTCATGGTCTTCTTCTGCCATGGTGTTTTCCGTAGGCGTTTCTTCTTCCCATAGCCAGTCTTGGATTGTTTTCTCATTTGGGGGAGGACCAAACTTACTGTCAACAGCATGATTTCCATTCACTTTTGCAAACTGAATCACTTTTAACTTGAATTCAGCACTGTATGGAAATCTTTTCTGAGACATTTCTAGGCAGAACATGGTGAAACATAGCCTAATATACCAGTAACAAATGTGAAACAATGACCATAAAGACAACAAGTGTGAAAAAGTTGGAAATGCAAGCAAAAAAATCTACAACCACTATATAAGATGCTCTCAGTTTTTAAACTTCAATTTTTTAAAAAAAGGGTGTATCTTATATATGGTGAAATATGGGTATATGAATTCATGTAAAGAATATTACATTATCAACATTGTGTAAAATAAAAACAATAAAATCAAAGTAAAATAAGAATATGTCTCATTCTCTACTAAGAGTGCATCAATTCTTTCTTTGGATATGGATAACAGTTTTCATCACAAATCTTTTGTAATTCTTCTGGATCATTTTATTGATCAGCATAACTAAGAGTTTTATAGTTGATTATTATTGGACTACTGCTATTATTGTGTACAAAGTTGTCCTCATTCTACTTACTTCATATTATAGCATTTCTTTATATTTTTCCAGGTTTTTCTGAGACCATTTCTTCATTTCATATGGACAATGACAAAAACATCCCATCACAATCATACTACAGATTGTTCAGCTATTTCTAGATTGATGAGTATCTCCTTAGTTTCCAATTGTTTTCCACTACAAAAGGAACTACTATAAATATTTTGTACATGTGAATTCTTTTCATCTTTTTTTTAAATCTCTTTAGGATTCAGACAAGTAGTGGTTTTGCTGTCTTAAAGTATATGTTGTTATTTCTAACCATTCCTGAAGCTTTAAGGTATTTTCTTGGCAAAGATACTAGAGTGATTTGTCATTTCCCCACCAGTGGGTTAGGCAAAAAGAAGTTAGGTGATTTGCTTAGGATCTGAGTGTCTAAGGCCATGTTCGAACTCAAGTCTATCCTGATTTTAGGTCTATTGTTCTATCTATTGAACCACTTAACTGTTTTATAATCCTCTGGACAAAGTCCCAAATGAGAGCTAAATATGTATTGACTATATCAGAAAGAAAAGAAAGAAGGAATAAAAAGAAACTCAAAGGAAGAGGGGAAAAAAGAAGGAAGGAAAAGAAATCAAGACATGGTAGAACTAGATATCTGAAAAGAGAACAGGGTAAAAAAAATTTTAGATTTATTTATTTTTGCTAATTGATTTGATTCTATCTTCTTAAATGATATACTTTTATGGAAATTGTTACTTCTTATGTCCATGTTCATTTGATTATTTTATAATTGTCACATTTATTATACTTTTTCAAAGAATTATTATTCAGTGTGCCCCTAATATTCTGAATTATTAAAGAAAGATTAAATTATCTTTAATGTAGATTAAATGTTGAAAAATCTAATTATTTTAAAACTGTTCATTAACTTAATAGCTCAGATAACCAGAATCTTATAGTACTAGATTTAAATTGTAAGATAGATCATTCCTTCGTTGACTATTTCATTCTGTTACATCAAATAATGAGGAAATTCTTTGAGATCTAGTTTGTTCAAGTGAAATAGTAGATTCATTAATGATTTTGGCCATCTTACTGGCTACCTCAGATCACTGCATAATCAGTGTGGTTAATTCTGCTGAAATGAGTAACTATTAAAGTATTACCAAATAATGTACCGGGTTAAGCAAAAGTAGTCACAGTAGCATTAGTCTAGAACTAGAAGAGAATTAAGAATTCTTGTACTATATTTTTCCCCTTCCTATGTTGAAGATGAGAAAATATTTTTAAAGAACTTCCATAGTTTAATCAAAGTCACAAGGTAGAAAAAGGAAAAGTAAGGTTTAAATCTCAGGTCCTATAATTCTGAATTCTGTACTCTGACACATTGAATCTTTTTTTCTATTATAATTTCATTAAGACTTTAATAAGACTGCATCCTCATTGATGGGAATACTTCCTCCAATGATATGCATCATAGGATAGTTATATCTCTTCATGCTATGTAAATTTTTTGAATGTCATTGCATAAATACTCCATAGGGAATCTCACAACTTCTAGATTTCTTGACATTATTTGGATACTAATTGAGTACATGTACTGTTGATGATACTTTGTTCCATTATTAGCCTCTGTTCTTTCTGGTCAGGCATCTCTCTAATGACATGATTTATGGTATTTTCTCTTTGTAATTTGTTGCTAATAAGATGCAGCTCACTTATGTTTATGATGTACAGATAAATCACGGTTATGCTTTTCTTTTTACACTCTTCTTCTGTGAGACGTACATCATAAGACTATTTTGAAAAGTGCTTCTTGTTCTATAGATAGAAGTCTTCAATCAGCTAAGTTTATGTCTATTATTCCTTCAATAAGGTTCCCATTCTCAGTTGATGAAGTAAGGACTGAGAACTTAAAAGTTATATTCCAGTGACCTCTCTACTACTAGTGATAATACATTAGTTGTTTAACCTCCATATCCTATAATTTCTGAAGTTGTCAAATATGAACAATGATCCCAGGTTTAAAACATAATTACTAATAAGGAAGATGCAATTAATATTATAAATTAACATTCCTCACCATCTCCCATAATTCATCTTCAATTTCTGACTTGTTGGCTCTTTTCCCATTAACATGGTTGCCTATCTTATTCTTTTAAAAGAGTACTTAACCTTTTCATACCCTCAAACTACTCTCTATTTCTCAAATATTTTGTGTGCAAAATCCAAGAAAGATTCATACACATTTTCTCACTGATTTTAGTTCTTTACTTATTCCTTTTTCAATCTTACATCATTTCTTACAACAATTTCTCTCTAGGATTACCAAAATCTTCTTAAATGTTAAATTTGACAACGTTCCACCCACTTTCCCCAGTTCTCATCACGCTATTTCTTTTCAATCTCCTTTTTAAGTTCATAATCTATACACTACCTCCTAAGTGTTCATATTGGGGTAAATGTCTTCAAATAAAGGGGGAGGAGGTTCAACTATCAGGTTCATTTGGGGGGTGAAAAACTTACCATTCTTATTCAATGATTTAATTCACAAAGGCTCACAGGTTACTACAAAGTGATTACAAGTTACTAAAAGTTCACAGAGGCTAATGCAAAGACATTTAAGAAAGGGGAAAAAGGAAAGAGAAAGGGAACAGCCAGGAGATGTGATTGGGTTTAGACCCATGTGGATCCAGCATGGAGGAAGAGGCCAGCCAAACTTTTTTTTTTGGGGGGGGGTCTAGTCTACCTCTTGTACATGGAGGAGTAAGGGGAAGGGAGTCAAGGAGTGACCTATTTAAATGTCAGTCAGATATACATCTGGGAAGACTAAGAGTCAGGAGGGTAGAGGAGGGGAATGCACTGAGGTTGCTTTCTATTACATTGGTGAATTTACATTTGAGAAGAGTATTAAACTGAACTAGGAAGAGGGAGTGAAAGGCCCTCAGAAAATATCAGAGAAGCACAGATAATAGTTCCTTAATATTATGGAAGAGACTAGACAAATATTTCTCTTACAACAATATCATACAAGACCCAATCCTGGTCTATTCCCTCATCTCTGTTTCTCCACTGACAACCTTATTAACTTCTGTGTTCAACTGTCATCTCTATGGAGATGATTCCTGGTTCTCTCTCTATCCAATCCCATTCGCTCTCCTAAACTCTACTCCGGCATACCCCAAAGTGTGTTGGCTACTTTCATTTCAACATCCTGTAGGCATCTCAAAAAATACAACCAAAGTAAGGTGGACCAAATTAATGCTACCAAAATTAGTTAATAGGCTTAGTGATGTGCTAATCAAAATTCTAATTGAATTTACTTCATACAGTTTAAAGAATAGCACAATTCATTTGGAAGGATTAAAAAACTTGAATCAAGAATCAAAGGAACGGATGAAAAAGTAAAAATGGATTATGAATAGCAAATCCAGAGCACAAATTGCATTGCAAAATAACAATTATCAAAAGTATATCATACTGGGGCAGCTAGGTGGCGTAGTGGATAAAGCAACGTCCTTAGAGTCAGGAGTACCTGGGTTCAAATCCAGTCTCAGACACTTAATAATTACCTAGCTGTGTGGCCTTGGGCAAGCCACTTAATCCCATTTGCCTTACAAAAAACATAAAAAAAGTATATCATACTGGTTAATAAAATAGAAGCATAGATCAGTGGACTAGATTAGAAAAAGAAGAATCAGAAATAAATCTAAAAATTTAATTTATAATAAACTTCAAAATACAAATTGCCTCAGAAATAAGCATTGGACAGGAATTTCTTGGAAGACTTAAAAATCAATGCAAAAGAAGTTAGCTTTAAGTCAACATCTTACTTTTTAATAATTCATATAAAAATAAAAGAAAATATTTTTCATAAATCTGTCTAGTTTGCAAATTATTTGCCAATGAATCAAAGAGAGAAAATAAGTTTTTTGCTTATATTAAGTAAACAAGATTTTGTTCATTTTAAAAAATTTTTGCTTTTTACAAGGCAATGGGGTTAAGTGACTTGCCCAAGATCACATATCTAGGTCTGAGGACAGATTTGATTGATTCCAGGGCTGGTTAATCCCCTAGTTGCCTCTGCTTTCCCCCCCTTAAATAAAGCAATTAGATAGAAAGGAAAATAATAGGCAGAGAAGAAAACCTGTATTAATTGCTGCATAAGGGTCTCATATCCAAAAATTATGCATTAGTTTCTTTGCAAAAGTGTGACTATCATATGCTACTGGGCATATTCCTCAACTGGTATTCTTTTGTGACATTTGCCTTATCTATTGATGATGTTTCTTCTTTGTCCTCAAAGAGAATCATGACATCGGAAAGGTGATGCCATGACAGGCACATGAATTGGACTTGAGTGAGGGGAAGCTGTCCTAAGTCACCAGAGACATCTGGGTCAAGGGACCAGATATGAATCAAACTGGAGATGGTTCTGGATGTGAGGCAAATGACTTGCCCAAGTCACACAGCTAGGAATTGTCAAGAGTCTGAGATGGAATTCAAACTCTCATCTTCCTCATTCCAAGATCAGTGCTCTATCCACTGCACCACCTAGCTGCCCAAGTCTGTTACTATTGTTTAGTGGTGTCCCACTCTTTATGATCCATTTGTGTTTTCTTGGCAGAGATACTAGCTTGGTTTGCCATTTACTTCTCCAGTTTATTTTATAGATGAGGAAATTAAAGAAAACAGGGTTAAGTAACTTATTCAAGGTCATAGTTAGTGACTTAGGTGGATTTAAACTCAAGTCTTCCTGACTCTAGATCAGATATTTTTATTCACTGAGCCACCTACCTATCCTTAGATCAAATTGTGGACATTTTTAACTCTTGTTATTTGGTCCTAAAATCACCTCCATTTAGCAATGAAAAGAATCCTTCAAATTAAAACATTATCTCCCCTCCACCAATCAACTTAATTCAGAGACAACATAGATTTGTTTAATAATTAATTGGGGAATGAAAACTGCCTTCCTACCTTTATCATGTCCTTTGCAACTAAAGCCAGTGCCATGTACATTGCCCAGAAATTGAAAAGTTTTACCAGGTCAGTCAGCATCAATGAAAGCATGTAGTTGAAATTAGAGATCCTGGTCTTTAACTGTATCCATGTTGCCACCTTTCTTTTACTTATATAAAAATATAGTATTATTATTAACATTGATTGTTTTTTAAGGAAAATTATGTCACCAAGACACTTTTAGGAATACAAATTTGGTATACTTTGCCCTTCAATGAATGCATTGATAAGCCCCAAATTGGTATTGCTATCTTTTTTATAATCATTTTACAATAAATTGGTCTTTGCAAACAGCAGCAGAATGCTATGCAGATTAATTCATTTTCTAAAAAAATGATCTATATTTTCTAAGTAATTTTTAAATGTGAATCATCAACATTGGCATTTCCTCTCAAATTTTTTCAGTAAGGTTTCTGGGTTATGAACTTTTATCTCTGAAACAAAACAACTAACAGCAGTGATCATGATAATAGAGTCAAACTGACAGCTTACATAATCTCCTTGTTGACATGGCTTTTGTTTTATTGACTATTGCATGATATCATAACACCTAATCAAATGCTTTTTACATTATCAGAGTTTGATTTATATTTGATTAATTAAATTAGATATTATTAAATTGATTTGAAACAAAGTCCAATGTTTAGCAATGAAAAGTGAGTAGCATATTTTTGATCAAATTCTTCAAGTTGAACCAGAGAAGAGGGAGAATAAACATTATGTAATTTTTATCTTGTATGTGTTTGTGCATTCATACTTTAAACAAGAATCTCAGTATCATAAACTGAAAATCTCAGATAATGATTTTCATTAATGGTATAATTTCCCCAATGAATATATCCAAGATTGTATAAGAGATACAGAGGGAAAATAAATTTCATAATCCTTTCAAGGAATTTATACATACTTATCTAACAAAAAATAAGCTCTAAAGGAACTACTCTTCTTTCTTTATATAATTTTGTTATGACTTCAGTCACCTTATTCCCAAACACTGATTCTATGGAGGAAATTTTCATTATCATATTGGAAAAAGGATTGATGATAAGCTTACTTTTCAGAGAAAGATTTGTGCACTATTAGTCAGACAAACAAGAAAGTAATAATATTCCTTGAGTTCTAATAAATTCTTCTAAAAATAATATGAAATTTTAAAAGATTATGTTTTTTGAAAAACTATCATTTCCTGAGTTCCATGTAACTGAAATATTACTAGTTCTTCATTATCTGTAAGCTCTTTATATGTCTTGTATTTAATCTAAGATTCTCATTTGTCCTCTTTGTCCTAAATCTAAGATTGCTTTTTGCTCATTTTATGGCATTATGGGGGCTAGCAGACAAGCTAAATCTTGAATCAGTCACTTTACCATCTATCAGCTGAAAATCAAATATTTGGTGGGGCAGAAAGTGAAACACGCTCCCAAAATAAAGTTTTAAGATCATTTACAGATTTCATCATTAGAGTTTTTTGAGGAATCATACAAAAGAGGAAGACTTTTAGTCTGAAGAATTTTAGAATAAAGCTTATTTGTTCACCTCATGTGTCATAGAAGCAGAAAAAAAATCATAGCATGTCCAAATATTATGTAACACTTATGTCAGGAAAATGTCATCAGAGACCCAGATATACGCCAAAGGATTTTCTCACTCCTTTTACTCATTACCCCCACTCAGGAAGCCTGCATTTTTACTTTGTAATATACTCTTTGGTCCAAGGGAAAGGATTCCAAGCTAAATAGAATAGCTAAGGTACTATCTTGGGTTTCCTGACTCCAACAGAATATCAGTTTCTTTCTCTGGCTCTACACCCATAATGATAATAGTGAAGTTTCTAAAGTAAAATAATTCATGCTTAGCATCTTCTCAAGAGGTTAGTAACATCGTTTCTTCTTAAAAAAAGATGCCTAGTGTAATGATGATGACTAAATGTTGACACAGCCCTTTAAGGTTTGAAATGTGCTCTGATCATAGAAAGTGACTGTGATGGCAAGGAAGCTCACAATATCATCTCAGAAGTGGAGAGCGGAAAAAATTCCTATATATGAAGCCCCAGAGGAGAACACAAATTGGTCTTAAGTTCAAAAAAGTCCTCTTGAAGGGCTTAAAAAATAATTTTAAAACTCAAGTATAAAAATTGGGAAAAGAAATCAGTTGGGCAAGAGAGAGTCTATAGTTTTGAAAATGATGCACAAAAAATGAATAAGGAAAGTAACTCCTCCAAAATTACAGGTAAATGCACTATTACATTGTTGGTGGAGCTGTGAACTCATCCAACCTTTCTGGAGAGAAATTTGGAACTACGCCCAAAGGGCAACAAAAATGTGCATACCCTTTGATTCAGCAATACCACTACTGGGTCTATACCCTGAAGAGATGATGAAAACGGGTAAAAACATCACCTGTACAAAAATATTCATAGAAGCTCTGTTTATGGTGGCAAAGAATTGGAAATCAAGTAAATGTCCTTCAATTGGGGAATGGCTTAGCAAACTGTGGTATATGTATGTTATGGAACACTATTGTTCTATTAGAAATCATGAGGGATGGAAATTCAGGGAAGCCTGGAGGGATTTGCATGAACTGATGCTGAGTGAGATGAGCAGAACCAGGAAAAACACTGTACACTCTAACAGCAACATGGAGGTGATGATCAACCTTGATGGACTTGCTCATTCCATCAGTGCAACAATCAGGGACAATTTGGGGCTGTCTGCAATGAAGAATACCATCTGTATCCAGATAAAGAACTGTGGAGTTTGAACATAGTCCAAGGACTACTTTCTTTAATTTAGAAAAAAAAACTCGGCTATCTTATTGTCTGATCTTGTTATCTCTTATACTTTATGTTTCTTCTTTAAGGATATGATTTCTCTCTCATCACACTCAATTTGGATCAATGTACACCATGGAAACAAAGTAAAGACTGACAAATTGTTTTATTGGAGTGGGGGGAGGGAAGTAAGATTAGGGGAAAAATTGTAAAAGTCAAAATTAATGAAATCTTTAATTATAAAAAAGAAAATATATCTCCTGGGAACATCAGGACACTACTATGGCAGTTAAATAAAAGAGAAAGAAGAGCACAAAGCAACTCCTTCCCCAGGATAGTAATCCCTTAAAACATCTAAAATTCAAGTAGTGAGTGTAAAAAAGTGACTGATTAGTCTTCATTACAGAGAAGAGCAACTTATCTTTATTGTAACCATGCTCTTATATAACAATTCACAATTAATCAACTCCCATTTGTCGGATTTTGAGTTCCTTGAAAGCAAGGGCTGTTGTTTGTTTGTTTGCTTATTTTACATCCCTTACTTTTTTCATTCCCAGAATTTATCATCTTACTAAGCATGTATTTTATATTTAATTAAATTAGAGGGATCAGGAAAATTAACTGTATCACTTGATGTCAACATTTTAAAGCATTCTTGTATAATTTTACTGTAATTTATTATAATTTCTCCTATCATGCAAATGTACTTTAAATACACATAATTATAAGCAGATGATAAAATTTTACTCAAATAAAAAAATTTATTCTACTATCTCTAACAAGAAATTACAGTCAAATGGAAAAAAAACTCTTTAAAAATGGAATGGGGGGGCAGCTAGGTGGCATAGTGGATAAAGTACCAGCTCTGGAGTCAGGAGTACCTGGGTTCAAATCCGGTCTCAGACACTTAACAATTGCCTAGCTGTGTGGTCTTGGGCAAGCCACTTAACCCCATTTGCCTTGCAAAAAAAAAAAAAACTTAAAAAAATGGAATTGGGCAAATGGAAAAAGAAAATAACACTTTCAAAAATACAATTTGATCAAATGACAAAAGAAACAACTCTTTTAAAAATAGAATTGGCCAATTGGAAAAGGAGAAACAAAGGCTAACTGAAGAAAATAATTTCCTTAAAAATTGGAATTGGGAAGGGGTGGTTATGTGGCATAGTAGATAGAGCAGTGGCCCTGGAGTCACAAGGAGCTGAGTTCAAATCTGACCTTAGACACATAATAATTACCTGACTGTGTGACCTTGGGCAAGTCACTTAATCCTATCATCTTGCAAAAAGAAATTAGAATTGGCTAAGGAAAAGCAAAATTGAAGACAGAAATTGAATTTTGCATTTCCTGATTCTATATCTCAAACTCTATTCACTGCAGTTACCTCAGGTTAATATCAAATATAAGTTAACTGTCTATATACATATATATGGTAATAAATATAGAAAACAATAAAAATATATAGCTTATTATCCATCTCCAGAAGTAAAGGCAACTTTGTGAAACTACTAAGCAAATATTTCCCATTGCCCTCTGGTAAATTTTCTGAGAAATCCACAAAGTTCAGATCAATCAACAAACATTTATTAAGTGCTTTTTATGTGCCAGACACTGAGCTAAACTCTAAGGCTAAAATTATTAAAATGGCAATCAATTTCTTTTTTAAAGTGCTCAAATTAATATGCTCTGTTTAGGTGAAAAAAATCAAGAGAATCTCTAAAATTTTAAAGAAAAATAAATAGTATTCTAGCCAGGGGCACAAATTTCTATTGCAGTAGAAAACTTTAAAAAAATATTTCATTTACAATATGATTTTTTTCCATTTTTTTTTCTATTAAGAAGCACTTTATTTAAAAAATCTTAAAGGAGGATTTCAGGAAGCTAAGAGAAAAAAATTAAGGAAATCCAACAGTGCAGTTGGCAAAGAAAAAGAGAAAAATTTTAAAGGAGGAACTTTTATCTTTTTCCTACTAAGTTGAGAAGGTGTCTAAAAAATCTCTTCTTCCTAGTTTCCTCTTATGTGAAAAACTCTTGTCAAAGCACAAAGATCTCCTTAAGCTTGGCCAGAGCATTAGTTAAAAGGAGTGAGTTGATTGGTCAAGTTAAAAGAGTTTATATGCTTATATGGCATAATATATTTTTATACTTAAACAGGGAAAATAATATAAACTATCAGGACACTTTCTCAACAAAATAATTTAAATCTTTTTTAATACCATTCTTCTTTATCAAGAGGACAAAATCCTCCAAAATTCCTCTTTTCTCATACTGTGCCACTGTTCTCTTCACTATTGACACATCCCTTGATTCTCTTCTTCTGTATTTTCCACTCCTACCTATCACCATGAAAACTCTGGAATAAACATTATTTTCTTCTAGATATTCAAACATGAAAATCAAGGGAAGAGGAGAATATTGGAGCACATGCTGCAACTGCATAGGCACCTTTCAAATTAAAGAATAGAAAAGAATTCCCAAATTCCCAAATCTTTAAATACTTATGGAACAATTACTATATCCTAAGCCTTATGCTGGGTGTGATTTTTCTTTATGCATTTTATAATCCGCTTTTCTCTATTAATGCCTGATTTTCTTTTAAAATTTGCTTTTTAAACATGAGTATAGCAACTGAATCCAATATAAAAGACAGAAAATAGTTCTGTCTTCTAATTATATATAATGTCTGATTCCTGATTGCAGAGAATCCATATTTTGTGTTGATTTAGTAAATCAGATTTGAACAATCAGAACTCTATGTATATTGGAATAGTAGTAAAACCTTTCCTCTCTCTCTCTCTCTCTCTCTCTCTCTCTCTCTCTCTCTCTCTCTCTCTCTCTCTCTCTTGCTGTCTCTCTCTCGCTGTCTCTCGCTGTCTCTTGCTGTCTCTCACTCTCTCTTCCCCCCGTCATTTCCATGTTTCTTGCCTTAAAGATCTCCTTTTTAATAGCAGCCTGAAGAATTAACTGCTGCCCTCACATGACATTTTGTCAGTATACATAAAGTCATCTGATCATCTTTCATTTCATCCTGTAAGTTTATTTGGGGAAATCCCAGATAAAAATAGTCAAATTTTATTTATGGCATACATATATGTGTGTTTGTGGAAGAGTGGGAAATGATGGGGAGATATGTGTTTTGAGAAATAGTGTGTAGAAGGGTAGGTAAATTTGTAGAAGGTTTGAAGGTATATATTAGGCTATAACTTCTCTCTGGTTTTAGAAATATCTCACAATTGATAGAGGAGAATGTAACCAACCTGAGTCACTTATCAAAGGCAAAATGAAAAAAAAAATGGGGACAGAGTCAAAATAGAGGAGAGAAACCATTATTTTCCCTGAGTTCTTCCCAGGTTCCTCCAAACAAAAATCCATTAATCAAGCCTTTAAATTTCCAGAAAGAAATAATTCACAAAAAGACAAAGAGAATCAATTTTCCAGTTTAAGATATCTTGGAAGGTCTTCAGAAAAGTCTCATGTGGGTGAAGGGTTTGCTTAGCACAGTGTAGGCAGATGTGGGGAAGGAAATAGGAGGAAATCAGTGGCAACATGGATTAGCAGCTGAGGCCTCTGAATTTGGTCTCAGCAAGTTTTCAGCATAATAGGTGAGTTATGAAGCTTTCAGCCCCTCTTCAGAAATTGGGAGCCTCAAGAACCCTTGTGTAGCCAGTGTGACTAGGCCAAGCAACCCCAGAACAGTGAGAAAACCTCTAGCACCTGAAATTCTAGTATGGAAAGTCAATGAGCCTGCTCCCAGCACCAAAAACAAAATAAAACAGCAAAAGAAAAACAAAAAAATACCCCAAACCTGGGACAATGCTCCCTGAAATCCAGGCTCACTGTGTAACTTTAAAACCCACAAAGTAGGCTAAAAATGAGTAAAAAGCAGAAAAAAATCCCTGATCATAGAAAGTGACTATGATGACAGGGAAAATCACAATATAATCTCAAAGTAGACAGTGAAAAAAATGCCTATATCTAAAGCCTCAGAGAGGAATATGAATTGATCTCAAGTTCAAAAAGTCTTCTTGAAGGGCTTAAAAAGAATTTTAAATATCAAGTAGAAAAACTGGGAAAAAAACTTACAGCTGTGTGAGAGAGTCAATAGTTTTGAAAATGTTGCACAAAAAATGATTTAAAAAAGCAACTTCTTCAAATCAGTCAGATCAGATGGAAAAAGAAAACAACTTCAAAAATGCAATTGGTCAAATGGCAAAATAAGCAATTCCTTTAAAAATAGAATTGGCTAATTGGAAAAGGAGAAACAAAGGCTAACTGAAGAATATAATTCCTTAAAATTAGAATTGGGTAAGGGAAAGCAAATGACTTTATGATACATGAAGAAGAAGAAAATAAAAATAGTAGAAGAAAATGTAAAATATTTCAATGGAAAAACAAATGAGCTGGAAAATAAATCCATGAGTGGAATAAAGAAAGTGGAGTAAAGGCAGGGACTCACCCAAGCTCTCTGCTGAAGCCCTATAAATACCTTTAAATGATAGCTTTAAACAAATTCTAGAGTGGTGAAAGCCACAAATGTAATGAAACAATTTTCCAACCCAAGGCAACTTAGATGGTCAACAAGGAAAGAACTGTTGTACCAGGATGAGAGAGGAGTACAGAATAGCACAGATATGCCAATGTAGACAGTTCCCCAGATATTCAGGAAAAGGGATCTGGGCTACTGAATCAGTGACAGTAGTGGTGGTTTCCAGACCTCTTAGCCTGCAGATGCCAAATTCAAGTTAGAAGGTCTACAGGAAAAAAGGTCTGTTGCATTTTTCACTTTATACTTCTTGAGTTTTCTTTTTGGGGGAGGATGTCTGTTACCTTTCATAACATGTCTTTTATGAAAATGGTTTTCATGACTTCCCATTAATGCTGTGTGACCTCTCTGATCCCATTTATAACCTATCAAATTGTTTGCTTTTTCAACATAGGATGTAGGTGGGAAGGATGGTAGAGAGAATTTTGAACCCAAAGTTTTAAAAATGAATGTTAAAATTTGTTTCTGATTGCCACTAGGGAAAAATAAAATACTAGAGGTGGTGTCAAGATAGCAGAGTAAGGACAGGGACTTGCCCAAGTTCTTCCCCAAACCACTCCAATATCTTTAAATAATGTGTCTAATTAAATTCTAGATTGGCAGAACCCACAAAAAGACTGAGTGAAACAATTTCCAGACTAAGGCAACTTGGAACATCTGTGATCAGCACAGAGAGGTCACATCTGAGGAAACTGTGAAATATTTCATTGGGAAAACAATGCACTTAAAAAAATAGATCCAGAAGAGATCTTTTCTTAAAATTATTGAGCTATCTGAAAGTCATGACCGAAATAAAAGAGTCTAGACATGATTATTTTTCAAGAAATTCTTGGGGGCAGCTAGGTGGCGCAGCGGATAGAGTATTGGCCCTGGAGTCAGGAGGATCTGAGTTCAAATTCGGTCTCAGACACTTAATAATTACCTAGCTGTGTGCCTTGGACAAATCACATTAATCCCCATTGCCTTGAATAAATAAATAAGTGAGTGAGTAAATAAATAAATAAACAAATAAATAAATAAATAAATAAATAAGGAATTCTCCAGGGAAAACCCACCCTGATATCCTAAAGGCAGAGTCTAAAATAGAAACTGAAAGTACTTCCTGAAAGAGATCTCCAAATGAAAACTGGCAGGAATATTACAGCCAAATTTCAGAACTCCCAAGTTCTGAAGTCAAGGAATAAATATTGCAAGTAGCCAGAAAGAAACAATTCAAATATCCTGAAGCTACAATCAGGATAAGATTCAGTAACTTCTACATTAAGGGTTCATAGGACTTATAAATAGGATATTCTGGAAGGCAAAGGTGCTTGAAGTGCAAACAAGACTCAACTACCCAGCAAAACTGAACATATTCTTTTAGGAGTAAAGATGGACATTCAATAAAATAGGGGATTTTCAAACTTTCCTGATGAAATGACCAGAGCTGAACAGAATGTTTGATCTTACAGTACAGAACTCAGGTGAAGCATAGAGAGGGTGGATGGGAAAGGCAAATCATGAGGGACTTAATGATGTTGAACTGCTTGTATTCCTGTATGGGAAGTTGATATTGATAATTCATATGAACCTTCTCATTTATTAGGGCAATTAGGAGCATTTATAGACAAGGCACAGGAGGGAGTTGAATTTGAAGGCATAACATTAAAAAGATAGAGCTAATGGGAGAGAAAGGAATGTACTGGGAGAAAGAGTGCAGAGAGGTAGAATGGGATAATTTATTTCACATAAAAAAAGGCATGAAAAAAAGCTTTTGCAGGAGAGGGGAAGAGGGGGAAGGTGAGAGGAAGTGAATGAAACTTACTCTCACTGGAAGTGATTCAGAGAGGTAATAACATACACAAGCAATTGGGTATAGAAAGATATCTTACCCTAGGAGAAAATAAAAGAGGAAAAGAATGGGAGAAAAGGGATAGGAGGAAGGGAGAAGTGTAGGTGATAGAAAAATGAGAGAAGGTGGTCAGATGCAACACACTTTTGAGGAAGATGGTAAAAGAAGAGAAAGAACAGAATAAAAGGGGGTGGGTGGAATAGAATGGAGGGAAAGAGAATGGAGAAGCTAGTAATAGCAACTGAGAGGAAAAAACATCAAGGTCATTTTTTAATGTACTTATGATAAGGAATGCCTTCCATCCTGCAGACAGAGCTGATGGTGCCTGAATATTCTGAAGCATACTTTTTTCTTACTTTATTTTTCTTGAGATTTCTTTTTCTTTGTTGGTGGGAGGGAGGGTGTCATGCACTCTTTTATAACATAACTGTTGTAATAATGTTTTTCATGGCTACACATTTTCAACCTGTGCCAAATAACTTGCTTTCTCAATGGGGTGGGGGGAGTGGGGTGGAAGGAAGGGAGAGAATTTGAGTTCAAGGTTTTGGAAATAAATGTTGAAACTTGCTTTTACATGTAGTTGGTGAAAATATCTAAAATTAAAATAAATTAATAAAAAGAAAAATAAATACTAAATAAAAAAAGTAAATAGATCCAGGAGAGAAATTTAAGAATTATTGGGCTACCTGAAAGCCATGATTAATAAAAGAACCTTGAGGGCAGCTAGGTGGTGCAGTGGATAGAGCACCAACTCTTGAGTTAGGAGGACCTGAGTTCAAATGTGACCTAAATCACTTAGTAATTATCTAGCTGTGTGACCTTGGACAAATCCCTTAACCCCATGGCCGTGCAAAAGCCAAAAAAAAAATAACCTTGAAAACATCTTTCTAGAAATTAAGTAAAACTGCCCTTATATCCTAGATGCAGAAGATAAAACAGTCATTTAAAAAAACAATGAACACTTCCTGAATGAAATGCCATGAAGGATTATAGTCAAATTCCAAAATTATCAAGGAGAAAATACTGCAGAGAGTCAGAAAGAATAAGTAGATCAAGCACCAAATCATAGACATAATAGATAATTTCATCCAAGACAATGATAATGAGATCATATTTATGAGAATAAAATTAAGAAAGAATTGATGAATTAATTGGGCATATAACTGAAATAAACTAGAAAAAGAACAAATTAAGAATCCACAATTAAATACCAATATAGAAATTCTGAGAGTTAAAGGAGAAATTAATAAAATTGAAATAAAATGAATGTTTTTAAAGTTTTTTTAGATTTTTTTTTGCAAGGCAATGGGGGTTAAGTTGCCCAAGGTCACAGAGCTAGGCAATTAGTAAGTGTCTGAGGCTGGATTTGAACTCAGGTCCTCCTGACTCCAGGGCCAGAGCTCTATCCACTGCACCACCTAGCTGCCCCCTGAAAGAAAACTATTGAGCTAATAGATAAAACAAAAAATAGATAAAAACTTTGGTTAATTTGAAAAAAAGAAGAAAACCAAATTACCTATATCAAAAATGAAAAGGATGAAATCATCACTAATGAAGAGGAAATTAAAGTATTAATTTGGAGTTATTTTGTCCAATTGGATGCCACTAAATCTGATACTTTAAGTGAAATGGATGAATAATTACAAAAAATATTAATTGCACAGATAAACAGAATTATTGATTAAAGAAATGGAAATGAAAACAGCTCTGAAGTACCATATTAGACCCATGAGATTGGCTAACATGACAGAAAAGGAAAATGATAAATGTTGGAAGGGATGTGGAAAAACTGGTTCACTAATACATTGTTGGTGGAATTGTGAACTGATATAACCATTCTGAAAAGCATTTTGAAGCTATACATAAAGGACTATAAAACTGTGTATGTCCTTTGATTCAGCAATACCACTAGTAGTGTATTCCAAAGAGATCATGAAAAAAGGGGGAAAAGACTAACACATAAAACATATTTATTGCAGCTCTTTTTATAGTGACAAAGAATTGGAAATTGAGGGGATGACAGTCAATTGGGGGAATGACCAAACAAATTGTGGTCTATCAATATAATGGAATACTATTTTTTCTGTTAGAAATCATGAACAGGCAAATTTCAGAAAAGCCTGGAAAGATTTGCCAGGGTGGGTGGCTAGGTGGCGCAGTGGATAGAGCACTGACCCTGGAGTCAGGAGTACCTGGGTTCAAATCCGGCCTCAGACGCTTAATAATCACCTAGCTGTGTGGCCGTGGGCAAGCCACTTAACTCCATTTGCCTTGCAAAAACCTTAAAAAAAAAAGATTTGCTAGGACTGATACTGAGTGAAATGAGCAGAACACCTGAACAATATATACATTAACAGCAATATTGTGTGAAGATAAAGTATGATAGACAGTTGGCAGTATAGTGATCAAAGAAAATTCTAAAAATCTTTGATGGAAAACGTCATCCACATCCAAAGAAAAAAAAAACAACAAACTATGGACATTGAATACAGACTAAAGCAACTATTTTCACTTAAATTTTTTAAAAATTTTTTTACAAGGCAAATGGGGTTAAGTGGCTTGCCAAAGGCCACACAGCTAGGTGATTATTAAGCGTCTGAGGCCGGATATGAACCCAGGTACTCCTGACTCCAGGGCCAGTGCTCTATCCACTGTGCTACCTAGCTGCCCCACACTTAAAATTAAAAAAAATTTTTTTCTTGTTTTGATTCTTCTGTCACAATATTACTAATATATAAATATTTTAACATGGTTTTACATATATTATCTATAACTGGTGACTGTCAAAGGAGGGGGGGATGGGAATGGAGGAAAGAAGAAAAATGTGAAACTCAATATTTTACAAAAACAGATGTTGAAAATATCTTTACTTGTAATTGGAAAAAATGTGCTAAAATTATTCCTGATCATTCATATGTAGATTCTGTTTTGTTTATTTTTAATTAATATTTTACTTTTCCAAATATATGCTATGAAAGTTTTTCCTACATTTATAAATAAAATACACATATATATTTTTGAGTTACATAATTTCCTTCCTCCCTCCCTTCACACCCCTCTCCCCTAAAAGCAGCAGTCAAGTGAATACTGTACATACACATTTGTGTTAAACAGATTAGTCATTTTCTGTATGAAGAATTAAGATTTACGAAAATAAATACATAAGAGAAATTTTTTCAAAAGTGAAACTTCAGTGTT
Organism: Macrotis lagotis; assembly: GCF_037893015.1. Lineage (NCBI taxonomy): Eukaryota > Metazoa > Chordata > Mammalia > Peramelemorphia > Peramelidae > Macrotis > Macrotis lagotis. The sequence continues at coordinate 66,516,455 of NC_133662.1, forward strand.
CATCAGATTTGGAAGCTTTTTTGTTTTGTTTTGTTTTGTTATGTTTTATTTTTATTCCTCTGAATGGGGATAACATTGTCCATAGTCAATCTAATAGGGTTGTCCTAGCTTTCTGAATTTCTGAAAAGAGCTGCATCCATCAAGGCTGATCAACTCACAATACTGTTGTTAATGTGTGTAATATTCTCTTGGTTCTGCTCCCTTCCCTAAGCATCAGTTCCTATAATTACTTCTATGCTTCTCTAGAGTCTGACCATTTATGGTTTCTTATAGAATGATAGTATTCCATAATATTCATGTACCATAATTTGTTCAACTATTCCCCAATTGATGGACATTCCCTCAATTTCTGATTCTTTGCCACCACAAAAAGAGCTGCTATGGATTTTTTTTTAAAAAAACTTGGAAATTTTCCCATTTCTTATGATTTCTTCAGCTTAAACACCTGGAATTGAAATTGCTGGGTTAAAGGGTATGCTCAGTTTTATTGCTCTTTGGACATAGTTCCATATTGCTCTCCAGAATGATTGGATCAGGTCATAATTCCACCAGTAACACATCAATGTCCCAATTCTCCCACAACCTCTCCAAGATAGAACATTTTCCTTATTGTCATCTTAGCCAATCTGCTACTCATGAGGTGATACCTTGTGGTTGTTTTAATTTACTTTTCTCTAATCAATAATAATTTGTAGCATTTTTCATATAATTATTTATATATATAATTTCTTCATTTGAAAATTGTCTGTTTGTATCCTTTGACCATTTATCAATTGTAACCCTATAAAATTGATGCAATTCTCTAGATATTTTAGAAATGAGACCTTTATTGGAATTCTTAACTGTGAAGATTTTTTCCCAGCTTTCAGCTTTCCTTCTAATTTTGGCTGTATTGATTATATTAGTGCAAAAACTTCTTAATTTAATATAGTCAAAACCATTCACTTTATAATCTACTCTATTTCTTGCTTGATCATAAATTTCTCCTCTTTCCATAGACCTGATAATTTCTTATTCTATTAATTTATCTATGGTGTAGTCCTTTATGTCTAAATCCTGTACCCATTTTGACTTATTTTGGTAAAAGGTGTGAGATGTGGGTCTATGCCTAGTTTTTGCTACATTATTTTCCAGTTTTCCCAACAAATTTTGTCAAATAGTGAGTTCTTATCCCAGAAGTTAATGGCTCTGGGTTTGTCAAACAGTAGATTACTGTAACCATTTACTTCTCTTTCTTTTGAACCTGATCCACTGATCCGTTATTCTATTTTTTTTATTTTTAATTTCTTGTGTTTACATTCCTCATTTCTCCATGAAGGTTATTATTTATTCATACAAATTGTCTATGAAAGAGGTCTTCAACATTCTCTTGAATGGAAGAATTGTGACAACCAACCAAGACAGTCCCTGCTATTAGACAGAATGTCTGCTGATGCCAATGACAGAGGGGAAAATCAGTGTAAGCTGACTCCCCCAAATAATAAGCAAATAAATAAAGAGAAAGAGATGAAAATAACAACAAAATAGAGTATTCTTTCAGTTCCCTCTCCTGTGACTAAACTCAAGCAGCAGAGAAATAAAATATGCAGAGTTCTCTGCTTATTATATTCTCATGAAGTTTATCTCTTAGACAAAATTTAAAATCCTAGAAAGTGCATATTATTTCATTTTTAAGAGTGCTTTGTAGGTACTGAATAAGTGCTTGTTTTTGATATTATTGAAAGTTAGAAAAATGGTGATTTTTCTAATGCTTCATATTTGGAAAGTGCTAAATAAAGTTGTTAGGAGAGAAGCTTGAGTTCCTCTGTACTTATTATTTTGGAAAACAAAAGAAATTATATTGAAGAGGTTGCTTCAGAAATCTTGTCATTGTTCAGTCAGGTCTGACTTTTTGTGTTCCCATTGGGCTTTTCTTGGCTAAGATACTGGGGTGGTTTGCCATTTCCTTCTCTAGCTCATCTTACACTTAAGAAACTGAAACAAACAGGGTTAAGTGACTTGCCTGGGGTCATACAATTATTAAGTGTCTGAGTCCAGATTGACCATGAAGATGAGACTTACTAATTGCAAATGCACTGCACCACCTACCTGACCTTGAGGACCACTCATGTTTACATGGTATCAGAGGGACTGAAAATCTCACAACACATTATTATTATTATTATTATTATTATTATTATTATTATTATCATTGTTATTATTATCATTATTATTATTATCATTGTTATTATTGTTGCAACACAATGGAGTTAAGTGACTTGCCCAAGGTCATATAGCTAGGTAATTATTAAATGTCTGAGGCCAGATTTGAACTCTAGTTTTCTTGACTCCAGGACAGGGGCTCTATACATGGGTTCTCCCATCTCATAGCACATTCTTAAGGAGATAACCCCTTCCCTCCTCTCACCCAAGATCCCTTCAAGCTACTTAGACCAACAGGGAGCCACAGAATCTCTTACTAGTAAATTACTAGCAACCTAATGACTATAAGTAGTATGACAATCCACCCAGTTTCTCTTTTCTCTGTTTCATTCTACTCCTAAAACAACTCATAGTCTTTTTAAGGAAGATGCACATTGGTCATTCAAGTAACTGGAATTGTTAGGACCTGCTTGTTTCCAGGGTAAAGTTTCAGTTTCTTATTGGTGTGGTAGCAAGCTCTTAAATTATGTGATCCTGTGAGTTAAAGCATAATAAGAAGTTCCCTTTGGCAGAGAGCGTGAATGAGAACAATTTAGTGCTTTGGACCATTTAATCTTAGTTACATATGAACTGCCAGTCATCATGATTTTTGTTGTGCAACTGGACTCTGGAAAAGTTAGTGGAGCTGGAGACTTTGTGCAACTCTGCTTCACTTAAATTCAATTCACTCTCAAGACACCATCCATAATATCACTGTTCCTTTTTGAAATGCAACATCCTTGAACTTGTGGTTATGTGCTTCTACTAAGCTTTATTGGTCTAAACGCTCCACGTCACCACTGTTTCTCTTGCTGAAAAATTGAATTTTTTGTGGTTTTCAATTTATAATCAGGTTCTGATACAGATCCCTTTTGCTTCTACTGGACTTTCTGCTTGATGAATGACTATAATCTGTATCTATAGTCAGCATCATATATATCAGTGTCACTAATACTTGCAGCTTGGTTTTGATTTTCAAACCACAATTTTGTGAGGTATAATAAAAAAGCATCTGTTCCCATTATTATAAAATCCCTTTCATGCTTCCAATTTTCTTTACTATGGCTGAGATTCAGAAAAAGAAAAACAAAATTAGTTACTTCAATGAAATATTTGTTTTAAGAATATTTCCTAATGCAATATTGGAGAAATAGATTATAAATAATAGAATAGTAGAATAAGAATTTTTGAATAATAGAATCTTAGACTTGAGAAGAATCTTGGAGATTATCTTGAACTTCTTACCCAAATATGTAGATAGATACATATATGTATATGATTGAAAAACTATTAAGAATTTATTTTTATCTAATGTGCCACACACTGGCACATTAGACAGTCCCTGCTCTCAGTAAACTTGCTTTCTAATAGAGGTTAAAGCATATTTACAGGAATTGTGGTGAGGAAGGAATGCCTTGATACCTTAATCAAAAGAGAAGGTAGTATGGCAAGGAGATAATCAGACAGTGACATAGTGAGCCTGAGTCTGGGCAAGATTAAGTGAAATCTCTAGTATGGGAATTTACATATGTAGGTAAATATAAATCTTGAATGGGACTACTTCCTGTTTGTTTTACTTTCCTTGAAAGGTATTTGGTGTCTTTCTCCTCTACATTCAAGTAAGGACATTCAAATAGCACAGTAATAGTATCAGATTAGTATCAGAAGTGGCAGAGGTGGATGAATTAATCCTTCATTTTCCCAAGTTGATTTCTTTCTTAGATCCGAACAACCAGCAAATCACCTTCCTTCTTTAAACTGTAGTTTCCCTCTAAGTTATTCTATTTTGAATTGTTTGTAGCTCTTCCCCAACTGAGTTCAAAACAGATTCTGTGGTTCCACAAGAGTAATAGTAATAGTTGGGAGATAAGAATAAATTTTATTTTAATGAAATACTGTTGGTGTAAAGAAGATAAGATGATGTGTTTTGGACTTCCTTGACATGGATCCTTTGTAATCAGGCTTGATTATTAAGATGGTCATTTGTTTTACCTCAGACCTAATGTATATGAGGGTATTTTTTAAATAAAAAAACATTTAATGTATTTCCCTGTATTTATGAAATGAAAGATTAATATTTAAAATTATTATATCAATATAATTAGTACTAGTACTTTTTCATTTCTTCTCTTTGAGTATCTCTATACATATATCCAAGTATGTTTATGTATGCATATATAATAAAATATACACATGATATGTGACATGACTCATTTATTCAGAACTGTTGGTCAATACCGTCTACATAAAGATTTTTTAAAAAATAATTAAAGTAAAAAATCAAAGTAAAAATATGAGTGGGTCAGATTAAAATACAATGGACATTGTGATTCTTTAAAAAAGTTTTTTGTTTTCCTGTCTTCTTGAATAGAGCTTACAGATCATAATTTACCCTAAGCTTAATGACTTCAGCTTCAGAGTTATCATTATGAATATGTATTATTATACCTTATAGTAATTTGGTTTTGTGACTATTTTTTTTTGTTTTTGCATCTCCTCCCTTTACTATCAGGTTGTAAACAAATCTTGATCTTGCTGTCACTATCACCCCAGAGTACTCCTAAATTCCTAATCCATATTCAAGTTGACTTAATCTGTTATGATCAGGAATTTATGATAAACCAAGATTGTTAAAATTATGTGCTAATTGAGTCACTAGGGATGAGAGAATTTTTAAAACGTGAAGTTTTAGTGAAGTGGCTTTGTGATTCTTTTAATAATCTTAGCAAACTTTCCCCCCTTATTTCTAAGTTTGGGGCCATATTCAGAGTATTAAAATTATCAGAAGACTGAGATATTGGTAAGTTGTGTGTACAAGCTTATACATTTGCATATATTACTATCAGTGCTCTCTCTCTCAATCATTTAAGTCCTCAGGGAACTGAGGAACTTCACCAATCCTCCCCCCCCCCCATCTTCCTAGTTTACCTTTGGTTCTTTGCTTGGGGCTTTTCTGTCTCCTCAATAGAAGTTTTGGGCTCTTTAGTCCTTCAATTATAACCCCACCACAAATTACTAAGGAACAATTCTATTTGGGGCTCTATTCTAAGGGTTTATTCCCAAAAGAAAGATAGGAAGTTAAAAACAAAAAAGATAATCAGATAAACAAGAATCAGCTGTGAAGAAAGCAGCTTTATTCATATGATGATAATCAAAGAAAGACTAAGATTTAGGATTCATTGGGATATTTGCTGCATGGATGTTTATTAGCTACTTTATCTTTCACTTTTACTGAATCTTGTCCATTGTAATCAATTAACACTGAGGGATCTTTTTTTTTTTCCTGATCTGAAACTGACAGTTTCTTGATATGAAATGAAACTAACTTTTTCCCTTTCCCTTTTCCCTTTCACTTTATTGTTATTTGCACCATCACTGCTTCATGTTTTTCCCCAACTTAAGATGCCAGTGCTCTTGTGGATCCCATCCCCATTTACTAAGTATTCAATTTCTCTATGAAAATGTTTGACTCAGGCGGCTAGGTAGAGCAGTGGATAGAGCACCAGCCCTGGAGTCAGGAGTACCTGAGTTGAAATCAGGCCTCAGACACTTAATAATTACCTAGCTGTGTGGCCTTGGGCAAGCCTCTTAACCCCACTGCCTTGCAAAAAAAAAATCTGACTGGTTAATGCTCAATTCTAGGAACATAATCAATTAATAAGTCTCCATCTGTAAATGTTATTTCTCTATGAGCTGATTTTCTTTTTTTTGTTTTGTTTTTTTTTAAGTTTTTGCAAGGCAAATGGGGTTAAATAGCTTGCCCAAGGCCACACAGCTAGGTAATTATTAAGTGTCTGAGATCGGATTTGAACCCAGGTACTCCTGACTCCAGGGCTGATGCTCTATCCATTGTGCCAACTAGCTGCCCCAATGAGCGGATTTTCAACAATAAAGTAAGAACCTGTGGGGTCTGATAATAGTAAATAACATTTAACATATTCTTTAAAAGCAAAATTAATTGACAAATATCTAGATCTTTTGATAAAAGGAATGAGAAAATACTACTGAGAGAATGAAAATGAGAAAATAGAGTTAAAATCTTTATACACACACACACACACACACATATAGTAAAATAGTAATCAAATCAAGGTAGTAAGCAACATTAGCAAAAGTATAGCTGTCTTGACCCACACTCCCTGCCAACATCCCAACCATCAGTCTATTTTTCTTGAAGAGGTCAGACTCCTGAATTCTTGGCACTTGAAACTTGAACAAGTTCAGGTGGTTGGAGGACAGTGTTGATTGGTTGGTGGAGTTTTGGAACTAGCCACAGGGTCATACTAGAGACTTTTAGAATAAACTTGGGTTTTTCTATGACTGTTTCTGGTCTTGTTTATCTATTGTTTGGGTGATGAGCTGTGACTGACATTAAAAAAAAACAACTTGTTCTCTTTTCTTTTCCTGTTATTGAGCAAGGAGGATAAATTGTTGTAGGCTCCTGGATGGAGAAAATGCCCTGGGCACACTTTCATCAGATCTTCATCTGTATGAAGCCAGGAGTAAAATGCTCCGTATTATTAAGAGAAAAACTGCCAAGACCAGGGGCTGATTATCTGCACCTAAGTACACATACATCCTACTGTGAGCATAAGACTGTTTTTCTCTCTATTGTGTCTATACTCTGTTGTTAGTATATGAAGAAGTATTGATATGCTTTAGCCTTTTGAGTTTTGAAAGAGTAAATTATTAGTCTTGTATCAGGAGTAAATGACAGTTTGGGAGTCAGCCAAGTATTGTAAGAATGACAGCCTTAAGAAACCTATTTGAGCTAAATCATAGTAGATCAAAAGCAGTTAAAAAAGATTGACTTCTTTGATTTTTGATGTACAAAAATAAAGTAAATTATAGGGAAGAAAATGTACCAATACTATTGATATAATGAAATGATGAATCATTAAACTGCTTTCTTGAGAAAGTCTATTCCTTGAGCAGAAAAAAAGAAAATTTTCCTGAGCAACAATTGACTTAAGAAATTTATTGTCTTGTGTGTCATTCACCACTTTAAATTTCTCTTTATATTTCTGCAGTCTGCTTTTTTTCAGTCAAAAGGAAGAGGATATTTATAATAATAAACTCCCCTTGCCTAAATTTCAGTCCAATTATTTTCAGCTCAAAACAGCTGTAGGCTCTCATATTAAAACTTCATTCAGGATAGAAATTGATAGGTATAAATGTTTTTTTAAAACAACTGTTAGTTTGAGGTTGTTTTCCCCAGGTATTAAAGAGAGATATAAGAGTAAGTTTGTTCTTCATGGGGGTGGGGGGTGTTTTCATTTTTATTGTTGTTATTTCTTCTCAGTAAAATCCTTTTATAAAACCCAATTGATATTACTTGGTTAAATGATATTGGGGTACCAATCAATGATAAGGGGGATATTAAGAATATATTAGTAAGAACTAGTTAGATATTTTTGAATAGATAACTAGGTGATTAACACATCAAAATAAGGTGTAGATCTAGAACCTGGAGCAAGGAGATTTAGCTAATGTTGTTCTGTGTGTTCTCAATTTTTACTAAGAAGGGGAGTTTGGATAAGGATCCTGAGAGGATAGATAGATAGATAGATAGATAGATAGATAGATAGATAGATAGATAGATAGATAGATAGATAGATATAGATAGATAGATATAGAGATAGAGATATATAGATTGATATCTATATATATAGATTTTCCATATATATGTATATTTCATTTCTCTCTCTCTCTCTCTCTCTCTATATATATATATATATTTCAGTTCATTTATTTATATTAATAAGGTCTCCCCCCAAATAATCTAAGTTCCTTGAAAGCAGAGATTATTTCATTTTTTCATTGTGTTGCTATCCAATTATTAAATGTCTGTTGAAGGATTGATATTTCATTCTGTTGCAGATATTTCAAAAACATACAAAAAATAATCATATCTACATCACATACCTGAAGAGGGTTTGGAAATATTTATTTTGAGTTTAAAATAATTGGACTGAAATTTAGCTGTGTATGTGTGGGGACATGGTCATCACAAATATCTGCAAATATTGTCTCTCCTGAGCAATTTAAGGGGCTGAAGTACATATGAAATAATAAGTTTCCTAAGTCAATTGTTGCTCAGAAGACTATTTTTTCTGCTCAAAAATGTATTGTTCCTGGGAATCAGTTTAATGATTCATTTTATTATTTCAAGAATATTGGCAAATTTTCTCTCCTATTAGTTATTTCATTACAATAAAAAACTCTCTACATTTTCATATAGAAGGCTGGTTGTCCGAATATTTCTTTCATTTAAATTTTTGCACATATTCATGCTTGAAAAAGAAATAACTCTCAGTGATTTTTCTGGTTTTGATAAGCCCATCTAATACATGGTATACACCAAGAAAAAGTTGCTTCTAGAATCAGAAAGAGTGTATATTCAAATTTGATTCAGACTCTTACCTATGTCTATGTGATTCTGGGCAAATCACTTAGTTTATTTATTCAGTTTCTTCAACTGTAAAAAAGGGATAATAATAATACATCCTCTTGGGGTTGTTGTGAGGATAATATTTATGAAAGCACTTATCTCATTTCTTTTTTTCCCCATTTCCACCTACAAAGGTACTGAAATTGATAAGGCTGAGTAATCTGTTTTCAAACATGTATGTATGAAATTATGTAAAACATGTTTTCATATTAAGAATTGTTGTGAAAGTAGACTATTAATGATTTCAACTAGTTTTTTGAGTTGATTCTCTATAATTCTCTAAATATACTGTTAAATCACCTACTTTGTTTCCTCATTTAATTTCTTCAATTTCTCTTTTCTTTTTGCTATAGTCATCATGTTTAGGGCAATATTGAATAATAATGACAATAATGGGTAACCCTGCTTCATCCCTGAGCTTATTGGGAAGGTTTACAGCATATGCCCAGTGTAGAAAAATGATTGATGATGATTTTAGATAGATTCTTTTTTTATCATTTTAAAGAAAATTCCATTTATTCCTATGGTCTCAAGTGTTTTTTAATTGGAATGGGTGTTGTATTTTGGCAAAACCTTTTTCTGAATCTTTAGAAAAAATCTCTGATTTCTGTTGACTTTGTTATTGATGTAGTCAATTATACTGATAGTTTTCCTAACATTGAGCTAACCCTGAATTTCTGTCAAAAATTTCACCTGTCTGGATAAAGCACCGGCCCTGGAGTCAGGAATACCTGGGTTCAAATCTGGTCTCAGACATTTAATAATTACCTAGCTGTGTGGTCTTGGGCAAGTCACTTAACTCCATTTGCCTTGCAAAAACCTAAAAAAAAAATCTTACCTGTCACAGTGTATAAGCTTTGTGAAATATAGTCTAAACTCCCTGTCAGTATTTTATTTAAAATTTATGCATTCAACAATCAGGGACAATTTTGGGCTATCTGCAATGGAGAATACCATCTGTATCCAGAGAGAGAATTATGGACTTTGAACAAAGACCAAAGACTATTACTTTCAAATCAGAAAAAAATCCATTATCTTATGTAATTTTACTATCTCATACTTTATTTTTCTTCCTTAAGATCAATGTATAACATGGAACCAATGTTGCTGTTAGGGTGTACAATGTTTTTCTGGTTCTGCTCATCTCATTCAGCATCAGTTCATAGAAATCCTTCCAGGCTTCCCTGAATTCCCATCCCTCCTATATTCTAATAGAACAATAGTGTTCCATGACATACATATACCACAGTTTGTTAAACCATCCCCTAATTGAGGGACATTCACTTAATTTACATTTTTTTGCCACCACAAACAGGGCTGCTGTAAATATTTTTGTACAAGTGATATTTTTACCCTTTTTCATAATCTCTTCAGGGTATACACCCCTTAATGGTATTGCTGGATCAAAGGGTATTCACATTTTTGTTGCCTTTTGGACATAATTCTAAATTGCTCTCTAGAGAGGTTGGATGAGTTCACAGTTCCACCAACAATGTATTAGTGTCCCAGATTACCCACATCCCTTCCAACATTGATCATTGTCTTTTCTGATCATATGGGCCAGTCTGAGAGGTGTGAGGTGGTATCTCAGTGATGCTTTAATTTGCATTTCTCTAATAAGTAATGGTTTGGAGCAATTTTTCATATGACTATGGATTGCTTTGATTTCCTTATCTGTAAATTGCGTTTGAATATCATTTGACCATTTGTCAATTGGGGAATGGCTTGTTTTTTTGAAAATTTGACTCAGTTCTCTATATATTTTAGAAATGAGTCCTTTGTCAGAAATACTAGTTGCAAAAATTGTTTCCCAATTTACTGCATTTCATTTGATCTTGGTTACAGTGGTCTTGTCTGTGCAAAAGCTTTTTAATTTAATGTAATCAAAACTATCTAGTTTGCTTTTAATGATGTTCTCTTATCTCTTCCTTGGCCATAAACTGTTTCCCTTTCCATAGATCTGAGATTTAAACTACTCCTTGATCTTCTAGTTTGCTTATAATATTGATTTTTATGATTGAATCCTGTATTTGGGTCTTATCTTGGTATGGAGTGTGAGGTGTGCATCTAATCTAAGTTTCTTCCATAAGTTTTTAGCGAAGAGAGAGTTTTTATCCCAATAGCTGGACTATTTGTTTTTATCAAACAGCAGATAACTATAATCATTTCCTGCTATTGCACCTAGTCTATTCCACTGATCCACCAGCTCTATTTCTTAACCAATACCAGACAGTAATGATGACTAATGATTTATAATAATTTTAGATCTGGTAAGGTTAAGACACCTTCTTTTTCACTTTTTTTCATTGACTCCCTGGAAATTCTAGACTTTTTATTTCTCCATATATATTTACTTACAACTTTTTCTAACACATTGAAGTAATTTTTTGAAATTTTGGTTTCTAGGATGTTAAACAAGTATTTTAGTTTTGGTAGTATTGTTATTTTTATTATATTAGCTCGACCTATCCATGGACAGTTGATGTCTGCCCAGGTATTTAAATCTGATTTTGTGTGAGAAGAGTTTTGTAATTGTTTTCAAAAAAGTTTCTGAGTCTGCCTTGGCAGGTAGACTCCCAGGTATTTTATTTTGTCTGAGGTTACTTGGAATGGGATTTCTCTTTCTAGCTTTTTCTACTACTATATCTAGCAAATCATATATAAAAATGTTGAGGATTTATGAGGTTTTATTTTATATCCTGCTACTTTGCTAATGTTGCTAATTATTTCTAGTAGTTTTTTTAGATGATTTTTTGGGGGATTCTTTAGGTATACCATTGTGTCATCTGCAAAGAATGAGAGTTTTGTCTCCTCCTTCCCAATTCTAATTCCTTCAAATTCTTTTTCTTCTCTTATTGCTGAAGCTAACATTACTAATATGATATTTAATATTGGTAGTGATAATGGGCATCATTGTTTCACCCTGATCTTATTGGGAATGCCTCAAGCCTATCCCCATTGCATATAATGTTTGTTGATGGTTTCAGATAGATACTCCTTATGATTCTAAGGAATAAACCATTTTATTCTTACACTGTCTAGTGTTTTTAGTAGGAATGGATGCTGTATTTTGTCAAAAGCTTTTTCAGCCTTTATTGATATGTTCATATGATTTATTATAGGTATATTATTGATATAATTCATTATACTCACAGTTTTCCTAATATTGATCTGACCCTGCATTCCTGGGATAAATCCTACTTGATCATCATGTATTATCCTAGTGATAACTTGTAATCATTTTGCTAGGATTATACCTAAGATTTTTGCATCTATGTTCATCAGGGAGATTTGTCTATAATTTTCTTTCTCTGTTTTAACTCTTCCTGGTTTAGGTTTCAGCATTATATTGGTATCATAGAAAGAGTTAGGCAGATTTCCAAATTCACCTATTTTTCCAAAGGGTTTATATGGAATTGGAACCAATTGTCCCTTAATTTTTTTTTTAATTTTTAATTTAAGATACTGGGGTTAAGTGACTTTCCCAAGGTCACACAGCTAGGCAATTAAGTGTCTGAGGCTGGATTTGAACTCAGGTCCTCCTAACGTCAAGGCCAGTGGTCTATCCACCACACTACCTAGCTGCTCCTGTCCTTACATGTTTGATAGAATTCACTTATGAATGCATATGGCCCTGTAGATTTTTTCTTAGGGAGTTCAATAATGGCTTGTTGAATTTCTTTTTTCTGACTTAGATTTGTTTAGGTATTTAATTTCCTCTTCATTTAACCTGGATAACTTATTTTTTTGTAAATATCATCCATTTCATTTAGATTGTCAAATTTATTGACATAGAGTTGGGCAAAATAATTCCAAATTATTACTTTAATTTCCTCCTCATTGGTGGTGAGGTCACCTTTTTCATTTATGATACTAGCAATTTGGTTTTCTTCTTTGTTTTTTTAGTCAAATTGACCAGAAGGTTGTCAATTTTAATGTTTTTTTCATAAAATCAACTCTTGGTTTTATTTATTAATTCAATATTTTTTTGCTTTCAATTTTATTAATTTCTCCTTTAAGTTTTAGAATTTCTAACTTGGTATTTAATTGGGGGTTTTAAATTTGTTCTCTAATTTTTTAGTTGCGTATTTAGTTCATTGATTTCCTCTTTCTCTAATTTATTCATGTAAGCATTTAAAGATATAATGTTTTCCCTGACAGCTGCCTTGAGTATATACCATAAGTTTTGGTAGGTTGTTTCATGATTGTCATTATCTAGGATGAAATAATTCTTTCTACAATTTTTTGCTTGATCCACTCATTCTTTAAGATGAGGTTATTTAGTTTCCAATTAGTTCTGGGTCTATAACACCCTGACCCAGGATTGCATATAATTTTTAATGCATTGTGATATGAGAAAGATGCATTCACTATTTCTGCCTTTCTGCAATTGATCATTAGGGTTTTATGTCCTACTACATGGTCAATTTTTCTGTAAGTGTCATGTATTGCAGAAAAAAAAGTATATTCCTTTCTATCCCCATTCAATTTCCACCATAGGTCTACCATATCTAGATTTTCTAACAATCTCTTTACCTCCTTAACTTCCTTCTTATTTTATGATTTGCTATATCTAAATATGAGAACAGGAGGTTGTGGTCTCCCACTGGCATAGACTTGCTTCTCCAACCTTGTACCTAATCTCTATATGTATCTCTCTGCTTCAAATGAGTTGGATTCTGGTTTTTAATCCTGTCTACTATTCACTTACATTTTAAGGGAGAGTTCATCCCATTCACTTTCAGAGTTATAATTACTAACTCTTTATTGCCTTCCATGTTATCTTCCTTCTGTTTGTATTTTCCCCTTTTTATCCATTTATTCATATTCCCTGGTGTTCTGTTTCTGAATACTGCCTCCTTTAGTGTGTTTGCCCTCTTATATCAAACTCCTCCCCTTTCTTTTTCCTTTCCCTTTTCCCCTTCTTCCCTTCCTTCTGTTAGTTCTCCTTTTCATCCCCCTCCAAGTCTCCCTCCCCTTTTGCCCTTTTACTGCTTGAAAGTTAAGATAAGTTTCTTAACTAAGTGTGTCAAAGTTAACTTTAAGACAAATCTGATGAGATGAAGATTCAGGTGGTTCTCACCTCCTCCCCTCTTCCCTTAAATTACAATAGGTCTTTTGTACCTCTTGACCTAAAGAGATTTACACCCATTCAGTCTCCTTCCAACCTCCTTTCTCCTTACTGCCCCCTTTTTAAAGAGGTATTGTTTTTAAATCATTCTGAGTCATAGAGAAGTTATGGGTGTTCATCAATTCTGGCTTACTTAGCAGTGCAGGATCATTCTGGGTTAGATTCTGTGTCTTCTAAGTATTTCTCCATGGGTCCCCCTTTTTTCCTGACCTTTTTACATCTTTCTAGGATATTGTGTTGGGGGGCTGTTTCTCAGAGGTTTGTTTATGAAGATCTGAGAGGCTTTGTTCACTTGTCTTAGTAACTGGGGTGCTGGTTGATTTCTCTGGAGTGTTTGGGGTCTTCAGCAGCAGTGTCTGAGTTGGCCTTGAACATTGGGCTGGGCCCTGGGGAGAGTTAATCTCTTTTTATTGTGTGAACTCTGTTGTCCTGAGGGGGTGGTGGTGGGGGGGGGTTGTTTATTGTTTGTTCTGTGCAAAGGGCTCTGCTGAGTTTATGAAGCTCAGGTCCCTGGCCCAGCTGTTTGTTCTCCAGGAGTGCTCTGAGACTCTGCTGGAACCCCCCCTCCCACAGCTCCTCTCCCGACCCCCCTCCCCACCCCGGCCAAGTTGGATCTCCCACTCGCCACTCACCAAAGTCTCTATGGCTGAGGCTTCCCCTCTATCTTCCCCCATCTGTGATCCTCTACTCTTAGCTCCTGGTTCACCTATGGTTCCCTGAGACAGACCTTCTTGGTAGGTGTTCTTCTCCTAGCTTCTCTTTCTGGATTTTGTTGATCGAATTTCTGTTAAGAGGATTCGTGTTATTTTTGAGGGGAAAGAGGAGCACTTATCACAGTGCTTGTCTTCTCTCCGCTATCCTGGTTGGATAATTTTGATTAACTTTTAAAAAATTTATTCTTGAGGCGGCCTGGTGGAGGAGGGTGGGAGGAGCTGGAGCTCAGCGCTGCCGCCTGCCCGGGATCAGAGCAAGGGGCCAGCGTCTGCGCCACGGCGGAGCCTGAGGCCGCTTTTCCCAGGCCGGCCTGAGGCCCGTAACGCCACTGGGCGGCGAGGCCTTTCCCCGCAGCCGCTGCCGGGGCCATCATGTCTGAAGAGGCCGAGGAGCAGCAGCTGATGGAAACGGCCGCTACTGAGAACGGCCACGAAGCCGCCGCCGATGGGGAGCCTCCGAGCGAGGCCGCGAGCGGGGCCGGGGCCGGGGCCGGGGCCGGGGCCGGGGCCGGGGCGGCGGCCCCCGCGGCCCCAGACGGGAGCCAGAACGGGGCCGAAGGAGACAAGATCAACGCCAGCAAGAACGAGGAGGATGCAGGGAAAATGTTTGTAGGTGGCCTCAGTTGGGATACAAGCAAAAAGGACTTGAAAGACTATTTCACCAAATTTGGGGAGGTGGTGGATTGCACGATAAAGATGGATCCTAACACAGGAAGATCAAGAGGTTTTGGGTTTATCCTCTTTAAAGAATCTGCAAGTGTTGATAAGGTTTTGGATCAGAAAAAACATAGATTAGATGGACGAGTAATTGATCCCAAAAAGGCTATGGCCATGAAGAAAGATCCTGTGAAGAAGATCTTTGTTGGAGGACTTAATCCAGAAGCTACAGAAGATAAAATCCGGGAATATTTTGGAGACTTTGGAGAGATTGAATCTATCGAACTTCCAATGGATCCAAAGACAAACAAAAGAAGAGGATTTGTATTCATTACCTTTAAAGAAGAAGACCCTGTTAAGAAGATTTTAGAAAAGAAATTTCATAATGTCGGTGGAAGTAAATGTGAGATCAAGGTGGCCCAGCCTAAAGAAGTGTACCAGCAGCAGCAGTACAGCTCTGGGGGTAGCCGAAGAGGCCGGAGCCGAGGGAATCCAGGATCTGGAGGTGGTGGAGGAGGCAGCGGGAGTGGAGGCAGCAGAGGCAGTGGAGGGGGAGGTCAGGGCAGTACAAATTATGGAAAGACTCCAAGGCGGGGTGGTGGTCATCAGAATAACTATAAGCCATATTGAGGCAGTCCTGTGCCATATGCAGCGGCATGCTCAGTGTTCAGAGGGACTGCACACGGTTTTATATGGAAATGCTCTTGGTGGACATTAAAATTATGTACCAAATTTAACTTTGCAAACTTTCTATGGCCTGTTCAATGTGCATCTTATTTAAAATTCCCCCTTGGAAAATGTCTTTCATGTTGAATATTTACATATCTCCAGTTGTCTTAGACAGTGTGTGGTGTGTAAATGCCAGTCTTAAGCAAGATATTAATGAATGAATTTATTAATAGGTTAAACAGCAGTGATTTTAAGGGTCTGCTTAAATCCCAGCTCAGCCTCTTGGCTTGAGCATGGCCTCTGCAATGCTCTGGTTGTACAGATGAAAAATGCCTCCTTTTTTCACCTTTTTCTTTTATATTGTTTGTGTCATACATTTCTGGCAATGGAAGTGTTAATTTTACTGTACTTTTTGGTACCTTTTGGGAATCTAATGTATTGTAAGGTATTTTACATGTGTCCTGATTACCATGACATGGATATTGGAGCTATCCTAGCTTTTGAAATAAAATTAACAAAAAACACACCCCAAACCAGCTAGTGTGCCATTTCTTAATCTTTTCAGTTATTGAAAAAATATAGACAGAACTCCCTGACATCTGACCACATTCCATCCTGCTCATGTAGGGGGGGCATTTGGGGAGTCTATTTCAGGGACTAGGATAGTCTCCCACTATAGTCCTTAAGGCAAAGAGTAAATGTGGGGTAAAAGGTTAAGTATAAAACTTAAACAAATGTTTGACATATTTTAATTTTTTTTATTAAGAAGAAAGTATAGACATTTCATGGTAACTTTAATTGTTTAAGCAGATTTGGACAAACATTCCATCAAAGAAGACATTTAGGTCTTCAATCTTAGTAAGACCAGAGCAGAGTTGTTATTTGCCCTAAGGCAAATAGTAGAAACCATTGCTATATTTAGGAATTTTTCTTCCTATGTTTTCTTTTCTGATTTTAATAGGACATTTTTCTAACCACTTTGACCCAGTGTCTGCTTTTAATAACAGTAATAGAGCAGAAAATGGTAGTTCACATACCTGAAAATTGGAGGCTGGGGGGGGGGGAAGAATTCAGAAATATGGGACTCACTACCCTCTGCTCTGCTTTCCACTATGTGGCAACTGGTTTTTTAACAGGTCCAGTTCATATGACAAGGTAAATTGTAAATGGGTTGAGTTAAAATTTCTTGTTATCTTGGAATGGGCTGGCAAGGCTTCTCCTTTGCCTTTCAGAATATTCTTTTTTGAAACCTATAAAGTAAAAAAGGGACAGGGTTAAGGCAAAAAGGTGCTTTCAAAATGATTGGCCAATAATGAGACTTCACTTGTTTCCTTTATTTGAACTCGTGAACTTTTTTTTATCACTCATTACACTTGGCAAGGTCATAGCTTTATTCAAACTAGAATAAGCCCTTTTAATGAAAACATGAATACTTAACTCCCATCCTTTGAACAGCCAGAAGCTTTCTGAGGTTGGATATCTATATAGCTATATATACATCCGGATTGAAGTAGAGAAAGCCAGCCAGAAGAAAAGGTTAACATTGGCCTAGAGTTGAACGGAAAACTTTAGTTGATAATATCTTAGGGATGGTTCTAGAAAAGCTGAATGTTGTCATCTATAAAATTAGGGGGTTGGACTAGATAATCTTATCTGTAGTCCTCTTCTGCTCTTAAATTTCACACATATTTCCTATGTTAACTAAAACAAATTGTTCTGCTTCAGGATTTGATCTGGTCTTGGTTGGGGCAAAGTCCCAGGTCTTTGAATCAGGATGACCACAGGACACTGTTGGTTTCCACTCAAGATATAACACTGTGACATAACAATTTTGGTCAAAGGGCCACTTTGATTCTTGTCTTAGGCTTTAGGTGATGCTCACTGAAACCCTAACCTTCCAGTGTTGCATATGTGGGGCATATGTGCGTCACAAGCACACACATCATTTCATATAACCATTAACTTCAGGCAGGGAATACTTAACGGGGACTAGATGCTGCTCAAACATAGTATGCTGGATGACAGATAATGTTTGCCTATTTAAATTTGGATGGGTATTGGACAAACAGAACCCTAACTCTAAAGGAATTGTACAAAATAGTATCCTTTGTGGTGCCTGTTAGTTCTTTGATGTGGGCCAAAAGGCATTTTAGAATTTGTGAGGACAAATCTAAAGGGCAGTGAGGGGCCCCAGTGAATGATCCGCCAGATTGAAAGCCACAGAGTTGTCTTGGGAAACAAATAACACTCACCCAAGAAAAACCTAGTCAGGTTGTTGGGGACATTGAAGGGTTTCACAGCTTCCCATCTTCTCCATTTCTGGGGGATGCAGAACAAGGTCAGCTAAAAGCAGAACTGGCTAAGCTTTCAAGTTATAGGTGCTTGGGGCTGGTGGGGAGGGAAAAAATAAGAAAGGAAGTGGTGTGTGGCAAATGAATAAAAACCCATTTAGGCAGGTTTGGTTCCCTCATGTCAGTGAGATAGCCCAAGAAACAAATAGGCAGATTGACCCTGTAATTACACTGATGACCAATAGTAGGGTCTTTCTGTGGAAGTTTTCTTCTAGATTGCTTCTCATTTGATCCTAAGATGTAGGTGCTATTAACCCCATTTTACAGATGAAGAAACTGAAGAAGTTAAGTGACTTGGCCCAGGGTCACACAGCTAGTGTTTTGAGCCCATAGCTCATCTGGGTATTCCAGGTTTCATCCACTGCTCTACAAGTTTTCCTAGCTATGCTGTGAGCTACATTGCAACTTAATATCGAACACAGTAGGGGCATAAAAGCAAGTTGAATTTTGGATGGAATTAAAATTCACCTGGGGAAAGAATAAAATGTACTTCAAAGATTCAAAACTAACCTGGCTTATCAAGATAAATCTAGGTCTTCCACTAGAGATTTCAGGAACAAGACAATGTGTTTCCATACTAGATTTATAATTCACAGAAACTCCTTTTGTGTGTGCTCCCCCCACATCGTGGGCAGCCACTCAGCCTGTCCCCTGAAAACAACCATCGTGCCCCTATAGTAGGGTGAATTTCAGGGACAAGAATACTATTATAATTGTTTGCTTGCCTGGAAATCAGGTCATAAGCAAAATGAGGCATGTTTCTAAATTCAATTTTGTCAATACTGAGTAACCACAAAGTGAAGTGACTTAAATTTAACTACCTAACTAAAGTCTCACCTGTCAAAATTGTGTCAATTTTATTCACTACTATTCTGGCGTTGTCCATGTTGAAGCACATTGGAGGTTTAAATTTCAGGACATTTCTCCCGGGTCCGTCAGTGCTCAACAAAATATAGGCATCTTTTAACCTGGAAGAACACAAAATTTATGAGAAGGCAATCAGAGTTTTGCTTCTCTTTCAGATGTTTAGATGGTACAGAGGCATCAGTCTCCACACCAGCCTGGCTCTGAAATGAGGGCAAAGGCTACAGAGAACTACCATTTCCTATGTCAGTTTCCCATATGGTCTTCTGAATGGACAGCCAGTGCTGGGCAGAGTATTTGTCTTCTGTTCTAGTCCCTTGCTGGTAGGGAGGAGAAAGGGGGAAGAGTCCTACCAAATACCTAGTGACTCGGGGTTCAGTTTTGCATAGATCCCAACAATGGTTGTTCTGGGGAGGGAACTCCAGGGATTTATGTCCAGACCTTAATTTCAACACAGATATTTGCAAAATGAGATCACAGTGACACAATTCAGATCCTAAATGTTTGAGCAGATTTCATCTGCCACTTCCACCTTCGCAATCCCCTAAAACTAGTACTTTCAAATGAAGGTGGTTTCAAGTTTTGAGAAAACCATTTTGGGGGCCATCTTGTTTAATCAAAGGGTGAATAAGTGCAGGGCAAGAAAGATGTCGATTCTTGTGGAGTTCTATGGATATTTCTAGCTTCTTACATATAGGAGTCTATTTATGGAATAGCTGGAAGGGATCTCAAGAAGCCTAGTCCAACCACCTCATTTTACAGTTGAGAATCCAGCCTAGGGAACTGAAGCGACTTAAACAAGTTAAAAAATATCAGAGCTGGGATTTGAACCCAGCCTCTTGTTCCAAGGAATTACTCATCACTTTTCCTGCCTGCACCAAGCTATTTTCTAAGGATAACAATAGAAGTTGATGGAATTCCTAAGAATTTAATAAAACCACATGGCACAGTTAATTGATAAGAGTCAACAAGACCTGAACCTGGGACCCCTATCTAAAACATCCTGGCTGTGTGACCCTAAATAAGTCATTTAAACCTTAGTCCCCCAGACAACTTATAAGACTGAAATTAAAAAGTTGGGTGATCTACACTGGGGAAGGAAATTCCTCAGTAGGAGCTACCTGCACTAATAAAATCTCAAATCAGGTAAAACCCTGCCCCCTTCCTTTTTTTTGTCTGGAGGGTTGAAAATGTTTACTACATGCTTTGGGGGTCTGAGTGAAGTAGGCTTCTGAGAAGATAAAAGCAGCTGGTTCACAGCACAGGGTTCTAAATCGACAATACTACCAATGACTTGAAAAGATATTTGTCCATTCCAAACTCCCAAGGCCAGGAGAATAAGTATTTTTGGAAAGTTGAGTTTCAGGAGAGTTGTTTCCCTTATGTTTATATTGTACATTCTTATTTATATACATGTAATATTTCCCATTAGAATGTAAGCTCCTTGAGGGCAGGGTCTATTTCTTGTTTGTCTTTGTATCCCCAGAATCTAGCATACAGTAGGTATTTAATAAATGCTTGTTGGTTAATTGAAAAAAAATAAAAAATTTATTTTTTTCCATAACTTCCTTTTTGTTTGTATTTATCTAGTTCTGAAAGTGAGCATTTGAAGTTTCCAATTAATGTAGCTTTAGTGTCTATTTTCTCTTGAACTAATTTAACTATTCCTTTAAGAATTTCTTTGCTATATCATTTGGTGCATATATTTCACATTGATCTTACTTCGTAATCTGTGCTACTTTTAGCATGATGTATTTTTCCTGTTTGTCTCTTTTAATTAGTTCTATATTTGATTTTACTTTGTAAGACATGATTGCTACCCATGTTTTTCTAATTCACTTTTTATGAGTAAATCCAAATCTAACTATATATCTATTTGATCTATAAATTTTGGTTTCTCAGAAAACCTCAGTGTTCCAACATTGTCTTATCACATGATAGTCACTGGTCCTCTTTCCATTGAAAATTTATTTCTCCTTATACCCAAATTCCCTGAAATTTGTGGTACAAGATTTCTTTTGTAAACTTAGTGTCATTATTTCCTCCTCCTTTAAGGTTCCCTTTGTTCCCTTTGTTCCTTTTGTTGCTTCAGAATGCCAAAGAGATGCCTAACAATTAAAGAGGGATTCCAGTTGACAACCTTGATTTCCTATAGGAAAATTTATCCTCAGTTGTAGAATTGTTTTTTTTTCCTGGTATATATTCTCCTGTGTATATCTTTTTTTTAAATTTATTTTTTATTCTCATTTTGTACAAATTTTTTTTTACATTAATAAAATATACTTGTTTACAAGTAAACAAAATACCCCTCCCCCATGAATATAGATAGACTTGCTTGGGTGAAAAAGTAAAGGGGAGAGAAAAAAAATTAAAATTAAAAAAATAATAGTAATAATTGTAGGTATAGCCAGGTGGCGCAATGGACGAAGCACCAGCCCTGGAGTCACGAGCACCCAAGTCCATATCCAGCCTCGTAAACCCAATAATCACCCAGCCATGTGACATACAAGTCACCTGATCCCCACTGCCCTGCAAAAACCAAAAAGAAGAAAGAAAAAAAAAGACCCAAAATAAAATAAAATAATAATAGTAGGGGTGTCTGGGTGGCAGACAGAGCATTGGCCCTTGAGCCAGGAGCACCTGGGTCCAAATCTGGCCCCAGACACTCAAATATCACCCTGCTATGTGGCCCCAGGCAGGCCACCCAGCCCCACTTGCCCTGCACCCTCCCCCAAATAATAATAACAAAAAATGTGCTTCAGTCTTTGTTCCAACACCATCAACTCTGTCATGAGTGGATCACATTCTTTATGATAAGTCCATCACAAAAGTTGCTTCCATATTTTTCCAATGTTGCCATTGCTGATTGCAACTCCCTTCTTTCTTATTTCTCCACTACCATGTACTATATTTGCTCTCTCCTTTCACTCTGACTCTGCTGTAGGGTCGCTGAGTGGCGCAGCAGACAGATCCCCGGTCCTGGCGCCAAGAAGCCCTGAGCCCCCATACCACCCCTTAGGCCCAGAATCCACCTGGCCCTATGGTCCTGGGCAGGCCATCCAATCTCAGCCCCTTGCACAAAGTAAAAAAGAAAATGTGTTATATCTGACCACTCTCCCCCCATGGTCCATCCTCTCCTCCTTTATTCACATCCCCACCCCTTCCCCCTGCTCCCCCCTCCTTCTTACTCCAGTTGTCTATACCCCATTGTGTATATTTGCTGTTTCCTCTCCTAGCCATCTCTGATGAGAGCAAAGGTTCCCTCATTCCCCCTTGCCTCCCCCCTTCCATATCATTGCAATAGCTCATTGTAATAAAAAAAAAAATCTTATTATGTGAAATATCTTGGATTATTCCCCCTCTCCTTTTTCTTTTTCCCTTTCCATTTCCCTTTTTTTCCTATTGACTCCATTTTTACACCACATTTTATCTTCGAATCCAGCTTTCTCCTGTGCTTCAACTATAAAAGCTCCCTCTACCTGCTCTATTAACTGAGATGGTTCATATGAATATTATCAGTATCATTTTTCTATACATGCAGTTCATCCTCATTAAGTCCCTCATATTTCCCCCCTCTCCTCCAATCTCCATGCTTCACCTGAGTCCTGTATCTGAAGATCAAACCTTCTGTTCAGCTCTGGCCATTCCAAAAGGAACCTTTGAAATTCCCCTGGTTCATTGAAAGCCCATCTTTTTCCCTGGAAGAGGACATTCAGCCTTGCTGGGTAGTTCATTCTTGGCTGCATTCTAAGCTCTTTTGCCTTCCGGTATATTGTATTCCAAGCCCTACTAGCTTCCAATGTAGTTGCTGCTAAGTCCTGTGTGATCCTGACTGCAGCTCCACAATATTTGAACTGTGTCCTTCTGGCTGCTTGTAATATTTTCTCTTTGACTTGGGAGTTCTGGAACTTGGCTATAATATTCCTGGGGGGTGTTTTTTTGGGATCTCTTTCTCGGGGGTGGGGATCGGTGGATTCTCTCCATTTCTATTTTGCCCTCTGCTTCTAGAATATCAGGGCAATTTTCCTGTAGTAATTCTTTGAAAATGATGTCAAGGCTCTTTTCCTGATCATGACTTTCAGGTATTCCAATAATTTTCAAATTATCTTTCCTAAGTCTGTTTTCCATATCAGTTGTTTTTTCAATGAGATATTTCACATTTTCTTTTAATTTTTCATTTTTTTGGTTTTGAAGTATTGATTCCTGATTTCTGGTAAATTCATCAATCTCCCTGAATTCTATTCTTTGTCTGAAGGATTTATTCTCCTCAGAGAGTTTTCTTATCTCTTTTTCCATCTGGCCAATTTTGCTTTTTAAAGCATTCTTCTCCTCAATAACTTTTTGAATTGTTTTATCCATTTGACCTAAGCTGTTTTTTAGCATGCTATTTTCTTCAGCATTTTTTTGGATTTCCTTGACTAAGCTGCTGACTTCATTTTCATGTTTTTCCTGCATCTCTTTCCTTTCTTTTCCCAGTTTTTCCTTCTAACTCCCTCATTTGATTTTCAAAGTCTTTTTTGAGCTCTATCATAGCCTGAGCCCAATTTCTGTTTTTCTTGGAGTCTTTAGATGCAGGAGCTTGTGCTTCCTCATCTTCAGACTGAGTATTTTGATCCTTCTTGGGCTCATTTGCAAAATATTTCTCAATGGTCTTCCTCTTGTTTCTTTACTTGTTCATTTTCCCAGCCTAAGCCTGTTTTTTGGGGGTGCTTCCTGAGCTTTTGGGACACTCCCACAAGGGTCTCAGTGTGTGAGGCTCTGTCCTCCCTCCTGGTCTGTGAATGACCATAAGCACCCTGCTCTGCCATGGGGCTGAGGTGGGGGGGGGCCTAGACTGGGATCAGGATCTGAATGTGGTCAGAGCCCCAGAGTCCTGTTCCAAGGGCAGAGGACAGAGCTTTGCAGTCTCTCTTCACTCCCCTCCCTCAGCTCAATGGGCTCATGCCCTGGGGGCTCCTGCTTACTGGCTCCGCCCACTTCTGTTTCCAGGTCTGGGCTGCAGAAAGACCAAGCTGCTGGCTGTGTGCCCTGAGGGCTGGGCTCCACGTGCTCGCTCTGGCAGAGGTCCCCCGCTTTTCCCCCACTTTGTGCCAGTGCTCCCCAGGGTGCAGCTCAGGAGAATCCCCTGCTGCTGTGAGCCGTGGTTCCCAGTGCCCTGGGGCTGCCTCTGGGAGGCTGAAGTTCTTTGGCTCTGGCGGGCCACCCCTCTGGTGGGCCGCCCCTCTGACCCTAGGGAGCAGAGCCTTTCTGCTCTTTTCCAGGTTACCTTGAGTAGGAGAACTGCCTCAATGGGTCCCTTTGTGAGTTCTGTCTCTCGAAAGTTTAGTTAGAGTCCTTAGTTTATGAGTTTTTATCAGAGAGCTCCTAAGACTGGATCCCTTCCTGTTGCCATCTTGGCTCCGCCGTAGAATTGTTAAAATCTACTGTTCCAGTGACCTTCAAAAATAAAAGAGGCCCTTCAC
Organism: Macrotis lagotis; assembly: GCF_037893015.1. NCBI lineage: Eukaryota > Metazoa > Chordata > Mammalia > Peramelemorphia > Peramelidae > Macrotis > Macrotis lagotis. The sequence continues at coordinate 66,540,934 of NC_133662.1, forward strand.
CATCTATATATCAATATCCTTTGTAAAGAGAACTCATCATATGTATTTCAAGTTTTGTTGACACTCTGAGGGATAAAAGGTATTATTGTTCCTTGTAAATCTCATTGTAACACATTAATCTTTCCTGTTAAGAAGCTTAAGAATTCCAGATGTCAAACCTACGTATTTATTCAATAAGGATTTGAGGATTGTAAATGTCTGTATTATTTTCATTGGTGCCTAACCCTGCTACTATAATGTTTTTTACCTTCATTTTATGGTTACCTGTTTTACTAGGAGAGATTTTTGCTCAGCTTTTTTTAAAATATCTTCATTCACTCAGACCCTCAATAACTGTTTGTCTTTACCTAATAGAACAACAGACTTGATCTTTTTACTTTGAGAACATAGAAAATCCTACCCTGTTCTCAAATCTTAATACAAGATTTAGCTTCCATCACTTTCAAGAGCTCTTCTTTTAGCAAAATAATGTTATCATTTATCTCTTTTAACAGGTTTTTTTCATTCTGAGTTTAAACAACTTATTGTTGAATTCTGGTTTATAATCCAGTTCTCCAGTTTGCTTCTGCTTTATGAGTGAGTTCAAATTACAGCTATGATTACTAACAGCATTTCCTGTTATCCTCTTTTCTTCTGGGTAAGATAGATTTCTAGTACAAATTCAATATGTATTAATGTATATTTGTTCACATATGTACATAAAATATTTATGCATCTACATATATATTCATATATATGGATGTATATATATAATTTCTCTCCTTGAACCAATTTAGATATTAATGATGTTCAAGAGTTCCCCATCTGCCCCCACTCCCACAATTTTTTTTCCCTGTTAAAGTAAGGCAAAGACCATTTTTCTTTGTTTCATGGCTTACCAAGGCAAAATGATTTATCATAAATAATAGCCAATACCCTGATGATTATTCTCCTTTTTCATTTAGGTTGCTCTTCAGATAATAGAAAATGTTTTCTGTCAAGACCACGTCAAATCTTTTCCTGGTTGGTAGAACCTATCAGACATTGGGTTCTTTTGGAATTGTTTCCACCAACTCAGGTTTCTTTATCTCTATGCCATAAGGCATTAGAAAAAGTTTATTCAGTTTATGTGACGCAGAAGTTTTTCTACTATATTATGAAGGAAAAAAAGTAAATGGAGATAAATAGTGAAATAATAGCCACAATGCTAATGCTTTGTGACACTTTCAGGTACACTATTCAACCTAATCCAATAAACATTTTATGCACTAGGTACTGTGCCAGACTGTATGTTAAGCACCAGGAAAACAATTAATAAAAGGAAAATCAATCTTTGCTTTCAAGGAATTTATAATCTAATGGGGGAGGGGGACAGAAGAAAAGAAGGCAGAAAAAAGGGTGATGAAACATCAGATTAGAGGAATCCTGTTCCTTGGGGTTTAAATGAAGCAGCATAGCAGTTGCAGAAATGAGTGAGTTGAAAAGTCGACTTTCTACCCCCCCATAAAGAAGGCTTAATATTTGTGCTTTGTCCTATAATTCTCCAGTCAAAGAGAGGTAGAAGCTAACAGAAGTTGTATCAAAAAAGACTTGAGTTTCAGCATGATGTTGAGGTTAGAGGTGATAAGTTTAACTTGGGAGAAGTCTATTTCTTGGATTTGAAACTAGGTAGGGTAGGGCAGAAGATGAAAAATTTAAGAATTAATTAATTAATTAATGATTATAAAGAGTAAATAAACATATCATAGAAGAATCAATGACTTTGTCTTGGACTAAGACTTTCCACTGACTCTATACAGATGTGTCACAGCTTGATCAATTATGTACTACCTATACCATTCAGAAGGATGATTGAACTTAACGATTTAATATTTTTTTAATTTTTATTTAAGGCAATGGAGTTAAAGTGACTTGCCTAAGATCACACAGCTAGGTAATTATTAAGTATCTGAGGCTGGATTTGAACCCAGGTCCTCCTGACTCCAGGGCCAGTGCTCTATCCACTGCACCACTGAGCTGTCCCCTGAACAATTTAATCTTGCTGTATTCTGGATATTTGTTTGAATCAAAACATTAGTGAAAATTTAACAATTATGAAATTAAATGATTGCTATTTATTATACATCAAGTAATTCAACTTCCAAACTCAATTATTTCACTCTGAATTCCTAATTAGCTACCTTGACAGTCTTTATTGGTGAGATAGATTAACTCACTGTCAAATTTCCATTTAATTTTGTCCTGTATAGATATGTATTAAAGAGTGTAAATGTGAATTTGAAAAAAGCAAAAATGATTTCATCACAAATTCAATTAAGTTAGACAAAAAAAGTCGGGAAGAAATCCTTACTTTCCCCAGTTTATCTAGGAACTAAAAAAAACATCACAGCATTTATTTTCCCCAGAGACCATTTTGGGGATACTAAGCTTCCTGAAACCTACTCTGAATTCCCTTGACTCTACCAGACTCTTAATCTAATGAAGAATTTGGTGTTGTTCTTATTGACAAGTATTTGATCATTGTGAGAGGCATTCTCTCCATGTGACATTTTAAATAGTGTCCTAGGAGGCTGACACTCTCATGGGTAACACATTTCAATGTTTCCCTAGTTGCTGTTAACACAAGATAGATTTGTTGATGATATTCCTTTATGACATTTACAAAAAGCTGCCTGACTTTTGTGTTTTATTTCTTTAAATTACTGCAATCTCACAGTTTTTAATTTTGACAGGTTGTGTTATCTGATGAGCAATTTAATAAGTTTTGTGATTTTTAAGAATACAGAATCAATAATAATAATACTGTGGATAGAGCACTGGCTCTGTACTATCATACTTCTTTTATTTTGTATTTCTCTATACTGTGTTTATTTTGAAAGATGGTTAAATATTCTATTACTAGCTCAGATTAAGCACATCAAGATAGAATTGATCATCTTCTGCCTATGGAACTTCCCCATACTAAGCTTCTTCATCAGGTGAAGGAGGAAAATACTTATTTTAAAAATTATCAGAGACTAAAGCTAAGATCAGTGGGTGAAAATTAGAGGAAAGATTTTTGGCTCAAAGTGAGATAAACCCCTGACAATTTTCCTAAGAATTAAAACAGTTTCTAAGGACTTGTCTGATTATAAAGAAGCTCCTTTGGTAATGTGTTCTTTGATCATGACTGACCATGAAATAAAGACAACCTACATAGCTCATTTTTTTAGTTTTTTTTTCTTTTGCAAAGCAGTGGGGTTATGTGGCTTGCCCTAGGCCACACAGCTAGGTAATTATTAAGTGTCTGAGGCTGGATTTGAACTCAGGTACTCCTGACTCCAGGGCCGGTGCTCTATCCACTGGGCCACCTAGCTGCCCCTATAGCTCATTTTCACTCTTCTACAGTGATGGTACTTAAGTAGCAGAAAGGAACAACAACAACAACAATAAAAGACAAAGCACAGAATGATAAGCATCATACATTTTGATTTTATAAGGAAATACTATCATGTGGTAAGAAATGAGATATTTTCAGAGAAAAGTGGGAGAACTTGTTTGAACTGGTATAATCAATATGATCAATGATCAACTAGAATTACAGAGAATTGACGAAAAATGTCTGTACGATTACAAAGAAATAGTGGACCAAAATGTAGCATGAGGCAGTGTGAGAATTTGTTTTGCTTATGTCTCCTTATATAGTACAAGAGTATTTTTTTTTGCATTTTGTTCCAGTAGGAAGGTCTAAAGAAAGATAAAAAAATTAAGTTGAAAGAAAATATATTTTAAAAATAATCACATATTTGTGTTTAGTTGTCAGTAGTCTAAATGTGAAATATTTGTCCAGTAACAATTGAAAGCAAAGGAAAGGAGGAATTTGCAATTAAATTAAAAGTTAACTTATAGGTTCTCTTCAGAGAGTTGAATAGAGGAGTTGGCAGACTTGATGACTGAACTTGTGGGCTGGGATCTTAGTGTAGCAGCAACACCATCTTCAGAACCTTTCGCTTTCTACTACCCATGAAGCATCCAATCTCCTGCCACTCTCCATGCCATTTTACTACCCACATGTCTAAGGTGCTGATGCCAGAACTCTATGAAAATCTCCTGAGATAAGGTTATATCTAGCAACTTGATGGATGAAGTCATCCAGCCTGATGTGGACATCCTAAAGCAACCATTCATCAGGACTGGATTGTGTGACTGGAGATCAAAAGAGCTATGTTGTGGGGCAGCTAGGTGGCGCAGTGGATAGAGCACCGGCCCTGGAGTCAGGAGTACCTGAGATCAAATCCGATGTCAGATACTTAATAATTACCTAGCTGGGTGGCCTTGGGCAAGCCACTTAACCCCCATTTGCCTTGAAAAATCATAAAAAAAAGAGCTCTGATGTGTTCAAGGAACTCTTTGACTATCATTGAGGACCAACGTGGAGAATGCAAGTCTTCAGATAAGACTGATCTTAACCCTGACAATCTTCAGGGTAGTGATATCTTGAATTCCAACTATATGCTGAGTTCTTGAGTTCAAATTGGCAGGACCATCCAAGGATTCTGCCTACCCCTATATTGTAGCCAGGGCAAGTTCCATTCCATAAAGAAGCTGTCTTTGGAAGTTCTGGCCAGTCTGGAAGGTGACCTGAATGGGACGTACTATATTTTGAAGAATATACTTTGAAGAGGATGTAGGAATAGCAGGAACAGATTGATGACCACTTACCCTTTGAAAAGTCTGTCTCCCCACTTCTCTAGGCATCTGGTATGACCTGAAACTGGCCTAATGGCAGTAGCATTTGGTACAATAACAAGACCTTTCAGGAGTGGATCAATGAGGAAGATCACCTGATGGTCATCTCCATGCAGAAATGAAGACAACATGAAGAAGGTGTTCATATACTTCTGCACTGTGCTTACCCAAATTGAAACCTTTTTCAAGATAAAGTTCATGTGGAACCTCCATCTAGGTTATATCTTGACATGTCCCTTCAACCTAGACACAGGCCTAATGCAGATGTCTACATCAAAATTTTGGCAAGATGGTGGTGGGTGGTATGACGTTGCTCCTTGAGAGCATTGGAGAAGCATTTGGAGCAAGACCAGTCCATCAATAACCTTATGCCAGTTTATAAATGAGCAGTTATCCCCCCCCAAATTCTATGCTCCCTAATTTATTGGATGAATGAATAACTATCATTTTTCCTGCCTAAATTAAAAGTTAACTTATAGGTTCTGTATCTGTATCCAGTAATCTGGATACAGCCCACCTATTGTGCTGTAGATAAGTGTTCCTTTGATCCTTTTGTGTTAAATATTTATTTTTTTGGCTGAAATGTTGTTGAATGCTGAAATAAACTATTGTTTTAACCTGAAAGAAATAGGTGACAGAGTTAAATAATAAGCACTCACACATGTGACTACCTGTTTATGTTTTCCTTTTCCTTTGTCCTTTCCTTTATCATTTCTCTTTTCCTTTCTTTTCTCTTTTCCTTTCCTTCCTTTTTTCATTTTCCTCTACTCCTCCTCTACTCTTTTATTTTACTCCTTTCTTCTTCTATTTTTTCCTCTCCTATCATTTTTTTCTTTTCCTTTCCAATCACATTCTTTCCTTTCCTTTCTCCTTTTCTTCCCTTCCCCTTCTCTACCTCCTAGCTATAAGTCACTCAAATCTAACCCTTTACAAAAGTTTTTCCCTCGATGCTATTGTTTTTTCCAAATATTTCAAATTTTCCAAATTTTCCAAATATTCCAAAAATCACAATTAGTGACTTGTGATCCTGGTCAAAGGGTGGATATGAATGGAATAAAGTTGAGCAGACAAATAGGGATGAGAAACAAGATTTGTATAATGATAGTTTGGGGTTTAGAATCATTGGAATAGGGAGTAGGTTTAATAATGAAACCAGGGGGCTGCTAAGTGGTGCAGTGGACAGAGCACTGACCCTGGAGTCAGGAGGACCTGAGTTCAAATCTGGTGTCAGATACTTAATAATTACCTAGCTGTGTGGCCTTGGGCAAGTCACTTAACCCCATTGCCTTGCAAAAAAAAACAACTTAAAAAAAATAATGAAACCAATGTCTACAAGTAACATGATTTCACAGTACATTTGGAAATCTCCAATTGCAAATCTTGTGATAATTATTTACAAAAATAAATAAGAAAGCCTACCCTAAAAATAACTAGTTTATGGACAAATATCTATTGCTGATGATAGATTCTATGTAGAACATAGTATGTCCTTTGAAATTAAGTGAACATATACTTTCATACTTGGTGATGTCAAATTGAAAAATAGAATGGGGGAAGCAGAAACAAGATAGCAGAGTACAGGCAGCAGCCCAGCTAAACTCTCCCAATATTCCTCTCCAAATAACTTTAAATTAGCTCTTCAAATAAAATTTTAGATCTTTAGAGTCAAATACATATTTCCAAACTGAAATATATTTTCTAACCTGAAATATTTTTCCAGTAATACTGTAATACTGGTTAGGGGTAGCCCCATAGCAAAACAGGAGCACCAATTATGGGACTTGGAAATGTCTGCAATAGTGGCAGAAAAAAGCAATAGTATCATTGTAAGTTCCCAGCATGGAGATGATAAAGGTTTGGACAACTGATGAGAAAGAGATTATAAGGACCCTTTGCTGGCACTAAGTGAAGTTGGTACTGATTGGCAACTTTATTGGCCATAAGCTGTTCTGCATAGCAATTCTGGGGTGAAAAGGGGCACTTATGATCTGTCAAAAGGGAACAGGGGGCTTGGTAACAGTTCCAAGGTAGAGAGGAGCACTAGCTCTTGTTGCAGTAAAGCAAGGGAGCTGTCACTATAAGGGAACAGGTGTCCTTCCTTGGTAAATCATACTACCCAGAACAAAAGAACAGTGACCAATCCTCTCCCTGTAGCATACTGAAGCATTGAAAACTTGCAATCCTCCAGAAACAGCAGCACAAAATAAGTCTAAAGCTTGGGACTGTAGCTTCCCACCCCTAGGTGAGCAGACCCCAACTTTGAGATAAGGTTCAAAGTCAAGAAATGAACTGGAAAAATGAGTAAAGAACAAAACCAAGACAATAGCTCAGAAGAAACACCTACAAGTAGTCTCAAATAAAAATGCTAATTGGATCCAAATACAGCAAGAATTCCTAGAAGAGTAAAAGAAAGATATAAGTGGTTAAGGAAAAATTTGGAAAAGAAATGAGAATGATGTGAGAAAATTATGAAAAGAATTGTCAGTTTGGTTAAAAAGGCACAAATGTTCACTGACGAAAAGATCTCCTTTAAAAGCAGAATATGATCCCTGGACCCCGATGACTCCAGAGGAGAAAGTGAGACTGGTGACTTTGCATACCCCACACATACAAAGGCAATTAAATCTTACTCTCTTGCATGTCATGGTATCCCTTCTCTGACATCATGGTCTTTTTTTAATAATGAAGGGCAAACTAGAAGACCAAATAGAAGAACAAGAGTAAAACATTACTGAAAAAATGAACTCATTAAAAGCACAATTTTGGGGGCAGCTAGGCAGCACAGTGGATAAAGTACTGGTTCTGTAGTCAGGAGGAACTGAGTTTAAATCCACCCTCAGACACTTATGATTTACTTAACTGTGTGATTTAATCCTATTTCTTTGCAAAAGCCAAAAAAAAAAATAAAAGATACAAAAGTTCACTAAAAAATTCCTTTAAATTTATAACTGCACTTATGGAATCAAAAGACTACATGAGATATCAAAAAATAAGACAAAGTCCCAAAAATGAAAAAAAAAATGAGAAAAATGCAAAACATTGCATCATAAAAATGCAGCTAACCTGGAAAATAGATTCAGGAGAGATAATTTAAAAATTATTGTACAACCTGAAATTTATTATCAAAATAGAACCTACATATATTTTGAATATCATCAAGGGGGGTGGCTAGGTGGCTTAGTGGATAAAGCACCGGCCTTGGAATCAGGAGTACCTGGATTCAAATCCGACCTCAGACACTTAATAATTACCTAGCTGTGTGACCTTGGGCAAGCCACTTAACCCCATTGCCTTGAAAAAAAAAAATAGAAAAATAAATAAATAAATAAATGAATATTATCAAGGGAAGTTGTCCTAATTTCCTAGAATAAGAAAGTAAAATAGAAATTGAAAGAATCCACAGATCACCTCCTTTTAAAGGGATCCCAAAATGAAAACTCCCAGAAAAAAAGTAATTCTACCAATCCCAAAACTTACAGCTCAAAGAGAAAATATTGCAAGAATCTAGAAAGAAATAATTCAAAAATTTTGGAACTCAACAGGATCACTTAGGATTTAATAGCTTTTACACTAAAAGATCACTTAGGATTGAATAGCTTTTACACTAAAAGATCTGCAGTCTGGTGGGCAATACTCTCCTGGGTTGTGCTCTGGTTTCTGAGTGACCATAAACACTCCTTTTTGACCTAGAATTGTAACTAGGGACCTCACTCCACTGTGGCCACAAACTCTCACATACTAGTTCTCCTTTGTGCCCTGGTTTCCTGTTGACTTTCTAGATTTTCTTGGGCTGGAATATTGTTGTACCTATCCTTTTTTTTTAGTTTACCAGTTTATATTTTTATCCACACATTCATATTATGTTTGAGTCACTCATGAAGGACATGACAATGTCCTATTCCTACTGTTTCTTTCAGACATCTTTGCCATCATTTTCGACCCTTTTATCTTTAGTCTTTGTATTGCTATTGACTAATTCATTTTCTATGTTCAAACATTTTGTTGTTTCCTCCTTCCTAAAACAAAGTACATAGTACACATAGTACAAAATAATTGTTTTTACCCTCCTCCATCACAGAATAAAAAAGTGACACATAGACAGACACACAATCCTTCACTTGATCTTGCCAAACTTCCCTATTTATGTCAAGGCACATCATTACAAGTCCATAATCTAACAGGCATCTTTAGCTTATTCCTCTCTCTTATGGTCTATAATGAATCAATTTCTTAGTCTTGTCATTTGTGTTTATACTTATTTTTATCATTTTTCCTCTTTTGCTCTTTTCCTTTCATCATGATATCAAGTCAGGACCAAAGGATATCTTATTTGGAGCTTTGTAATAGAATCTTCCTGATTCTAGTCATCCCATTCTGCTCATTTCATCCAACCCTTAGCTTCCAAAATTATATTTACAAGGCACAAGTTTAATTTTGTCTATTACTTGCTCAAAAATGTTCATTGAGTCCCTTTTGTTAGAAGAAAATGTATATTCAATTTGGTTTTTTCAAATCATCTATAATCTGGTTCCAACATGCCATTTTTATCTTATTTCATATCACTACCCTTTATACATTCCGCAATTTTTTTCAAGCTGATCAATAAGCTTTGTGCATTATAGGTATTTTATAGTATTCATTGACACAATCAAATAATCAATAGATATTATGGTCCCTGTTGCCAAGCAGTGTGCTAGATTCTGGGAATATATAAAAATGAAAAAAAGATTTTCAAATACCTTATAGTTTAATTGCAAGTTTATATAACTCTAAGATTTGACAAATATTTTACATGTATAATCTCATTTAAAATCTTATGGAAACCCTGTGAGGTAATATTCCTTGTGTTGCTACTAATATTATTATATTATTATAACCACTTCACAAATGTGTAAAAAGAAATTCAGAGAGGTGAAAAGAAAGAAGCATTTCTATAATAGCATGTATTATGTGACAAATATTTTGCTAAACATTATTACTAATATTATTTTAGTTGATCATCCCAATAACCATGTAAGGTTGGTACTATTATTTATCCTCATTTTACAAATCAGAAAAATGAGACAAAAAAGAAAGGTCATTGATTTGCCTAGGACCCCACAACTAAGTCTGAGGCCATTTTTGAACTCATGTCTTCCTGACTTCAGTCTTAACACTATAAACCACAACCACCAGCTGCCTCAAGGCATAGGAAAGTGATTTGCCTATATTCCTATAGCTAGTTTTTATTTAAGGTGGAATTTGAATATAGGTGTTCCCTACTCTAAATTCACCACTCCATTCATTATGCTATATTTGCTTTCTATTTCAATTTTTGAAGTGAATTAAATTGAGTGGGAATTAGTAGACAAATCTTTTTGGGGCCCTTCCTTTTAAAGACATAAGGAAGGAGTACTAGCTATTAACTAGGATTCCACTTTTGACTCTTTTCTCAATTGAGAGTACTTTGCTCATGATAAATTGTCCTTAGATATCTCTGGCACTTTAAAAGTGATATGATGAATTTTAATAGTCATATAAAAACTTTGCTATTGGTGTGAATAATAGAGAAATTTTTCACAGGCTCTTACTGAGTGAGGAAGCCAGACAGTGTTCCAAAAAGTGAATTTTGAGAGAAGTGCATGTTTCAAAGAGTCATTGAGTCAATTATTTGTGATGATAATGGAAACTGAGTGCACTATGGTAAAACTATCATCTGTATGCCTCCCCATACTAATATGATCATGATACAGTTTGGGAATAAACCTTGGAAGTGGTTCCTGAAAGAATTTATATCAGGCAAATAGAATGGGAAGTCAGTGATTTCAGAAACAGCCAGAAAAATATAGGATAAAATAGAAAGGTTAAATTTTTTTTTCTCCAAGAGTATAAAACTTCACTTCATAAATAAACGAACCATTTTACATGAAGGAAAAATGCTATGATATAATAGATTTTTACTAATTCAATCTTTATAATATTTTATTCATAACTATATATAATCTATAGCAATATTTGATTAATAATGTTAATCAAATATTCACAGCTGATGAAAAGTTGGACAGGGATTAGGGTAATGTTTTTGTGCTCTTTATGAAGAAAGACTTTATTAAAATATATTAATAATATAAAGCATATTGAGAAAAGCTTCTAATATTCATGTACATTTTAGAACATATTTATACATATCCATAACATATAGCTCAATTGCAAATCATTTTAACTTATTTCTCTAAGTTTGAATGATAATAAAACTAACACTACCCCAGCAGCTCTGTTAGATGGCATTACATTTCTCTTTCTTTTTTTCATATTTCATCAATTTTTTAATAATAACATTATTAATTAGTGAGAAGCAGTAAGGGATAGAGAATAGAGAATTAGTTTCAGAGTAAAGTTAGGAAGGATTGAATTGAAATTCCATCTGTGACATATATATATATATATATATATATATATATATATATATATATATATATATATATATATGTATATATGAATGAGCAAGTTACTTAATATATCAATCACCTATGAACTTGCTCATTTTATCAGTGCACAATCAGAGGCAATTTTAGGGTATCTGCATTGCAGAATACCATCTATATCCAAAGAAAGAATTGTGGTGTTTAAACAAAGACCATAGATTACTATTACCTTTAATTTAAATTCCTTTAAAAAAAGAGATCTTACATAATTTTGTTATTGCATATATTGTTTTTCCTTAAGGATATGATCTCTCCCTCAAAACATTCAATTTTGATCAATGTATAGCATGGATCAATGTAAAGACTATCAGACTGCCTTCGGTGGGGGGGTGGGGGTAGGGAAGCAAGATTGGGGAAAAAATTGTAAAATTCAAAAAACAGCATAAAATATATCAATCACCTAGACAAATTTTGAGGACTATGAGTTGCAAAGAAGATACTACACTTCATTTTTTTTGTGTTAATATGATACACACACACACACACACACACACATATATATTTAGACACACATGTGTGTATTTATAGATGTGTATATTTACACCATGTCTATGTGTGTATGTATAAAACTGTTGAGAACTGCTGGAGGACTTCAGGGAAAGGTCACTTTGACTTGCCCTGAGCTCATGTGACCCTCCTGCAAAAGTTTTCCATAGAACTCTGCTGTGATATCACAACTGTATCAACATGTGAACTCAGTCTTGAATAAGAAATTCTTGACCTAGGTTATATCCTGCTAAGTTACAAGTCCATATTAGTGACATACACACACACACACACACACTCACACACACATGTATATAGGATATATACTTAAGTATATATATAATATATATATATATATATTATATATATATATAATTTTAAAAGTTCAGATGTCACAATCCTTATCCTCAAGGGTAAGGGGGGTAAGGGTTGTGATATCTGAACTTTTAAAATTATTGGTATTATAATGAATAAATAACATTTATTTGCTAAGTTATATAGATACATATATATACATATATGTATATATATATATATATATATATATATACATATATATGTAGCATCTTTAGTCTTGCAAAACAATTTACAAATATTAAGTCATTTTATTCACATAACAACCTTGGTAGATGGATGCTGTTGTTTTCCTCATCCTACAGATGAGAAAATTGAGACAGAGGATAGCTTTCCTAGGATCACACAGCTAGTAAGAGTTTGAGACTAGATATAATCTCAGATCTTCCTTACTTCAAGTCTAGCGTTTTTAGTCATTGCACTGCTACTGTGAAACTATCTCCCCTAAATTCTAAGAAACACACTCTGTACACAGTAAGAAGTTGTCTAATAAATGTTTACTGAACTGAATGGAAACAAATCAATAGTTTTGGAAAGTGATCAAAATAATGTTTTGATATGGAAACTTGTTTAATACAGTGGAAATATGAGCAGTTTCTTGTGTGTGTGTGTGTGTGTGTGTGTGTGTGTGGATACACGCACTTGCTTGTGCATTTTGGAGCTGTAGAGCCCTTCAAAGTGACAACATATTTTTTTTGGAGAAAGAATATTAAAAAGGACCAAGATTGGGGCAGCTAGGTGGCGCAGTGGATAGAGCACTGTCCCTAGAGTCGGGAGTGCCTAAGTTCATATCCTACCTCAGACACTTATGAATTATCTAGCCTTGTGCCCTTGGGCAAGCCACCTAACCCCATTGTCTTGCAAAAAACCTAAAAAAAATAAAAAAAGGACCATGATAGTTATCATTTCATATGTAAATAACTGAGGAGGAATCAGTTAATTCTCTTTGGTCACAGAACTCAAAGGAGGAGGGAATTGTTGGTGGGAATTTTGAAGAGGCATATTGAGATTTAATGTGGGAAGAAAAAGAATAATATACAAGGCATATAAATTACAAATATAGATCCCTTCACATGTAGAATAAGCTTGCTTGAAAGATGATATTTTAGAGATACTTTTAAGCAGAGACAAGATAATCATTTGACATATATGTTAGAATAAGGATGTTATGAATTTATTGCATTGGATGTCCAATGAGGCCTTTCTTTCCCTCAAGTTCTGAGTCTAATGGGGCAAGGGAAGGAATATCATAATATAGACATCACTGAGAGTGAGGAATTTATTTTGATTTATGATGCAATATTGTATTCCCCCTCAAGTTCATAGATATAATTTTAAAGAGAAAATAATTTATTGTAAGTGAAATAGGTTATTTATGGTTGCCTGTATTCTACTTCTCCTAATATTAGATGAAGTTGAAAGCCCTCCTAAAAACTGAGTCACAAGGGAGAAGCAAAGGTGTAATTAATGAAAATAAAAAGATGACCTTATAGTGGGGAAAAAAGTCCAATCCATATAGCTAATAGCCAGAAGAAAAGTATATCCTGTACATTTATATTATATATGTATATAATATATAATTTTATATAAACATATCTACCTATATGTGTGCACACATGTATGTATGTATAAAATTAAGGAGGGAGATGACATTTGAAAGTCTGTCATCCTCACTCTTCCCCACCAAACAATCCACAAACCCTATAGAAATCATGTCTAGGTAAAATACATATGATCCTATATTTTTCTCTTCACTCAATAATTTCACTTTTAATGTCTAGCCTTGAAGGAAATTTGCAAAAAATGTGACAAAGATAAAGCACATTTTAGTTACAGTTCACCCAGTTATAATAAACAAATGACAAATGTGGAATGATGAAAGTTGAAAGGATAATTGGAAGTGTGAAATTAAGTGTTTACTTTAAAATTAAGGGGAAAAATATGTCTAGTAAGAAAAAAACAAAGTTTTCTGTACAATAAATGTGAAATTGAAAAATAAAGAGAATAACAATAATTTCAGTAAATCTATTTAACACAATAAGCAACATTTCCATAAGACTTAAATTTATAAATAAATAAATACTGATTTTGTATGCTACTTTTAAGTTTTCAAAGTCACTTGAACATCAAAACAACCCTGTGAAAGAGGTACTAGATGTAATTTTGTCTCTGTTTTACAGATGAATCAATAGACATTTTAAATTTCTTTTTTAAATTTTCATCCATTTGTACCTGCATATTTACAAGTTACAAAATTTCCCTCCACCCTTCCTTTCCACCCCACCTCCCCTCAGTAGGGAAGAGTCAAGTTAGCATTTTACATAACATATTTTGTTAAACATATTTACAAATTAGTAATTTTTGGCATGAGGAATTAGGATTAAGGGAAAGAGGTACATAAGAGATAATCTTTTTAAAGTGTTCATCAGATTTGGTAGGAATGATTTTTTTCCCTGTATGTTTTGTTTCACTTTTTTTTTGGGGGGGGGAATAATATAGTCCATTACCAGTCTATTACAATTGTCTTAGCTCTCTGAACTGCTGAGAGGAGTTGCTTCCATCAAGGTTGTTCATCTCATAATGTTGATGTGTACATGAAGAAATTGTAAAAAATGGGAAAAGTCCTACATATTCCAAAATATTCATAGCAGCTCTTTTTATAGTGGCAAAGAATTGGAAATTGAGGGGGCTGCCCATCAATTGGGGAATGACTAAACAAGTTATTGTACATGAATGCTTTGGAATTTCATTGTTCTATAAGAAATCATAAATGATTGGACTCTAGAGAAGCATGGAATGACTAAGTCAGGCTCTGCACTCCATGGTCTGCATTCTCCCAACCAAGTCATTCTGCCTCTCAAAATGGTTTCCTCTAAGTAAGGTACATACCAGAGGTCATATCAATCCCCATTTTATTGTTGTTTTATTTTTATCTTAGAAACATTTATGGAACATAAACATTGTCAGAAGAAGTCTCTTGTAAATGTCATAAAGATAAAATAATTAAATGAAACTAACAATATATTGTTCTCTTTTGAAAGTGCTTGCAATATTTTATGTCTGTAGCATAACCATCCCCCAACAACTCTACAAAAAAAAATTAACTGAAATCTATTTTCTTTTTTTTCCTCACCTTTCACCCCATTGGATAACAAAAATGAAAATTGATTACTTGTATAAAACTATATGCAATCAAACAAGACAAATTCCTTCAATGGCTACATAAAACAGTATATATTTGTTCTATACCTTAATTCTATCTTGTCTTTCAGTTCTCTGAAATCACGAATAGACATTTTATCAGTCATTTCTTTAATCTTTCAGAGTTGTTATTTTGGTAGTTGTTATTGCCTTAATTATTCTTCTGGTATGCTTACTTTGTTCTTACTTTTGTTCTGCATCAATTCATTTAAGTCTTTATGTATTTTTATGAAATCATGTATTTCTTCATATCTTTGAACATAATAGGATTCCCATCACATGCCATGATTTATTCTGCCATTCTTCAACTGATGGACATTCTCTTTGTTTTCAAGGTTTTTTGCCACCTCAAATTTATGTGATCTATAAATGTATACATGAAAAATTCATTTTCTCTTTCTTTTATCACTCCTGGGATATAAACCTAGCAATGGTATAAGTAGGACAAAGGACAAGTAACATGTAAATTGTATTTAATTTCAAACTGCTTTATAAAATGATTGTACCCCATACATAGGTTTATCAGCAGTGAATCAATGTGCCTATTTTGCCTTAGTTCCTCCAACATTTAATATTTATGTGTATCATCTTTCCCACTCTGATGGGTCATTCTTATCACATTTCCATTAAACATTTCAAAATGTTTAAATTTGTATTACTTTCATTAAAAATTTGGAACTTTTTTTCATAAGATTAAAGTTAGAGTTTGTTCACTTGAAAAGTATTTTTCCCTATTTTTTTGACCAATTATCAATTGGGGAATGGTTTTAGGTTCACAGTAAAGTGATTTGACTAGGGTGAAACAACTACTAAGTGTTAAGAATAGAATCTTAGCTACAAGTCCATTGCTCTTCCTACATACCACATGGAAAACGAAATTAAGCAAAATTATAGGAAAACAATTCATCTGAAAATAAGAGAACATTTGAAGACCTTGTTTGAAGCCACTGATTTCAAATAAATCCAAATGAGTGAGTAAATATGGTGATGTTCTTGATCCAATGGAAAATAATACTCATTTCTCAAGAGGTAGAATTTAATGAAAGAATCAAATCACAATCTCTTCCCAAACATTTTCTCTAAATAACTTTGAAAATGTCACTTTAAATTTATTTCAGTTTAAATTCACTCTCTGTCTGTATCAACAGCTTTTGAATTGACAGTCGAATAAAAGGCTGACAATTAATACAAAGAATTAGCAGATGATTTAGAAGTCTGGAAAACTTATGCCATGAAACAGCTGGCATTTGAATGCACAATGTTAACAAATTTGTAATTGAAGCAGAATGTTTTGTCTAATATTGTGATGAACTGCATTGAGATGTTTTTCTCAGATACTTTTTTGTTACTATGAAACTTTTGAGTTAATTCAATATCTGCAGCTTAAATCTTGTTTCTTCCCAACTGGTTTTGTATTATTTTTTGTGACAAAAGGTGTGGGTGTGTATGTGTATATGACAAAGTGTGTGTGTGGGAGAGAGAGAGAGAGAGAGAGAGAGAGAGAGAGAGAGAGAGAGAGAGAGAGAGAGAGAGAGAGAGAGAGAGAGAGACTAATCTAATTGAAGAGCAAGAACAAATTTCCCAGGTCTCTAGTGTGGTAAACAGGGAACACGTGCTGAGGTCTTCTATGTGTTACTTTTCCTTTGGGGACTTCTCTCTAAAGAGTGCCTGGAAACACGTGTGTCTTCCTCTCAATGACTTTTCTCACCTTCATATCATCTACTGTTTGGTCAAGACTTAGAATTTTCTTTTCTTAGAGATGAGGAAACTGAGGAAGGGAACTGATGTTGGTCTTGGTGCCTTGTACTTACACAACAGTATTTTAATCATGTCTGCCTGAATAGAGGGAGTTTCATACCAACAATTCTCTGTACTGGTGAAATCACATCAGAGGACCACAGCTAGCTACATGACCAAAGATACAAATGGTTATATCCATGTGGACACCCTACATATCCCACTAATACACAAAAAAAATCAACATTATTTGACATCATATATAACATAGATGAATAAGAATATGTTTCTTCAAATCTTTTTAGCAGGTTGGAATTTTTGTTATTTTGGTAGGTGATAGTATAATGGGAATCATGATCAGGTATGAGAGATTGAAGGTACAGTAGAAAGGGGAAAAAGTGTTCATTGTGATATTGTATGTTACTCATTTGCTGAAGCAATTTAAAAGTCACTCCAGTTCTAAGTACAATACCTGTCATAATACCTTAATAAATGTTTATTGAATTGAGCACTCAAATGTACATTATTAAAGTATAGGGCTCCAGTTAGAAACTACAAGTACTGCATACAGCAAGAAAAACTGCTTGTTGCTGTGTTTGTGTTTGTGTGTGTGTGTGTGTGTAAATTTGTTCAAACTATAAACCAAATTGCTGCTCTTTTCATTTATATTTCCCCTAGACTACATTACTCTCTATAATGGAAATCTAGATGAATTAGTTTATAGTTCATCCAAGGAAAACATATTTTATTTTTTGCTTAAGGAAGCTATCAACTTACTCAGAGTAAAACATACGATTTTTCTCTCTATCCCCCAAAGTCCATCCCACAGAGTCTAGGACCTTATTAAGTGTTCTATAGGCATTCAGTAAAGACCTGTCACTTGCTTGATTACATAGAATTTGCCAATAATTCCTAGAGTTAGGAGAAAGGAGAATTCTAGTTTCATTGCTTTCTATCTTGTTTCCCATGCAGTAATAGATACTGGCAATATAGAAGGATAGTTTAAAATTTACTTCAGCAATTCAGCATAATGACTCTGGCAGCATAACATCCAATTCAATTAAAAATCTCTTTTCTTCTGTTGGTGAAAAAAACCAACACCTACACTTCACAGAAATATTCAGTTTGGGGTCATTAATAGCTCTCTCGACATCTTATTAAAGATGAGAGGTATTCATGCTCAAGACAACTCAATATCTGAGCCTATTCATATCATTACAAAATAGATTCTTTTTACCCAAACTAACACTTCTGTTATCTGACTTTCTTGTGAGGGCCATTATTAATGCTAATTATTTTTGCAGGTCCCATAGTGATTTTTTCTTCAATAAGAAAATAATGGAATGATCAAAAGCCAAAATGAAAAATTTCAAAGAAAGACATATTTTCCATCACAAATAAAATAGTTTCTCTCATGAGTGTTTGTCTAACAACTATTATCTTATTCATTTTATGAGATGGAGAGGGAATAAATAGTCAATCTTTCAAGAAGTGGAGATTTGATTTTCATTTCCATTCTTTGACAAAAGGAAGATTGCTTTTCCTGTTATTTTCTTTTTCCTTCTTTTATTCTCCTTTTATTCTCTTCTTTTCCTTTCCCTTTCATTATTCCTTTTGCTCCATTATTCCTTCTGCTCCTTTACTTCCTTTCCTTTGCCTTTTTCTTTTTCCCCCAATTTTTTATTTCAAAGATTCTGAAAGTTATATTTCAAAGCTACATTCTCCCCACTTTTAATATTATAATGATCTCTTACCTAACCTTCTCTTTGGTATTGTTGCTGACTAAAAGTAGTTGAATGGGATGTCAGAAAATGTAAATTCCCAATAATGTTGTACACCACACATCATTTATTTATTTGTTTGTTTGTTTTTATTTATTTGTTTGTTTGTTTAAGTTTTTGAAAGGCAACAGGGTTAAGTTTTTTGCCCAAGGCCACACAGCTGGGTAATTATTAAGTGTCTGAGGCCAGATTTGAATGCAGGTACTCCTGACTCCAGGGCCAGTTCTCTATCCACTGCATCACCTAGCTGCCCCAACACATATCATTTATTAAGAAGCTACACCCAATTTTTTAATTTAAATTTTTTATTTTTCTCCAAATATATGTAAAATGATCTAAATATTTTTAATTTCTAATTTCTCTCCCTTCCTCCTCCTCCTTGAGAAGGCAAGTAGTTTGATATGGGTTACACATACACAGTCATATGGACCATAATTCCATAGTAGTCATTTTGTGAAAGAAAATATACATGTAAAAAAAGCTATGCAAATAATGGAAAAAATGCTTTGACATATATACAGACTCTATCAGTTCTTTCTTTGGAGACAGAAGGACTTTACATTCTAATTTTTGAAATTGTCATGGATTATTGTATTATCAAGAATAGCTAAATCATTCATAGTTGATTATCTTATAATACAATAAATTAATTACTATGTACACTGTTCTTGTGGTTATGGTCATTTTACTTTGCATTATTTCACATGTCTTTCCAAGAAAATCCTGCTTATTATTTCTTATAACACAACATTATTTCTTGTATCATAACTTGTCCAACCATTCCCCAGTTGGTGGGCATCCTTTCAATCAATTTCCAAATCTTGTCAAAAATAAAAGTGCAGCTACAAATATTTGTTTATGTATAGGACCTTTTCTTTATATATCTTTGAGATCTTAATCTATTAGCAATATTGCTGGATCAAAGTTACTTTTTTTTGAACTTTTGGGTATACTTGTAAATTGCTCTTTGAAATGGTTGAATCAGTTACAAAAATGCATTACTATTTCAATTTTCTCACATTCCCTCCAATGTTTGTAATTTACTTTTTCTTTTAGTTTAATTAATCTGATGGGTGTGGGGTGGTACCTCAGAGTTGTCTTAATTTGCATTTCTCTAATTAATAGTGATTTGGATCAATTTTTTTATAAGATTATAGATAACTTTGATTATTTCATCTGACAACTGTTCATGTCCTTTTAATATTTATCAATTGAGGAATGACTCATTCTTATAAATTGGATTCAATTCTTTATATATTTGAGAAATGAGGCCTTTATCTGAGAAAATTTCTTGATTTTTTTAAATTTATTATTACTGGCATTTCCCTTTATTATTTCCTCAGTCCCTCTCCCTCTCTCTCTCTGTCTGTCTCAGGCTTTTCAAAAGTATTTTGTTTCTGACTACTACTCTACCTCTTTCAAGTTACCCTCCCTTCTATTAGCACGATTTTTCTTATTCCCTTCCCCTCTGACTTTTGTGTAAAGCAACAATGATTTCAATACTCAACTGAGAATGTGTATTATTACTTCTTTGAGTCAATTCTGATGAACGTAAGGTTCGAGTGCTCCTTCCCCCCCAAAAAAAACTATCCCCTATCTATCTTTCACCAGTTGTTTATTCACATTTTCAATTTTTTCTTTTGCTTTATTTATCCCTGAATTTTTATGAGTTCATTAATA
The DNA here is from genome assembly GCF_037893015.1 of Macrotis lagotis. Lineage (NCBI taxonomy): Eukaryota > Metazoa > Chordata > Mammalia > Peramelemorphia > Peramelidae > Macrotis > Macrotis lagotis. The sequence continues at coordinate 66,561,344 of NC_133662.1, forward strand.
TCCACTTGCTAATTCTAATTTTTTAAGCATTCATTTCTTTTTTTTCCCTTTTTTCTTTTGTCAAGGCAATGGGATAAAGGGACTTGCCCAAGGTCACACAGCTAGGTAATTATTCTACTTAGTTATCCCTTAAAGCATTATTTACTTGAGATTTTTGTATTACTAAACAATTCTGTTTTTAAAAGAATTCTCTTAAGTGCATTTTTGTGCCTCTTACTATTTGGTCTATTCTGCTTTTTTAAGATGCTATTTTCCTTTAATTTTTTTGATGTTTATGTCTCCTTTACCAAGCTGTTGACTTATCTTTTCTTTTCTTTTCAAAAATATTTAATTAGTATTTCATTTTCCCATAATTGCATGCGAAACAATTTAAAACACTCCTTTTTAAAAATTTGCTTTCCAAATTCTTTCCTTTCTATCCCACCCTTCTCATTGAGAATGAATACTATTCGTTATGTTATATATGTTTAGTCATGCAAAAGATTTCCATATTAGTCATGTTGAAAAGGAAAACTGATAGCAATAAAAACCCCAAACATCCAATCCAAAAATATAGTTTGATAAGTATGCTCTGATATGTATTCTAATTGTATCAGGTCTTTCTCTGGAATGTTTTACCCTAAGTCTTTTGGAGTTGCTTTATATTGGAATTGTCTTATATCATTGAATGTCTGAGAATAACTGTCATTCACAGTTGATCATTTTATAATATTTCTGTTACTGTGTACAATGTTCTACATATTTCATTTTAAATCAATTAATTTAAATTTCCCAGGGAGTTCTGAGAGAATTCTGCTCATCCTTTCTCATAGAATGTATCATAATTTTTTACTGCAACTTGTTCAGCCATTCTCCAAATATGGGCACCTACTAAATTTCCAATTCTTTGCCATCAGAAAAGAACTGTTAAAGTTTTATGCACATAGGTAATTTTTTTTCTTTAAAAATCTCTTTTGGGATATATAAACCAAGTAGTAATCACCCCACACCTGGTTTTATAGTATTTTGGACATAATTCCAAATTACTATAGAGAATGGTTTAATCTCACCAGCTCTGCATTAAAGTCCCTTTTTTCCCACATCCCCTCTCACATTTGTCATTTTCCTTTTCTGTCCTATCAGCCAATCTTTTGGAATCTCAGTGAATTCCCTCAATTTCTATTTTACCCTCTGCTTTTAGGATCTTAGGACAATTTTGCTGTATTATTTCTTGAAAAATGAAGTCTAGGCTCTTTTCCTGGTCATTACTTTCAGGTAGCCCAATAATCTTTAAATTATCTCTACTGGATCTGTTTTCAAGGTTAGTTGTTTTTCCAATGAGATATTTCACATTTTCTTATAATTTTTTTTGGAGTAGTTTTATTTCTTCCTGATTTCTTGCAAAGTCATCAGCTTCCTTTAGTTTCATTCTGCATTTGAAGTAATTATATTCTTCAGAGAGCTTTTTTATCTCCTTTTCAAGTTGGCCAATTCTACTTTTTTAAGGCATTCTTCTAATAATTTGCCTTTTGTGTTGCTTTTTTTTTCTACTTGGCCTAAACTGGTTTTTAACATATTATTTTCATCAGTATTTTTTTTTTGTATTTCTTTCACCAAGTTGCTGACTTGGTTTTCATGATTTAATCTGTATCACTCTCATTTCTCCTCCCAATTTTTCCTCTACCTCCCTTAATTGCTTTTCAAAGTCTTTTTTTCAGCTCATTCATAGCCTGAACCCATTTTTCTGTTTCTCTTGCAGACTTTGGAAACAGAAGCTTCGATTTTGTCATCTTCTGAATCTTCCATGGGACCAAAGTAAATTTCTATGATCAGATTCTTCTTTTTCTTTTGTTTGCTCATTTCCTCAGCCTATCAGTGATTTACCACACTTCCAAGGCTTTCAGGCATTTTTTGGGACACCCCACTGAGACTTTAATTCCTGCAAGGTCTTATGAGAGGCTTTGACTACTTTCTTGCCTGTGCTTTAATGTGTGGATGACCACAGGCACTCCCCTCTGCCCTAGAGCTGTGAGGAAAGTCCCTGCTAGGCTATGGTAGTATGGAAGCCCAAACTGCAACCTGGATTTGGGTGTGGGCAACCTGCTGAGTCCTGCCCCAGGGAGAGAAGAAGGACCTCTGTAATCTCCCCCAAAACCATTGCAATCTGGAGGTGCAGGCTGGCTTCCCTGATTCTTGCTGCAAGTTCTCACTGCAGGGCTGCTCTGAGGCCAGCACTTGCACAGCACTCACTTTGTTGCATCAGAGTTCTCTCACTACCCCTTCAAGCTGTTCCTGGTGATCCCAGGACCCAGAGGTCTGGAACTCTCTGCCCAGACCCAGGCTCCCCCAGGGGTCTAGGTATTTGGCCCCGGGACTTTGACTGCGGCTGTGGCTGTGACTTCAGTTGTGGCTCATAGTGATTTTTTTCCAACCCCTGGTCCCAGTGAAACAGACCTTTCTCTTGAACTTCTAAGTTGTCTTGGACTAGTAAATTGTATCAGTCTTTCTGTATCAGTCTGCCCCCTCTAAATTTTGGCTAGAGTTATAAGTTCATAGCTTTTGAAGTTTTTTGGGGAATGAGTTTCTGGGAAATCCTGCCTTCATGCAGTCATTTTAGGTCTGCCCCCTGATTCTTATCAGCCAATCTAATAGGTGTGAGGTGTATCTCAAAATTGTTATAATTTGCATTCTCTAATCAACAGTGATTTAGAAGATTTTTCATATGGCAATAGATAGCTTTGATTACTTCTTCTGAAAACTGTTCATATCTTTTGATCATCTATCAAAAGGAAATTTTTTTTATGTTTTATAAATCTGACTCAGTTTTCTATAAATTTGGGAAATGAGTCCTTTATGAGAAAAACTTACTTCAAATTTTTTTTCATACTTATATGATTGCTAACCATGTTACCTCATTCTATCCCCAATATTTATTTGAATCTCTTTCTTTTCTCCCAGACCCTCTTCAAAGTTGTTTTGCTTCTGATTATTCCCTCCCCATACCCCCATCAGTGCTCCTCATCTGTTATCCCTTTTTTCTCTACTTTTCCATATGATAAGATAGATTTCTCTACTAAATTGAGTAAGCTATTAATCTTTTGTTGAAACAATTTTAATTCAAGCCTTCCCTGTCACCCCTCCCAATTCTTCCTTTAAAGTAAAAGCTTTTCCTTGCCTATAAGAGGCAACTATAAGAGATAATCTACCCCATCCACTCTCACTTTTCCTTTCTTCTAATGCATTCCTCTTTCTCACTCTTTAATTTTTAAGATATCATCCAATTATATTTAACTCATAACCCTGCCCTCTATTTGAATTACAAGTGTTGTCTTTCTATATAGGAAAGTAAACAGTGTAACCTTATGAAGTGTCATATGATTTTTCTTTTCCTCTGTTTTTTTGGACTACTAATGAGTGTTGCATTTGAAAATCAAAATTTCTATTTAACTGTAATATTTCATTTGTATTGCTTTAAAGTCCTCTGTCTCATTGAAAATACATTTTTTTCCCAGAAAAATTATACTTACTTTTGCTGGGATTCTTGATTGTTTTCCTAGTTCCTTTGCCCTCTTTAAAATCACATTCCAAGGGGTGGCTAGGTGGTGCAGTGGATAAAGCACCAGCCCTGAAGTCAGGAGTACCTGGGTTCAAATCCGGTCTCAGACACTTAATAATTACCTAGCTGTGTGGCCTTGGGCAAACCACTTAACCCCACTTGCCTTGCAAAAACCTAAAAAAAAAAAAATCACATTCCAAACTCTCTGATCCTTTAATGTAAAAATGACTAAATATTGTGTTATCCTGGCTGTGGCTCACTGATATTTGAATTTTTCTGGGTGTTTGCACTGTTTTCTCTTTAATCTGGAAGTTCTGGAATTTAGCTATAATATTCCTTTAAGATTTCATTGTAGTATCTCTTTCAAGAGATGATCAATCTTTCAATTACTTTTTTATACCCTGCTTCCAGAATATCAGGGAAAGCTTCCTTTCATGTAGAATTTCTTGAAGATGATGTTTATGTTCTTTTTTTGGTCATGACTTTCAGGTAATCCAATAATTTTTAAAGTATTTTTTTTAGGTTTTTGCAAGGCAAACAGAGTTAAGTGGCTTGCCCAAGGCCACACAGCTAGGTAATTATTAAGTGTCTGAGACCAGATTTGAACCCAGGTACTCCTGACTCCAGGGCTGGTGCTTTATCCACTATGCCACCTAGCTGCCCCTAAAATATTTCTCCTAAGTATTTCCAGGTCAGTTGTTTTTGTTTTTTTTTTACAATGAAATACTTCAGATAGTCTGCTGTTTTTTCCTTCTTTTGGTTTTCTTTTATTAGTCTCATAAAATCATTAAATTAAATTTGCTTAATTCTATTTTGGGTTTTTGAGTTTGTTTTTTTTTTGTTATTTTGCAAGGCAATGGAGTTAAGTGATTTGCCTGAGATCACACAGATAGGTAAATATTAAATGTCTGAGGCCATATTTGAACTCAGGTCTTCCCAACTCCAGGGCTGGTGCTCTTTCCACTGTGTTACCTAGCTGACGTTTAATTCTAATTTTTCAAGAATTATTTTTGTCAGTGAGTTTTTGTGCCTCCTTTTCTATTTGGTCAATTCAACTTTTTAAGGAGTTCTTTCCTTCAGTAAATCTTTTATGTTTTTTTTCCAATTGCCCACTCTGCTTTTTTAAGAGTTCTTTTCTTCATTCAGTTATTGTATATTGTTTTCCTTTTGGCCAATTCTGCTTCTAAAGGCATTTCCCTTCATTGAATTTTTGTACTTTTTTTACCATTTGGATTTTAGTGTCTTTTAAGTTTTTATTTTCTTCAGTATTTTTGTGCCTCCTTGTGCCTCCAAGATGACTTTTTTAATGAGTGTATTTGTATTACTTTCATTTTTCCAAAATTTTTTCTATTTCTCTTACTAGATTTTAAGATTTCTTTTTGAACTCTTCCATGACCTGAGAACAATTCATATTTTTTCAGAGGCTTTGTAGATCTCAGTTTTGACTTGTGATCTTTTGAGTATTATGTTTTGACCTTCCTTCTCATCATAGTAAATTTCCAGAGCAGATTTTTTTTCCATTGGTTGCACTTTTTTCAACCTATTTCTTGACTTTTAACTCTGCTTCCAGGGCCAGTTGTATTGTTCCCAAGTTTCTAGAGACCTTTTAATTCTTTCAGGTTTTTATGATCTTAGAGTTGTGTCTCCAATTCTGCTGGTTTGTGTTCAGTCTATGAATGACTACAGAATTTTTTCCACCCTGGAAATATAACTAGGCTTTCTTTTCCCTTGTGACTGTAAGTTCTAGTGTACTGGAACTGTGGCCTGGGTTCATCTAGGGGAAATTCCATAGTCTTACTCTTGGTGCTAGCAAAGGGACCCCCCTGTAATCTTTTGACCAGTTATTCAACACAACCACCATTTCCATCTGTGGGCTGGAATTCTGGAAGTTGCTGCAGCTGCCATTGATCCAGTTGCCTCAAAGGTCTATCTGCTGCTGGATGCTGGGGGTGCAACCTGCCCTGATACAACCTGTGTTGGAGCTGGACTATGTTCCATTCTCATCCTAGTGGGACAGACCTCTTTTCTGCCAGCTGTTTTGGACTGGAAGATTGCCTGACCCCTTTCTTTTGTGTGTTCTACTACTCCAACATTCATTTTAAGATGCTATTTAAATTAGTTTGGAAGGAAATTTGGGAGAGTTCAAGTGAGTCCATGACTTTTCTTTGCCATCTTGGATTGTTTCGTCCAATTAAAAATATTCTTAGTATAAAGTTTTTGACATAAAACCACATCCATTTCTATTAAAATCACTAGCTGCCTCTGGACTCCAGAGTATCTTTTAACATTACTGGGTTAATCTTTTCAATTTACTATTACAGAACTCTGAAGTAAAGTCAAGGAAATGTAGAATTTTCTATTAAAAATGCATATGCATGTGAATGAATACTGCATTACAATTGTCCAATGGTAGGCATTGAATTATAGGAAAAGAAAGTATTTGCTTAGGATTCAAATACCCATTATTGTTCCTCCAAAACCATTACTCTTTTTTGGAGAAACATAAATTAAAGATTTTATGTTATTTTGGAACCAGACAGACTTGTTTTGTAATGATTTGTGTGATTGTTTTCCATCATTTATTTGTGCTTATGGCCAATTAAATGATCCTGGTGGATTTTACTGGCTTTAGTTTTACTTGACCCATGCTATTGAAAGTCTTTAAATCCAGTAAGAGCTAGACAGAATATCTTTCAGCTGAGGGATCTTTGATAGATACTACAGAATAGATCTGAGTTATCTGGGGTACTCATTGCTATTTGCACATTTCTGTCAGTACATTAATGATCACTTTCTAGACAATTGATTCATTTTTTTATAATAAATATTTTTTCTTCTGAAAATTTCCAAGTATTATAAAAAAACCTTTCATCTACATAGTCGTAAGGAACACTCATCTCTTCTGTCTTCAGGAGTCTTAGTTTGGGGGTAGGTAGGTTTTCAGGGCTCCGAGTAGATAAAACTTTCTACTTTCTCTGTCTCTCAGTCTGCATCCTCTTCTCCACCTTCTGTCCCTTATCTATCACTGGAGGCATCGCTGTAAATACAGAACCATGAAGTGCTGCTTAGTGTCATATTCAGAGAGAATAGAAGTATAAATAGTTGTGGACAACACTGAACACTCTTGTGTAGCTATAGTCATTTCTCTCTCTCTCACCTTCCAATTTGTGAGTTTTGCAGTGTCTTTTGATATGGAGTTTTGATGAGTGGAGGTAGGGGCAAATTGGCCTTGGTGTTAGTGGATCTGAACTCCAATGTACCTGTGAGAATTGGTGTAAGTTAGCATCTTTGGTCCTCATTTCCTTTTTGGTAAAATGAGTGTTTTGACTAGATGATCTCTAATGTTTTCTGCATATTTAAATCTTTGATTACCTTATCATTTTTCCAAAGACAGGAGTCATTTTTTCCTTTATTTTAAATGACATTCCTTTGCTACTGCAAAATAGTCATTGACCTCAAAAAATGAGTCATACTTTACTGCACTGTCTTCTTTATCATACCAGTTTCTCAACAAGTTATAAGAAGAGATGCAAAATGATATAGTGAATAGAAAGTTAGCCTTAGAGTCAAGAAGACATGAGTTCATGTGCTTTATGCAGTTTCATGGTTATTTTTCTACCGCCTATACCCAAATTTTATTAATAGTTTTTCATCAATTTTCTATGCCTTAAACAAAGGTGTCACCTTAGATGATGACAGATATAAAGTAATAGTGACTAGGGAGAGTGTTTGGGATTTTTTTAATGTGAATTAATTGAAATGACCTTTATAATTTTGAGGGAAGTATCTATTTAATTATAGTTCCCTGGAAAAAATGCAAAAATGAAGGAAAGCTGCCAAAGTGTAGATGGCATAGGGATAGTCATTCTCCTATTCACTGATATATATATATATCAGAAATAATCTTTGACTTCTTTTTCTCTCTAAATCTGAGAAAGTGAGAGAGAAAATTTTAATAATCTATATTAAACTTATCTTAAACTTAAAAAGTGTGATGTAGATAGTTTTAGAGAACCATTTGTTAAATCTTTACCAGCACTCTCCTACCTACATCTATCCCCTAATTTCTATTTCTTCTTCAACCTATCTAGTTCAGAGACTAATCTCCTATCAGCTAGATATTAAAATACTCTATCTGCCTTTCTTGGAGCTAGTCTATTTCTTCTACAATTCATACTTGAGAACACAATCCAAGAACAATTTTTAACTACTTCTTCGATCATGTCACTTATGGACTCAAAATCTGTCAATGCTTTTCCTTTCCTACCGAATAAAATATAAACAGTTGATACTGTCATTCAAAGCTATCCAAGCTACATTATCCATTCTATCTTATTTTTTTCTACCATCATGCACACTACCTTTTAGGAAATTCATACTACTCCCTATCTCTTCTTCTACTTCTTTTTATATCCATGCTTTTTCAATCTATATCTCTTGATATACTTCCCTTCCTTCTATAATGAATTTAAGAAATTTCTTGAGATAAAACATGTCTTCAGGAAGCATTTTCATCCCTAGACAAAAGTGATTGTCCCTTAATCAAATTTATCAAATAAATTAGCATACATCTAACCTTTGAATTTATGCTATTCTTTTAATCATAGTTATTTCATACATTTCATATCTGTCTCCACTCTCTAAATTAATTCCTTAACAGATGAGCCTATGTTCTTCCTATTTCCAATATCTATGACAGTGTCTTACCTAGAGCAGGTGCATAATAACTATATTGATTTGAATGGACATGCCCTTAGGGATTGGGTAAAATTACTTTTGTATAACCTAGTTAACTTCATTTTTAGATGTAATTTCTGTTTTAGATGTCAAAATGATTTAATAAATAAGCAGATGTCAGAAATTATATGTATAATTACTTGTTATTTCACATTGTTTATAGTACAGAAAATGACATGACTTAAAAATAATTTTATAATGAAATTTGCATGCTCACTTTGTATAGAAAAAAATGTAGAAAGAAACGCATGAATAACAGATCCTGGACTTCATTGTCTATTTTATGCATATGAATATATTACCTGCTTTGTTTTAAATTATAATGTACTGACAAAGGAAATGATGCCTTGCCTACAGTTGTACCCTCATCAAACAATACTAATCTAGTGACCATTCTGTCAGAGCTTCAACTGAGGGAGATAATGACCAATCAAAGCTGGAAGAAGAGGAGAGACAAAATGGTGACAGAAGGAAATAGAGGATTCTGGTGATATTTATTTGAAAATAAATAACATGCCTGAGACCATAGGGAAATTACAAATGTTTTATGAGCCATTTCCATATGAGAAAGTAAAGGGGAAAATAAAAGATCAAAATGTGCATTAGGGATTCTTTGTTGGTTTGACATTTTGGAAAGCACTTGAGAGCCTGTGAGATATAGATTAAAAATGAAATATAATTATAGGCCCTGTTTGTAAATTGATGAAGGTATCTTTTAGATAACTCCTGAAAGGATACATTCTTCCTTTTCTCTGCTTGCTTAACAAAGAATGAACATAACCACAGTTCATAGAATGCATTTGTTGAACAAATGACCCCCTGAAGTTTCACTTCTTTTTTTTTTTTTTTAGGTTTTTGCAAGGCAAATGGGGTTAAGTGGCTTGCCCAAGGCCACACAGCTAGGTAATTATTAAGTGTCTGAGACTGGATTTGAACCCAGGTACTCCTGACTCCAAGGCCGGTGCTTTATCCACTATGCCACCTAGCCGCCCTGGAGTTTCACTTTTAAAACAAGTTCTTGTGCTCTCCAAGTAAACTTAAAGTTCCCAACCAAAATTAATTTTTAATCAGATTTAAAGCAGAAAATGTAAATTTTTAAAAGATGAAAACTATTCAGGTAAAATTCTCAAAGAAATATGAATGTGTTCATTTTAGCAAATAATTCTCATGGGTTAGTGCTTTCATGTTACCTTCAGCAAATTTAACTATTAAATTTAACTACCATTAGTTTGCCTGTTTTGCCAATTTAATTTTGTCCTTTATATTTTTTAAATTACATAATCCTAGATTTTATTCATATACTAACTTAGTTAATACATTTTTAAAAGAGAAAAGAAAAGAGGGGAAAAGGAAGAAAATTAAAAGATGTTCACATAAATCCTATAAGTTCCTTTTAAGCTACCTAAGTAAGGAGAGTAGAAGGATGCTATGTTTGGTGGGAAAGAAAAGAGAATTAAATTCCTTTCAGGGTTATTTAATAATAATTATTTTGCTGAGTATTGTGATCAAATAAGTCATTCAATAAACATTTAATATTCACCTTCTATATGCTAAGATAATAAACTATGGGTATACAAAGAAAGGCAACATAAATTAATCAATTTTTATTATGCACCTACTATGTGCTAGATACTATGTTAAATACTAGACAATTCATGTTTTCAAGGAGCTTAGTCTAAAAGAGAGACAACAGGCACTTTGGAAAGATCAGTTTGACAGAAACAGTTTAAGCATATAGTCATGAAGATTTGCACCAGAATAGTGCCTGCATCAGAGGAGAAAAGGGGAAATATCTGAGAGGTATTATAAAGATAAGATTGATAGATCTTTCTAAAAAATTGATATGGTTGTGTGTGTAAGAGTAGAATAGAGAATGGTACTGTGAGCATAGGTGACTGGAAGGATGATGATACCTTCAAAAATAATAGAGAAGTTAGGAAGACTAGACCATTAGGAGGACAGGGAATATAATGAATTTAGTATTTATCATGTTGAATTTACAATGCTTTGTTCAAAATGTGTAATAGACATTGGGAGATGTGAGACTGCAAGTCATTAAAAATGGGTAGGATTAGTAGGGTTGAGTATAATCAGCATAGAAAAATAATAAATAAATTCATGGTAGTGGAAGATGTAACCAAGTGAAATAGGATGAGAGAGTAAAAAAGAAGGCCAGGAACAAATGCCCGTATAATATGAGAGAGCATGATTTGGATGAAGACCCAGCAAAGGAGATAGGAAAAGAACAGTCACTTAGGAGAAGAACCAGTAAAGAGTAGTGTCATAAAAGCCTAACAAGAAGAGAGTATCAAGGAGAATACTGGTTAGGATGATGACAACATTCACATAGAAGTTAACTATGTGCTATATATTTTACAATTATCTCATTGGATTCTACATTGATAGGTGTTATTATGATCCCTATTTCACAGATGAAGAAAGTGAGTGAAAAAGAGGTTAGTGACAGCACAGTAGATGCTTACTATTTGTTTATTAATTAATTAATTAATTTACTTAGGGTCACCCAGCTAATAAATATGTGGGATTTGAACTCAGGAGTTACTATCTCAGGGTCCTTCACTGCCCTATCTAGTTGTGATTGAGAAGGCTAAGGATTAAGAAAAGGCCATTAGAAATGATAGTAGTGGACAGGAGAGGACTTTCAAGTATTTAAAAAACAAAAGCTGAGTAGGAACTTTGAAATACAGAGAAACAGAGAAAGGTACATTTATTTGAGTGATTAGAAAGAGCTCTTTGAAGATAGAGTGCTAACATTCTTAAGGGGGGGAAGAAACTGGAGTCTAATCAGACTTTTAAAATCTTCAAAGATATTAAAGAAGTTAAATTAGGAAAAAGAAAAGAAAGATTAAAGTGGGTGGTTGATTTTTCTCCCCAAGTTTTGAAAAGAGGAAAGGGAAGGGAGAGTAAAAGGAAAATAACAATGTGGAAAGGAAGAAGAAGGGGGTTTAAATGCACTGTTTTTCATAGTTGGGTTGCATGAAGATAGTATACAAATATGGAAGAAATAGTGGAAAGAGTGATCATCAGATAAAGATTGTCTTTATCTGAAATAGACAAAGGGTTAAATATATGCAAAAATGAAAACACATACAATGTTATTGGTGTGGAAATATATCAAACTACATAGGGAAAAAAAACTGAGGAGTTTGAGGGTAGTGGAGGAAAGATAATAATGGAAAGACAATAATCACAAACTCTGTTCCTGAAGAAAGGAAGCAATTAAGAGGGGAGGAAGAAAAGAAAGGCAAAGAACTAAAATTTAAAAAAAATGATTTACATTGTCCCTTGGACAGCTGAGGAGTGGATGAACAAATTAAATGCAATTGAGTTATACTCAATTACAAGTAAGAGTAATAAGAATAGTAAAGAAAAGTATGGTAAAGTTAAATTAAAATTTATTAATTAAAATCATAATCTTTTAAATTAAATTTTAAATTAAAAATATAATCTTTTTTTTCTAATCCACACAGTTCTGTCCAGGATTACACTGCCTGTAAGTTTCTTGGTCCAGATTTGAATCAGATCTCCATGACTTCAAAATCAACACAACCAAACTACCCCCCCCTGCAAAAAAAAAGACAATTTCTGAGAATTCAGTTAGTATGAACTGATATAGAATGAAGTAAATAGAATCATAAGAGCAAAGTGTCTAGGACAACAAAGCTATAAAAAAAAATCACCTTCAGAAGACTTGAGAATTCTGATCTAGGCAGTGACCAACCTTTCTCCAGAGAACATATGACAAAGTAATCTTTGCCACCTGATAAAGAAATGATACATAATCCATTGTGTCATTTGTTATGAATTTTTTACTTCTCATTTTCTCAGTTTCATATGATAGAGGAGGTATTAAAATACCAATGCTAAAAAAGTGGGGCATTATAATTTTTTAAATGCACAGAAACGAAGTTAAGAAAGAAGTGTAGACAAGTTAAAGTTTTAAAAGGAATTATACATTACACATATAAATCTCTAATCCTGAGACCCTCATTACTTTAAGGTTATTTTACTCTTTTCTTAAGTTTCTTCAGTTAGAGAGATCATAGACTATCTGGGCTCTCTGTAAATGTCTCCTGCTCTCAAGGATGATGTCCCCCCCCCTCCAATTGTGGTCCATGGTCCTTACTTATATTTCCAGTAGTAATTTTATAGTCAAATTGACTTTTACACAGGAATATTTACTTTAGAAAGTAAAATGACAAATATACACACTTACTCTTCCTTCCCTTCAACATATCTAAGGCATAATTAGTTTAGTTCAATTCCAAGAGCACAGTCTCAGTTCAAGTCCAGTTCTTCCACCCTCAAATCCAGGTTTCTCAGGGCTTTCGTGTTTGGCTGTCTGCCACTACAATCCTACCCACAAGGTAGATGCTTGACTCCAAGGGTCATCTTGTGAAATCAGAGTAAAAGGGACCAGTTCATCCTGTGAGTTCAAGGCTTCCATTCTATTGAACTGTGATCTTCACCTTCTGGGCCCAAAGGATAAGAGCAATAGCTTAGTCTCTCCAGTTTTAAAGAGGCAGACAACCAATGAAACAAGACTACCACCAGTTAAGTCCATTTGTTAGGGGGGATACAGATTACTACATGTTAAAACCCCCTGAGATTACTTCTCTGTTAGATGAATTGATCATGCCCAGACAAGCTTGGGACATATATATATATATATATATATATATATATATATATATATATATATATATATATATATATATATATAATGTATATACATATATTTCATCTTTTTAGTCATTTGTTTCAAAGATCATACATTGTAGGGGCGACTAGGTGGCATAGTGGATAAAGCACCAGCCTTGGAGTCAGGAGTACCTGGGTTCAAATCTGGTCTCAGACACTTAATAATTACCTAGCTGTGTGGCCTTGGGCAAGCCACTTAACCCCATTTGCCTTGCAAAAACCTAAAAAAGAAACAAAAAACAAACAAACAAAAAAAGATCATACATTGTTTCTAACATGTATCCTTCAAAAAATGAATTCAGTATCTATGAATATCCTTTTGTTCATAGGCAAAGCCTATTATGATTTGTATATAGACACAGGAAATTACAGTAAAGGCACATCTTCATGGTCACATCCTCCTCTCCTCCACAAGTATCACTATATAGGAACAAATTTAGTCAGGGCCTAAGCAGACTATTCAATTTAAAATTTAATTAATGATCTTTTGGTGCCAACACCATTCTCTGTCTCAGTTAAAATCAGAACATCTGTTCTGCTAAAAACCCGGTTAGAAAACTAGAAGATGACTTATTGGCTAGAGATAGAATTTCTGTTCTTTTCTAATGTTGTGTATATAGACTCATTTCTCACCCATGAAGCAAACAACCCTAGAGCCTGCAGTCATCTTGCTAACATTCATAATGATGAATGTGATTTCTTTAGGGAAAAGGGCAGAGTCAAACTGTACAGGAAAGGAAAATGTCCATGACAAAAATGTAGCTATATACAGGCATCATTTGCCTCTATCTGGATTTAATTGCTTTCACAAAATCCTGATTTTTGTGGGGTGACATTGATAAAGGAGGTTATCTGTTACTACTGAAATGGTGTAACAGGGATTTGTCTTTCTGAATGATCAAAATTTTGAACTATCAAATCTTGAAATGGGTTCATAGATCAGAGACTTTGTAATCTTTACATTGGTAATTATGCCCATAAATCTTTTGTGTTTGTGTGTGTGTGCATGTGTTTGTTTTTTTAAATGTTTATTATTTATTTCTTTATTTTTAAAGAAAGATTTTATTTATTTTGAGTTTTACAATTTTCCCCCCATTCTTGCTTCCCTCCCCCACCCCCACAGAAATCATTGTTAGTCTTTACATTGTTTCTATGTTATACATTGATCTAAGATGAATGTGATGAGAGAGAAATCATATCCTTAAGGAAGAAAAATAAAGTATAAGAGATAGCAAAATTACATAATAAGATAATGGGTTTTTTTTTCTATAAGGAAGGTAATAGTCTTTGGTCTTTGTTCAAACTCTGCAATTCTTTCTCTGGATATAGATGGTATTCTCCAACACAGAGAGCCCCAAATTGTCCCTGATTGTTGCACTGGTGGAGTGAGCAAGTTTATTATTTGTTTTTAACAATGTTTTCTTTTTGAAATTTGAGTTTCAGATTCTCTCCTTACATCCCATTCTTTCCCCACCCACCAAGAAGGCAAACAATATAACAACCACAATTTGAAATCATGAAAATCTTATTTCTGTCTTAGTCATATTGTCAAATAAAGCAAAGAAATCAAGAAAATTATACTTCGGAGCAGCTAGGTGGCACAGTGAATAGAGCACTGGCCCTGGAGTCAGGAGGACCTGAGTTCAAATCTGCCCTCAGACACTTCATAATTACCTAGCTGTGTGACCTTGGGCAAGTCACTTAACCCCATTGCCTTGCAAACCCCCCTCCCCCAAAAAGAAAATTATACTCCAATTTGAACTCTTATTTCAAAAGGTGGATAGAATATATTTATCAAAAATAATTTATAATTGTCCTTTTGTATTGATCAGAGTAGTCAAACCTTTAACTATTGAGCATTATTACAATATTACGGTTACAGTGTATAATATCTGTACCTCAATTTGCAACAAGTTTATACAGGTCTTGCTTTGTTTTCCTGAAACCATCCCCCATCCTCCTTGTCATTTCCTACAATACAATAATACTCCATCACAATCATGCTGAAACTGGCTTAGTCTCCAATTCCCCAATTGATGAGCCTTCCCTAAATTTCCAATTTTGGGCACTACAAAAAGAATTGCCATTAACTTTCCTGTACATCTAGGCCTTTCCTTTTTCTTTGATCTCTCTGGAGTGTGGACTCAGTAGTGGTATTGCTTGATCAGAAAGTATGTAGAGTTTCATAGCTCTTTAGATAGCATAATTCCAGATTATTCTCCTGGATGGTTGGACCAGTCTATTGTTTCAGCAGTTCATTAATGTACTTCGTTTCCCTCATCCATTCTAGGATTTGTGAAGTCTGATAGGTGTGCAGTGCTACATAAGAGATGGTTTAATTTGCTTTTCTCTAATAGTTATTTAGAGTATTTTTCAAGTAACTATAGATGGCTTTGATTTCTTCTTTTGAAAACTGCCCATTAATATCTTTGACATTTTTCAATTGGATAATGGCCCTTATTTTTGTAAATGTAACTCAGTTCCTTATGTATTTGAGAAATGAAACCTTTATCAAAGAAACTTGCTAATATTTTTTTTTGATATCTACTTTTACATTTTAGCAAAATATAGTTTTCCTGATAATTTTTTAATTATGTCTATTTTTGCTGTTGTTTTATCTGAGTTCATCACATTTTTTTCCACTGTAGTTGAAGTAATAATAGATTCAGCTTCTGTCCTATGTATGTATCTTTTGTGTTATGTCCAACATATTGTTGTTCACTGGTTTCTAAACCATTTTGCTATCTGCTTCCATTTTATGGGTTAGTTTATTCCATTCAAATTCACAGTTATGATTACTGTGTATTTTCCTCATTCTGTTTTTCTTTTCATTCTTTTTCATTCTATCTATCTTTTCATGATGCTCCTCTTTATTAGTCTATTTTGCTCTAATCATTGCCTCCTTTAATTGGTCTTCCCTTTTTTCATGTCCCAACCCATATCTTTTTTCTTTTTACTTTACTATTTCTTCATTAGATAAAATTTCTTTACCCAAGTGAGTGTATACATACATATAAGGATATGTATATGCATATATTTACATACACACACACACATATATATTATTTTCTCTTTGAACAAATTTTAATGAGCAAAGTTCAAACATTGCCTGCCACAAACCTTCCCCCTGCCATTTGCCTTTTGTTTTATATTAGCTCTTCTTTGTGTGATTTTTTATGTGAGAATATTTTTCTCATTCTATCTCTTCTTTCTCCCTTCTCTCAGGACATTACTCTTTCTTAGTCCTAACTTTTATTTTTGAGATCATCTCATCATAATTAACTCATACCCTACTCTCTATGAAGACTCTTTCTGACTGCCCTAATAATGAAAAAGTTATTAGGAGTTACTTTTATTATCTTTCTAATATAGGGATATAGTTTAACTTTAATAAAAAATTGATTACTCTTTCATGTTTATATTTTTATGCATCTAGTCTTATTGTTGAATATCATGTTTTTTGGTCTTTGCACTAGAAATTCTTGAAAGTCCTCTTTCATTAATGCTCATTCTTTTCACTTGAAGGATTATATATGTGTGTGAATAAATATTCATACATATATGCATATATATATATGCATATATGGTTATTGTTGATTATAATCTTACTATTTCCTTTGTCTTTTAGAAAATCATATTTCAAGTCCCCATTCCTTTAATATGGAATCTGCTAGACCTTGTGAGATCCTGACTATGCCTCCGTGACATTTGAATTGTTTCTCTCTGTTCACTCACAGTATTTTCATCTTGACTTCGGAGCTCTGAAATTTGGCTATAATATTCCTGGGATCTTTCACTTTGAGATTTCTTTCAGGAGGTGATTAGTGGTGTCTTTCAATTTCTATTTTACCCTCTAGTTTCATAGAATTTTGTGCGCCTTCTAAGCTCTAGGTTTATTCCCATTCCAATGTTACAGACCTCTCCTGCAGAGTTGCTGAGTTTTATAAGACTGGGGAAAAAAAATCTTTCTCTGACAATTTGTTGAGTCTGCCACTCCAAAATTTGATTTGAAATATGTTAAAGGTGGGGGGGGTTGTTGGGAAAGTCTCAGCCTATAATTTGTCATGCTGTCTCCAATAATCAGCACCAATAAATTTATTTGGAACTTGGACTGCATTCATTGCAGTAGAGTGACCACAATAAATTATGTAAATGGTGCCCTAACACCAAAATCTATTACTCAGAAGTAAATCTGAAACTCCATATGTGTTCAGTGTATATGCAGAACACATATGGAGTTTCATATTTACTTCTGAGTAATTGATTTTTGGAAAGACATTTGCAAAATATACTATAACTAAAGGAAAAAAGAATAATTATGTTATTAAATGAAAATGAATCATTTTATTGAAAGACTAGTTGAAAGAATTATGTATACTCATTGGAGATCTGATTGTCTTCTTCAGATACTTAAATAGATGTCATGTCAAAAATAAAAACCATTTTAGACTAAATACCTTCAAAATTCATTTCAAGCACTGCTGCCTACTGGGAACATATGCTCATTTCTCCCTTTTTTCCCAATTTGAGAGTGAAACTATTCAATCAGGATATTGATATTTTTAACTATTTATTTCTCTGCATACATGCTGTGTGCCCCCATAAAATTTAAGCTCCTTTAGGACAGGTATTGAGTGCTTGTTTTGTTTTTATATCTCTAGCACATAATAATGTCTACTTTATAGCTAGCATTTAATAAACACTTATTTAAAGATTGAATAAAAATATTCAATAAAAAAGAGTGATTAAAGTTTTTCTGCTTGATTCCTGAGAGCAGAATAAATTTGGTACAGTGGATAGAAGTTACAGGGAAGTATATCTTAATTTAATATACTTAACATGAATGAAGAATCCACTCACAGTTAGTTGACCTAAGTCAGAATGAACTGTCTTTGGAATTGTGATTTCCTGTCACTGAATATGCTCAAGTAGAGGACAGATTTTTTAAAGCATGTTTTAGGCTTCTATTTCAGGAATGGATTGGCTAGATGACATCTGATTTTCTTCTAATCCAAAGTTTCTTTATAGAAAGAATAGTACCTTTTGAGTTTTGTGACTATGGCTGAATCTTATAAGATCTCACAGTTTTTGTGATTTACATATTTAATCATAGCCAAATTCATATCCTTTAGGCACAGATAATGATATAATCCTAGTCTGAGAATGCCTTATTGATTAGTGTTGGACTTTTGTTTTGTTGATTTCAAGAAAGAGTCCTAGTCAGGGTCAAAATGGTAGCCACAGAGAGAACTTTAGGTGACTTGAAGGCAGGTCAGTCATGTCTTCATAAACTCCAGACTCCAACCCTGATTCTCAGAATTTCCTCTACCAAGCCGCAGCAGCCTTCTTATCCTCAAAGTTCACTAAGTTCCTTAGGGCTTCCTCACCCTTAGGGTTCACTGTCTCAGACATACCTACCCTGAGACTACCATTTCATTTTAGCTGGCTCCTCCTAAAATATCTAGATTAAGACAAATACCTAAATTAGTCATGTGTTCATTCTCTTTCAGTCTCTAGTTCTGACTCTATAGACTGCTTTTATCATGCTTCTACATGGGGAACATCTCCCTTCATAATCACATTCCTTCTCTTTTAAGTCTCCCTTTATATGTTGTCTCCCTAACTTTCCCCATTAGAATAAAAATTCCTTGAAATCAGGGTTTTTTTCTGCCTATAATTGAATATACACTGTTTAGTCCAATGTATACCATATAAAAAGTACCCAATATATTTTTTTGAACTTCATTTTAATTGAAAGAAGCTTGTTCAATTATTCTTTTTTCTAGGGTCAGTTCATCTGTTACTCCAACCTCCCCACTTCCCCACAAAGACACATTCTATATGTCATGCTTCCTGAGTTTCTATTCTAACCATTTCTTAGTTTTTATTCTAGACATCATTTCTGAGTTTCTGTTCTAGCTATCACTTTACTGGTTATGAACTTGCTAAGAGTTTGTTTCTTATGATCAATCTCAAATAACCATTTAAATAGAAAATGGTAGACCTGTTCAAAGCTCTGAATTCACTGTTAGTGGTAAGGTCTTTTGTTTTAGCTTCATACAAGGTCAAGGACTATAACCATATTAGCCAACGTTATTAGAGATTTTTAACGTAGCACTTGAATATAGAGAGTCAGATATAGGTCTCTATAGTATTGCAGATGATTCAGTGAGAAAGAACCTCAGTAACTACCTAGTCCAACTATTTTACTTTAAAGATAAGAAAAATGAAACTAAGGGAGATTAAGTGACTTACTCCTCTACCAGTACTTTTCCCTTAGGATCTGATAGGTCTCAGGTTCAAATTTGAATTCTGATTTATATTGACTATTTGTCCCTGGGTGAGTAACTTAATTTTTTAATGTCCAAAATAATTCTCAGTCTATAAGTTGGTGCTTAGCACATGAGAATGGCCTGTGCTTGCTAAATAGAAGTTAGCTGAAATTGTAAACCAGATGCTCATCTATATTGGAATAGGACTATAGGGAATTCCTATATTCTTGAAATCAGTAATTGAATTCCTTTCGACTAGGTGCATAGGTGTTTGCTCTTCATTCTCGAAGAAGACCATGACATCAGGGAGCTGATGCCGTGATAAACAGATAAATTGAAGTTGAGTGAGTGGGTGCTATGCTGTCACAAACCTCACTTTCTCCTCTGGAGCCATCTGGATCCAGTGGTCAAATATGAATCAGGATGCCTGGAGATGGCCTTGGATGTGAAGCAAACAGAATTAAGTGATTTTCCCAAGGTCATTCAGCTAATAAGTGTCAAGTGTCTGAGGTTGGATTTAAACTCAGGTCTTCCCAACTCCAGTGCTGGTGCTCTACCCATTGCACCACTTAGGTACATAGTTAGTATTCAAAAAATAATAGAATCAATTCTTCTATTTTCCAAACATCTGAGCTTTGGTAGCAATAGAACATGTTAGCTATCCTGAACCATTTATCAGATTTTTTTTAATGCTACTATGAAATATGAACAATCATTTAAAAAAGCTGACAACTTTCTTAACCTGTTCTCAAACAGGAATAAAATGGTACTGTAAAATGGCCTTTAGGGTCCCATCACTACTTGTCTATTGGAACAAGCACTAAAAGGTCTATTAGCAACTTAAACTGAAACTGGTGTCAAACTTAAGTAGGAACTACTTGTTTACTTAGAAAGCCACAAATTAACATTATGTTTTATTGTATCTTTCTTTTGTAAAACATTTCTCAATTGTAATATGGTTCTGACAGCACTTGGGAGTTTTGCTGCTGTGACCGACAAGCCTCATGTTTGACAATTTAAAAATCTCTCCCTTCAGCATCAGAGCAGAATCCTGAAAGATGATGGGTGAGGGACTTGGCAGCTTTTAAAAAGACTGGAATAATCTAATACAAAACTATTACATGTTTGTAATTACAGTTTGTGTGTGACCTGATTATCCCATCAATTTGATCAGCTGAAAGAACTTTTACAAAAGAAGAAACTGGGAATCATACCTTAAACAGAAAGGGAAGTCTTACCTAACAAACTATGGATCATGAATAAACATTTTGTAACTATTTCCGATCTGTTAACTAGGTGGTTGGGAAGAAACATTCCCATAGCTGTGCAGTCCATTAGAGGATTCCCTGGGGACAGGGATTTATTTATTTTTGCCTCTATTTGTATCACTAAAGCTTAACACTGTGCTTGGTACATATTTAAACACTCGAAAAATGCTTTTTGACTGATTGATAGAGAGAACTGGAGGAATATTCTAAAAAAAGATCTGTCTTGAGTTCTTTGCTTCAGTTGGTGACTCCTTCACTCGTGGCATCAGGTTAGAACTCATGCCATAAGGAGAAAAACTTAAGTTCCTTCTTTTCTCTAACATTATTTGTTTCTAAAAGAAAGATTTTTTTTAGTTTTTTGCAAGGCAAATGGGGTTAAGTGGTTTGCCCAAGGCCACACAGCTAGGTAATTATTAAGTGTCTGAGGCTGGATTTGAACTCAGATACTCCTGACTGCAGGGCTGGTGCTCTATCCATTGCACCACCTAGCCACCCCTAGCATTCATATATTGTTGACCATTTTCTTTTCAAGTCCCAGCAAAAGAAGTGAGCTATTTTATATTGATATGTAGAAGACTAAAATTAAGGAACTTGGGAGATAGCTATTGTTTAAAAAAAAAGTTTCTTCCCATGTGGTAAGAGGGCACAAAGTCACACAGAAAAAGATCTCCTGTTACTACAAAAGGTCTTCCCATATGATGAGGTCAATCAATGGGAAAACTGTTTTGCTCTATTGTTCTGTAAATAAGATACTTTCCTTCATTTCAAGGAATTGAGATGTTTATATTAGCTATCTGTAGGTATCTTTCTAGAAATAACTTTTGTTCAGTTATTTCGGTTGTATCCAACTTTTTGTGACCCTAATTGGGATTTTTTTTGGCAAAGGTATTAATTTGTCATTTACTTCTCCAACTCATTTTATAGATGAGGAAACTAAGATAAAAAGGGTTAAATTGCTTGCCCAGGTTCACAAAGCCTTAAGTATCTAATATTATCTAAACCATAATTGAATTATAAATTCTATTCTTTTAATTTTTATACTATATTGATTAGTTGTATATAGATAGCAGCACAGTTTGTGAATATTTTCCTTTACATTACAAAACCCATTATATATTATAAATGTTCATTACACAATAAAAATTTTGTCCAATGAAAAATTTCAAAAAGAGGCAAATGAAAGCAGTTCAGTAAAACTACCAGCACATTAACTAACAGTAAACTGTGTTCTGATTACCTATTACTATGATCTCTTCAATTAAAAAGAAAGAGGAGAATTTTCTCATCTCTCTTGTGATTTTCAGGCAGTAAGTCCTTTAGAACAAAGAAAATCTAAATGAAGTTAGCATACTCAGGATAAGGCTTTTTCCACTTTTTTAATTTAATGGTGACTAGGTCAATAAACTTTATAAATTTTTATCTCTTATAATCCAGGCAAGTTAATGAAAAAAGGAGATAAGTGTTGGTCAGTTTCCCCAGACTTCACCCCCATCTTTTTTCCATTCATATGTATAAAGTAATAGGTAGGTAAAAGACAGAGTCAATATTTTTCAAGGAGGTAAGGTCATTTACTCCTTACTGAGTGCATTCCTGACCCTTTTGTTTGAAAATACTGCCATTTGAGATCTAAAAATAGGCTTGGAAAAACTTTAGTTTGACCCAAAAGTTTATGGTTCCTTTGAATCAATTCATGTAGTTTTCTTCCTGTGGTTAGCTGAATTCTTCATATTCATTGTTATCTATGGTACAGTAATGATCCATTAAATTTATGTGCCACAAGATGATTTTCTATTTTTCAATGACTATTTTGCTAGCATGAGCACACACACACACACACACACACACACACACACACACACACAGTCACACATTCATTCTGATATTTTTATTGTGAGATTTTTTTGGTTTCTTTTAGATTTATATGCTTAAATGAGATAATTGAGTCAAAGGGCTTAGCTGACAGTCTCATTTTTAAAGGCAATTTAAAGGTATAATTTCAAATTTTAACTTGAATTGTTATTGTTGAATTCATTTCAACAAATAATTGTTAAGTACTATACTGGCATAATTGCTGGAGGGGTAGGGAAAGAAGTGTCACTAAAAATGAATAAGATCCCTATAGAATATGATCTGTATAAAATGATTATTTAAGTAACTATACTAAAATGAAATTATAAGCCTCATATTTAGGTAAAATATTTTTGGAAGTGGGATTAAGAGGGAAAGGGGGAAAAGAATACAAAAGGTTTGGAGAAATAGTGAAGGTCAATAAAAGGAGATAGTATACAGGTTGAGCTTTACAAGACTGGCAGAAATTTGACAGATGAAGGAGATAATGTTTCAAACAGAAGGGAAAGCCTTCATAGACAAAAGGAGTTAATTCTCCAAATTACCTCTTTGGAGAAAATTGAGTAGTCCAAATAATCTAGAAATTAGAAGACCAATGGGAGATTAGAGAGGAAGGTAAATTGAGACCAAAGTGAAAAAGGCCTTGAATACCAGGGTAAATAATCCAAAATTAATTCAATAAACAATGAAAATATATTGGGGTTTTTTTGAATGTATAAATGATATGATCAAAATGTGCTTTGAGAAACCTACTAATTTAGTAAGGCCTCTAAATTAATTTTTGATAAATCCAAGAATACAAATTCTTATGACAAGAAATGACTGAGAAAAATTCTTAAAGAAGCATAGATATTTTCACAAAAGCCAACAGACATTATTTATACAAAATTTGTAAATTTTCACATGAACAAAATCTGTGTAGTTAGCCTAAGAAGTGAAGTTATCAAAAGTAAAAAGTATATACACTAAAAAAATCTCTAAAAGCATTTGCTATCTAATTCTATAATTTTATGCACATATACATAAAAGTATATCTCAAAAGCTATTATCAAAGAGTGCAATACACAATTCAAAGTAAATGCAAGCAATCATTACTTGAATGAACAAATATTTCAAATAATTATTAATAAAACACAAATTAAACTATCCCTGAGTTTTGTCTTAATATTATAAGATTGACATGAGTGAAAGAAGATGAAAATGGTCAGTATTAGAGGATTATGGAAAGATGAACTCCATTTTGAAAAAGCTGTTCGACTCTGAAAAGCAATATGATAAAGTCATAGGGCTGGATCTAGAGCCCCCAAATCTAGATTTGAATCTTATCTCTCTTATCTATTATTTATATGACCTTAGACAAGATATTTAAACTTACTGGTGATTATTTTCTTAAACTGTAAGGGAACCCTTACAGCTTCCAATCTATGAACCTGGGACATATGAATCAATTATTATTGAGTGCCTTCTGTGATCAAGATGAAAGGGATACAAAAAAGGAAAGTACTTGATTTTTAAAAAATTTACTTGGAAGAGGGAAGACTCATACAAAAATGAACATAAACTGTGTACAAAGTAAATGTAACATCAATATATAAGCTTAATTGTCAAGTTGGGATTAAGAAAAGACTCATAAAGTGGTATCTGAACTGAACAATGAAGGGAACTGGGGATTAAAAAATTCAGTAGTGAGGAGAACATTTCAGGCATGGGGATTTTCTACAGAAAGACATACAATGAGCAGATGGAATATGTTCATTTATTTGGAATACAGAGTGTATAGGGGCAATAATGTAAACTCAATCTGCAAAGATGGGTTGGAGGCAAATATTAATGATTTTAATGCTTAAAGTAATAAATAGTTACGATAATTTCATGAGGAGAGCAATCTTGTTCAAATGTACTTGTTCAAACACATTTTGGTAAATGTATTGAGAGTAGATAAGTGTGGAAACTGGAAGCAGAAGGTCATTTAGGAGTCTATTTCATTGTGTAGATGAGAAGTGATTGAGTATGGTAGGTGGAAATGATGAGAAGGGAATGAGGGAGGATCAATGAGCAAGGAAGTGGAAGCAACTATGAGATTGCGAACTTCAATATTAGATGAATGTTAATGCCCTTAATAAGAACAAGGTAGTTAAGGGAAAGGGTGTGTGTGTGTAAGAAGAACATTGAATTTCATTTTGGACATAATAAGGAAAGGAAAGGAAAAATAAACAAATAAACAAACAAATAGATAAATGAATGAATGAATGAACAAATAAATAGATAAATAAATAAATAAATAAAAAGGAAGCATAATGACAGGGAAAAGAAAAAGGGAAAGGGAAAGGAAACATAAAAGATGAAGATAGGAGAAGAAAGGTGATGCAAAAAAGAGGAGAGAAGGAGCAGGGAGGGAAAACAAGAAGGGAAGGGAAGAGAGGGAGAGGACAGGGAGAGGTTTCTATTATTAACCTTGAAAAGGAGATAGAGAAGGAACTTGGCAGACATAGAAGGGATGAACCAGGAAAAAGAAATGTGACAAAAAGCCTAGCAAAAAAGAAAAAGGCTGTTTAGCAGATATTAGGAAATACAGGTCTCCAATTTGAAAAAAAAATCATAGCTATTGAGACATTTCAAAAGTGCTAGTATCTAGAGTCAAGGAAATGGATGAGATTGCCAAGGAACAGAGATATAGCTACAACAAAGAACTAATAATGACAATAATAATGATGATGATGATGATAGAAAACTATAAAGAATGCTTCCCTAGGAAGGTTTTTAGAGATAGAATTATGGTTGTTTGTCCTTTGTTTTGGAAAAGAATCAATGATACTGGAAAGGTGATATCTTGACTTGCAAATGAATTGGAGGCAGGGTTGTGCAAGGTCACTAGTCTTACTCTTTCTCTTCCTGAATCCTCTGTGTTCAGTAGCAAGATATTGATTAAAATGACTAGATATGGCCTGGATGCAGTGAGTGATAATGGTCTTTTTAAGCTAAGGTCTTTCCCAGGTCTCAGTTTGTTTGAGGCCACATCCAATGGATAGGTAAGAAATGAGGCAAAAAAATGCCAAAACAAAAATCAGTCTGGGAGGGGAAAAGTTGCAGGTTTTCTGTCCAGAGCAGAAACAATTGTTATCAAAACCTAAGCAATAGCCAAGTGAGACTTGGATTGGGACCTAATTGTTGACCAGTTAGTGAGAGCCAGAATGAATGGGGCTTATGGAATAGTCAAGTAACTCTATTTGAATTCCAATTGACTTTATTAAAGCCTGATTTTTTTTCTGTCCTGTATTTCAAGATGTAAGTGAAAAGACGTGAAGTAAAAGAGTCAATTGTTCCAGGTTTTTTTTTTTTTTTGGTGATAGAATAAATAAGGCAAAGATAAAAAAAAAAACTAATCTAGAGTCCCTTTGGGCAGAGCACTCACAGGTAAGGATATGATTTCTTGTGTAGATGGAAGGAAATGGAGAGGAGAGAAAGGACAAGGAAGGTAGAAAGGAAGGAAAAAGGAAGTTTTACTCTGTATCTTGGTTAAGATATTACCACCCCAATGTCATTGGTCTTCTTAGAGAATGAAAGTCAGGGAGCTGATGCTGAGGGAAGAGAGTAGAACCACAAGAACAATGTACACATCAACAACAACTTTGTGAGATGAACAACCTTGATGGAAGCAGCTCTTCTCAGTAGTTCAGAGAGCTAGCACAACTGTATTAGACCAGCTATGAACTATGTTATCCCTATCCAGAGGAAGAAAAGCAAAACAAAACACACACACCAAAAAAAACCCCCAACCCTTCAGAATCTGATGAATACTTTATAAAAATTATCTCTTAGGTATTTTTTCCTTTAATCCTAATTTCCTTTAATCCTAATTCCTCATACTGAAAATAACTAATCTGTAAACATATTTAATAAAATATGTATGTACAATGCTAACTTGACTGCTGCTGAGGGAATTGGGGTGGGAAGGGAGGGTGGAAAGGAATTTTGTAACTTAAAAATATACATATGCATATGGATGAAAATAATTAAATAAATTTTTTAAAAAATTTTAAAAAGGGAATGAAAGACAAACAAATCTGTGAGTAATAACAGCTGTCCCACTGGGTACCTAACTGATTAGAGATAGAGCTAAGCAACAGATAATAGGATTTTTCCTTGGATCTCAATGAATAAAAAGACAATTAAACTTAGGAGGAGAAAAAAGCTATTTTGTGGGAATTGGCAAATATTGGGAGTTTGGAGCAAACTTCTTAATTTAGTACAGAAGGGAAAATATCAATAGCAATCTAAGGGACCCAGCCTTGGGTAATGGAAAGAACACAGGAAGAGGGGTTGGGGAGGAGAAGGAAAATATAGTTCTAATCCTTGACCAATCTACTACTGAATAATCTTTAATAAATTTCCTCTGCTCTAAAATGAGGGAATGGAATTGTATGATCTCTGAATGCCTTTCATACTGCTATTGTTTTCCCTTCCTTTCTCACCTAAACTTCCTTGGAAATTCAAATGGTGTTACCTCAATGTCTTTTGCTCTTTTTTTCCTTTTTTTTTTTTTGACAATTTTTCATTCAGTTTTTTGATTGGGTTCTCCCTTCAGGAGCTGAGCATCACAGACACACTTAGATTTGCTTCAGAGAAAGGAAGTTTTTAACTTTTCTATGAATATGTATATGAAAATGCCATTCAGCTTGATTTAGAGATATAACCCTCTGTTAGCTAATATGGATAGAATTAAGCCAGTCTGAGTTAGACCAGTATACCTGGTTGAGGGAAGTTTTATTGCATTTGTCTTTTAAGAGCTATTTAATGGATGAATACTATTGATTAGGCATAGAAGTAATAAGTGGCTACTGAGATTGATTAGTGCAGACTGAATAAAGCTTCAGGTCAGCAATTAATCTACTCCAACACTCTTTATTGACAGGAAATTACAAAGTCATAGAGAAAATTGTTTGGTCTTTATTCAGTGAGTTATTATGTGGGTGAAAAATCACTTCTCTTTTGAGAGGTAAAACTAATGCTTCTTTCCTTAGTATGATCAGTAAACTGTGTTTCTGACATCATTAATTTTGACCCTTTAAAGAGATTTTCAGTGCATTGAACTCAGTTTGATTAACATGAAAATATTATGTAATTTTAATAGAAAAATAATGTTTCATGCTATGTAATATCTTCTCTGAATAAATGAATTTGTAAAATATTCTTCCTTACTAAAACAAAATTTGAGATAATCCATGTTTCTTTCAATCTCATGTTTCCTTTGTCTCTTTTTGTCTTTCTATATCTTTTATTCTCTTTCCTCTTTCTGTGTCTCTGAGTCTGTCTCTCTAAGGCAACTGTGATATAATGAATAGAAAGCCAACTTTAGAGTCCAGGTAATTCTAACTGATATATATTGACTAAGAATGCCTAGTCAAGTCATTTAACTTATGAATGCATTATATAATTCTGTAATTGCATAATAGGCAATATCTAGTTACATGCATGCAGAGGTATACATATGTATGAAAGATATCACAATAGAAATGCTTCCGATTATAGAATTTAAACCTGAAGTGACATTAGAGTTTATCTAATTTAATTCCCTCTTTTTTTCAGGAATATAATTTTCAATTAATTCATTGCAGTCTAAGTGGATAAAGGAAAAGAGCAGAGAAATTCAAAGAAGAATTTACCTAGGTTCTTAGAAGAAAGAAGCTATCTGATAACTCCTTATTTTAACCAATCATGTTATCAACCCAGCATTTTGATTCATGTGACTTTTTTTTTCCACTCTCTCCTTTGTCCTTTTTTCCTTTTGTGTTTGAAGTTACTGGCTTTGTCTGTTTTCAATTTGAGCTTTTAAAGTGTTAAGTGATTGAAGAAGGTTGGGTTTCTGTATGTGGTCTGTAGAAGGAAACTCAAGCCTCTGGTTTGCTTAATGGACACTTAAAGCCTGTAAGTAAATATTTTTTTAGAGAATAATATGAGGATTCTCACATTTTCTTGGGAAGAGAATGAACATTTAGATATTAATAGAATAATGGATAAATGATAGAAACCTAAAATTAAAGCTTCCATTGGAGCTTGAAATCTTGGACTTAATATTTAATAAAGACTTTTAACAAATTAAAATGTCTTTTGGGTATTCTTTTCCTTGTCTTAGTCTTTTGTTTGATGAAATGTAGGGGGTTTTCTATCTGAAAATAGTGTTATCTATGATGAACCTACTCAGCTTTTAGACCACATAGAAATGAAATATGAAGTTTATTTGAATTAAATTGCAGTGAGATCCCTTTGATCACCATAATCAAATATACCACATATATATTTCCTCCTCCAGAAACTTTACAATTTAGGGAAGAAATACATCTTTCAATTGATAAATGTATACATTAACCTTTCCTATATCTTTCCCAATAATAAGGCTGAAATGTTAGGTTTTACTGATTAATCTTCCAAATAAGAAAAAGCTCAAGTAGGAAATAAAATTGACATAGTTGCAAGCAGCATGAGGAAATTAAGCAGGGTGGTGATGGTGATCTTTAAAATTTGTAACCTGACATTATTCTATGTTGTATCAAAGTATTCTAAATTAATTCTGATTTTTAGTGCACAACAATTTGTCATTAATCATAGAATCTAGCTAGCAGCATGCCCCTTGATGTTTTGCAATTACAGTTAAAATCTTATGCCCTAACTAAAGAATTATAAAAAAGGGGGGGATATATTGGCTAGCTCTTGGAGAGTAATTCCCAGTGTCCTTTCTTCTTTTTCCTCAATAATGAAAGAAATATCTTTGTCCTTGTGGAAATGCCTGTTCTGCCTTTGGTTCAATAGATCTGTCTGCCCTTGTTATTTGCAGGAGAGATGAAGATACTACCATACTTAGCAAAAACACAGAAGCTGTAATGTACAGAAACTCCTGAGATCCTCATATATACCTTTATAGAAAAATAAAACACTACTGACACCTACCTTCTTTATTGAATTTGGTTTATACATCTATTGCATGCCAATTATGTTTCAGTAGCCAAGATTCTGTTTTTTACTTAGACTATAAATAAGAACAAAGAAAAAAAAGGATTCAGTATTTTCTAACAATAAAAGATAAAGTATTTGTAAAGTACATGTTAATGGAAGCCTTCCAACCTCATTTAATAATGCAACCCAACTAACATCAGGAGACAGCATGGTGTAGTAGAAGGAGAGCTGAAGAAGGAATCAGGAGACTTGGGTTCAGTTTCATTCAATTTCATCACAAGCTTTGTGTCCATGGGTGAGTCACCTCACCTGTCTAATTTACTATTTCCTTAACTACAAAATGTGAGTATTAGACTGGATGTTCTCTCTTGATCTTTTCATCTCTAATAATGTCATAATCACAAATTAGGATTTCCATAGTAATTCCACTTGTCCAGAGAAGACTTCATAATAATATAATCAAGAAATCTTTGCATGGCAAGTTTATAGCATCTATAAGCAAAATGAGAAGTAGAAATACAATTTTAGCTTACACTAAAAGTGTGACTTTTTAGCAATTTAGCCTAAAAAAAATTCATTCTGATCATGTCACTCACCTGCTATAGTACCTTAAAGAGTTCCCTTTTTTCTCCTAGCATTAAAAACAAAATCTTCTATTTTATATTTAAAGTCCTTCACAGTCTAGTGCCCCTAGAAAAGTCAGTAACAAAATGGGTAAACAAACCAGAAACCTGTCAGAATGTGTCAAAGATCTCTGGGTGAACCTGAAGCAGATTACTCTTTGTACTTGGGTCTAGGAATGCTGAAATGCTTGGGCCAGTAAGCTCCTCAAATGTGGAAGCCTGTATCTCTCTCATAGTTCTGACAAATGGTAAGAGTCAACCCAACTCATTCTAGGATGTTTCATGATACTTAACAATCAGAACTTCATAGCATGCTGCTATAAGAGAAATTCTTGAAGAGCATAGATTTCTGATCATGGACAACCTAAGAGCACTGTAAAGGAACCAGAAGGGTGGAAATAATGGTTGTAGTATGAAAATATACCAGAATGTGGGAACCAGTATCAGGAAACATAGGAAATCAAGACCAGGACCAACTAAGGACTGACCATGCCATTTAAAATTGCAGGTAGGTACAGAGTCTGACCATCGAATTGTTCAGTTTTGTCTTATGCTTTGTTATCTCATTTGGGATTTTCTTGTCAAAGATATTGGAGTGGTTTGCCATTTCCTTCTCTAGTTCAGTTTACAGATGAGGAAATTGAGGCAAACAAGATTAAGTGACATGCCCAAGGTTGCACAATTAGTAACTATCTGAGACCAGATTTGAATTCAAGAAGAGGAGTCTTCCTAAATTGAGGTCAGACTCTATTTAATGTGCCACCTAGCTTCCCTTGACCATGATACCAAATTCCAAATTTCCAATTTATGTAGTAGATGTGAGTAAAGAGAAGACACCAAATATTATGAAGTGTCAAGGAAAACCCAAGAGACAGAGTAAAATAAAATCATAATCTTACAATGGATGAAAGTAGAAAGTTAGTTTAAAAAAAAGCTTTGGAGCAGCCAGGTGACACATTAGAGAGAACACTGGCCCTGGAGTCAGAAGGGAGCTCAAATTTGTCCTCAGACACTTAATAATCACTTAACCCAAGTGACCTTGCACAAGTCACTTAACCCCATTGCTTTGCAAAAAAAACTGTACTACAAAAGTATCTGAAAGAAATGAAGCAAAAGAAATTTAAAAAATAAAATTATAAGTGCAATTTACTCTGAAGAAACAACTTGAAAGGAGATTTGAAACAGTAGGAAAACCTTGTGGTCTCTTCCAAAAATCAGAAATGAGCATATAGAAACCAATGATTCAATGAGACAACAGAAATATTAGAACAAAATAAAATTAAAGACAGAAGAAAAATATAAGATGTCTATTATTTAAAAAAACCCAACTGCTCTGGAAAAGAATCACTAAAGCATTCATTTTAATGTGCAGAAGATATAAGAACAAATTCAGAGGGACACATAAGCGGAAGAGTTTTAAAAATTATGAATTGGGGCAGCCACCAGGTGCGCTAGGTGGCGCAGTGGATAGAGCACCAGCCCCGGAGTCAGGAGGACCTGACTTCAAATCCGGTCTCAGACACTTAATAATTATCTAGCTGTGTGGCCTTGGGCAAGCCACTTAACCCCACTACCTTGAAAAATCTAAAAAAAAATTATGCATTGAATTTATTATATACTTTAAAAAGTATTTAATAAATTCATGTTTTCATAGACAACAATAACAACAACAAAAAGCAATAAAAACAAGAGAATTAGATTAGGAAACTAGCATAATTATACTAAGCAATGAATTCATACCCAATAATAGATAGGATATTACAAAGGACAAAATAGATATGTTCAATGTGAAATTGAATAGCTTTTACACAAATAAAATTAATGCAGCTAGGAGAGGGAATTATAGGACAACCTTTGCAGCACATAATCATTAATAAAACTCTGAGAACTGAAATTTTTAGGGAAATAACATAAATATATATGAACAAAAATTAACACTTCCCCAAGGTTGTTGTGATGATCAAATGGGATTATATTTGTAAAGTACTTAACACAGTCTCACCCATTAGTAGTCACTCCATAATACTTATTTCCTTCTTTCCTTTCTAAAGTGATCCTTGATGGATATCATCAAAGGATATGAAGAGTTCATGAAATAATTTCACTTGATTAACCACCATATAGAATGCTGTCCCAAATCATTAATTATAAGAGAAATTCAAAGGAATACAAGTCCATTTTTTAAGACCCAGAGAACTAGCAAAGAAAAATAATATAAATGAGAATAGCTAATGTGGAAGGGTTGAATAAAGAGGAACAAACTAACACATTGTTGATGGATAGAGGAATTGATCAAATTGTTCCAAAGAGATACTTGAAATAATATTAAATGAATGGTTGAAATGTCCATTTTCTTTTATCCAATGATAACCCATTGTTAGGATCATTCTCCAAGGAAGGTAAAAATAAAAGAAAGTTCCAGTATTTGTAACTAAAATTATGGAGAAGGAAAATGTCTATTTATTGGAAAACTGCAAAATAAGTCCTGCTATACATATGTGAAATTGCATCATAGTATTACATTGTAAAACAAATGAATATTTAAAATATAGAAAAATATGGGAATACATATACAACCAATTCAAATAGAAAGAAATTCACCAACAAAGACATCTTTTTATTTAAAAAAAGAACTGAATTGTTTTGAAATTTAAATGACTAAAATCATCTTCAAAGAATAGACATGAGAAGCTCTACCCCAACCTACCCTGGCAAACTGTGGGACAATGAATATAGAATACAGCATATAATGTTGATCTTGTAGAAATGATAACTTTACTGAACTACTTTTCTTCATCACTCACCCCATTTTAAATACAGAACTGTAAGGGATAAGGTAGAGGAATATGTGAGAAAATGTTCAGAATGGTGTCCTCTTTAAGTTTAGATCTTGGTAATGTAAAGCTTTTTCTTCTCTTTAGATTTCTTTTCTTGGTCATGCCATTTTCAGAGACTTGACTCTAGTTTAGAATGTGTAGCTCATTTAATTTATTTTCATTCTCAGATATTTGACTAATAACTATTTCAAACTTTAAAGTTCAATGGTTTCCACTTTTCTCTGATACAGATGAGTGTTTAGAGAAAAAAAAGCATATATGCAATTTCAAACCAAGGGAAAAGATTCCTCTTTCTTTGACAGACTGACAGACTAAATTCTTACTTTTTATGCAAGTAAATAAATCTGGATCAATGCTCAGAGGTTATTTTTGTTTTGGGATTTTTACAAGGCAATGGATTAAGTGACTTGCCCAAAGTTCACAGCTAGGTAATTATTAAGTGTCTGAGGCTGGATGTGAACTCAGGTCCTCCTGACTCCAGAGCTGGTGCTCTATCCAGTGCTCTACTTAGATGTCCTCACCTCAGGGATTATTTGGAAGAAAATAACTTATATTTCTCTATTCAGGAGTGCTTATTATTTGTTTGAAGAATTTAGCTGTGGGAGTATTGTTCTTTTTGTTGCATCATATAAAACTCTTCATAACTCCATTTGAGGTTTTTTTTTGGTTACAAATATTGCAACTTTCTCTCTTTTTTTTTTTTGCCTCCCTTGGAGAATGATCCTAACATTAGGATCACTAGGTAAAAGGGTATGAACATTTCAGTCATTTACTTACACAATTTCAAGTATCTCTCTAGAACAAGAGATCCATCAACATTGCATTAGTTTGTTCCTCTTTCATTCACCGCTTTCACATTAACTATTTTCGGTGTTATTAATTTCCTTTTCCAACTCAGTTGACAGATAAGGAAAGTGAGACAACCTGAATTAAGGTTCACACAGCTAGTCAGTCTCTCCACATTTAAATTTAGGAATAGGAATCGTAGCTAGAGGGGATTGGAGACTAGATAGCTATATGAGGGCAGGAATTCCTGGAAACTCTTCACCCCCCCAAAACTACAAATATCATCAAATTATGACTCTCGTCAAAATTTAGAGGGACAGAACTCAGAAAGACTGAGTGATGCAATTTCCTAGTCCAAGACAACTTGAGAGGATCCACAGGAAAGGTCTGTTTCACTGGAACTGGGGTGGAAAGAGCTTCAGTGGAGTGGGACAGGAGCAAACTAGTCCAGGAATAGCCTATGGAGCACCTGGGTCCCTGGGGGCAATTGAGTGAGTGGAAGAGGTGGCAGTTTCCAGACCTCTTGGCCCAGGGATGGCTTAAAGGGGCAGTGACATAACTCTGCAGCATCAGAGTGAGCTTGTTGACTGCAGAGCAGCCCTGTGATGGGAACCTGTGGCGCCATCCAGCCCTTCCAGAGCACTCAGCCCATAGACAGTAAGAGGGTGGGGAGAGAATGCAGAGGTCTTTCTGCTATCCCTGGGGCAGGACTCTGCTGCTTTGCCCACATTAAGATCCAGGGATGTGGGAAGGGAGGGTTACAGGAAATTTGTAACTAATTTTATATATATATACATATATATGAAAATTAATTAATTGATAGGAATAATATAAAAAGGAAATAACAAAAGCATTCAAATCAAAGTGGGATCTTGATTCTCAAAACTCTCATTGATCCTTCAGGTTTTTGTATGCGACATTTGACCTTTCTGTCATTTTCTGAACTTAGTCATAAAAAAGGAACAATAACTATGACAGCAGTCCTCTATCTCAAAAAAGGGGGTATTTGTTATGCAATACCTTTTTAAGCAAGGAAAATAACTTAATGATGACCTGTATAAATAGAATATTGTCCTAGGTACAAGTTTTGTGTCTGATATTAGCTACCTATGTTTACAGGCAAGTCATTTTAACTTAGTGAAGTTGAGGGCATTGCCAGAGAGCTAGCTCAGTGTTTGAAAGACTGCAATGGCAAATGTGGGAGAGAAGAGATATTAGGTTGCCTCCCAAATTGGAGGTCTACAGAGCCATTGTTCTAATTTCATTGTTTAATGCCTGTAAAACATGGACAGTATACTGGCATCATGACAGAATGAATACTTAACTGAGGATTCTGAAGACTCTCTGAAAAAAAAATAAAGTAAAGGACATTGGGGTCTTTTCTTGAATGTACCTGCCATCTCTACTGTAGAAAATACAACTGTGATGAACTTTTCTTGTTGTTAAAATGTCAAATGTATGTTTACCTACAAGATTTTTACAGAGAAGTTACAGAAAATAAGCATACACTTGGAAATCAGAAGAAGCAATATCTCTTTGTGAGACTGGGTTACACTGGAAGAGGACTGCCCAACATAGAATATCCATTTCAAAGAAGATGCTGTACTCTTCAAGTGAAACAGAATTGCAGTAGCTCAAAAGAAATGTGAAATGGGGCAGCTAGGTGGTGTAGTGGATAAAGCACCGGCCTTGCAGTCAGGAGTACCTGGGTTCAAATCTGGTCTCAGACACTTAATAATTACCTAGCTGTGTGGCCTTGGGCAAGCCACTTAACCCCATTTGCCTTGCAAAAACCTAAAAAAAAAAAAAAAGAAAGAAATGTGAAGTGCTCAAATATAGACACTTTCAATCTAATTATTCAGGTGGAAAATTTATGCCCAGATTGTAGCAGAACCTTATCGATATTGGTCTAATCAGTCACAGTCACACACACTGTACATTGATAATTACATTGTGATGTCATTGTGGTCCTCTTTGAGAACCAAGGACAACAACCAGACCAAAATGTGTAGCTCTGTAAGCAATCTCCACGTGAAGAATGCCTATTATCACTTTAATCATAGCTTCAAACAAATTTAAAAAAAAATAAACAGAAGATATGAATATTTAGTATAGATTTCTACTTTAGAATCTCCAAGATCCTTGTTCTAAGGTTGAAGTTTATAATCTGAGGTCTCATTAACTTTTTTAAAGCATATACTGGAATTAGTTATAAACTCTTAGAAAGAAGTAAGAGGTTCACTGATGCCAAAACATCCAAAGATATGCTTAAGCCATCACTTCTTAAATTTAATTTTTATTCTGATTTTAAGCAGCAAAATGGTGAATTTTTCTGTAATTGAAATAGATCAGAAAAGAGGTTTGCGCATAGAACCATGAATCTTTATTATTTACAATTTGTTTTGTCTAAAAAGTAGATAATGAATTTAATGCTACTTTCAAAACTATATTTGTGTGTACTCCCTATTCCCCCTTTTCTATGCATTTAACAAATGCTTCAAAGACCTTTTAAGCTCGTCTTGCAGTTTCTTTTGTTCTCTTCTTTTCCTTTCCTTTGTTGTTTCCCTCTTTTTTTTCCTTTTCTTTTTGGCATCACTATTGGTTATCATTTTTCTTTCCTTAATCCTTCTTCACAAATAAAAAGCAGAAAAATGATTCTTGTAGCAAATAAGCAGAAAAATGAATCCATGCATTTTTTTCAGGTTCCAAAAAAGTAGTCATTCTGCTTTTTTGAGATCGCTATAAACTAGAGAACATGTTTCATTATCAGTTCTCTGAATATATATTTGAGCAGTTACATTTTTTTCCTGTTTTTTACTACTTGGGGACTTGGTATTTGTCAAAAATTATTTGAAATACTAATTAATCCAAGTTAATCACCCCACTCCCCCCCGGCTGAGTACTGGGACATACAGAAATATAATTATAAGAGAAAATGCTTCTGGGGAAAAAAGGCATCAGTTCTACCATTTATGATTGACTTTTGTACTCTCTCTCTTACCACAATTTTCATTGTAGACTTTCCAATTATATCTACCTCAATGATTATTTTTTGTCCAGAGAAATTGATGCATGTACTGTTTTTTGAGATGGCAAGAGTCACTGAGAGGCATTTTCAAAATTGGCATATTGAATCATGGCTTCTAAAGTAAATGAAGAGTACATGGGGAAATCAAAGCCCATGGAGTTTGCTCAACTCTTCTCTCACTTGAAGTTTCAAATTAAAGAAGGTTGGCTGTTTTAAATATACAGCTACTTTCCCCAAAACATGTTGTAGTCCATCTCTATGGATAATGTATAATGGTTGCTTTCATTTTGATGACAGGCACTAAATCCACTTGATGAATTTAAGAGAGAAGTACATTTAGCTTGGACCTAAGTTAGCATTTTTTTTCTAGTGAGAAATATTTTTCCTCTGTTTTCAATTTCACAGAAACAGTTTCAATGATAGGAGATTTTTGTCACTACTGGTAGCTGGATTTGTTAATCCAAGAAAGATACATTTTATGTATAAATGAAATGCTACCCTTTTAATAGCTCAGACTTTTTTTTTCAAAACTAACATATCTTATAGAACAAAGAACTTTAAAATAGGAAGGGACTTTAGTATACCATTCTACAAAAGAGAGAATTAAATGACTTGCCCAAGGTAAAAAAAAAAGGTAGCTCTTATAGGGACCAGAACTTGAGTTTCATTTCTCTGTGGCTCATAGCCTGTTCCTTTGGTCATTTCTTTTCTTTTGCTCTTTATTCTATTAATAAATTATTTTGATAAATAAGTATTTTTAAGTATACATACACACACATATACATGAAAATCAAACTACTAGGTAAATTTCCTCAAAATACTTCAGCAAAAAATTCTTAATGACATGAATGAAACTGATAGTATATATAATTGTCTCCTTTTATAGAACTTTGATTGTAAATAGAATAGCAAGGATATGTCTTTGAACTTAGATTTTATAATACTAACATTGAGCATTTCATTTGAACTAAGTTTTGCTGATTTTGCTTTGTTCTTTGTGTAGATTTTTCTAAGCAGTAATATCCACATAAGGGGCAGAAGGACTTGAGGGATGAATTTGATTTGCTATACTAAACATTACTCAAATTTTCAAACTTGCCTTTTCCCCCTTCTTCCCCATAACCTTTGGTAAACAGTCTTTGAACTAGAAAGGTCAAGAAGCTAAGAGTGTGTATAGATACGAGAAAGAAAAAGAGATTGCTGAGTAGGGAATATCAAGGCAGATCACACCAACATACCATTTAACTAATCCAAATTAAAGAAGTGCGATGAGAGCCAAGCCTAGCTGACACTAGGAAGACTATTTCTCCAGGAAAAGTAAATCTTCCTGAAGATAGTTAATTTTTTCTTAGTTCCTTTCCCATGTTTCTGATCTATTACAGAAGTGCTGGTCATTATAACTAAATTGTTATAATTTTCTTCAAGGTCAAGTATCAAGATGAATGAAAGGGTCAGGAAAAGATAGCTTGCCTGATTAGCCTGGGGTCTTTAAGTTATTCTATAGAACTATTGTGGAGCAAACTGGAAGGCTCAGTGTTGATTTTTTTTTACAAGTCTTTTAGTATAACATATAACAAAGATATACTTATAAATTAAAAAAACAAACTAAAACTACAAATTGATAACTGCAGTATAAAGTCATTCAGTCCCCCCTTCTAGGTAGTCATTTGAAACATTGGATTTGGAAAAAAAAGCCTTTCTGCAGAATATCATGGAACTGAGTTGTTGAAAAGGAAAGATAGGTACTAAGGAAGAAATGAGCTGCTAGGAAAACTCTCCCAATACAAAGGGAGGAAGAGTTTATTGTCAGAATACTCTCAGAGAAGTCTTCTGGCTCAGAGGATGATTGACAATTCAGTGTGTCTTATTTATTAGGACTAACTTTTGGTATATAATTTCTATTTGCTATGACTTCATATTATCATGCATTTCTTGGACTTCTTCCACTATTTTAGTTTTAGTTGTTTTAATTGCATATTTCATAATTTTACTGATTTGGAACAATTTCTCAGTTTTTGATAGATTTAGAGCTGCTTTAGAATTTTTTCATACAATTTGATGACTTGGCTATTTTGTAATTGTTCTCAATATTTTAGCTCTCTCATCTATCTATTATATATATATATATACATATATATATATATATTTATATATATTTATATAGGTTTTTTACAAGATAACGGGGTTAAATGGTTGGAAAGGCCATACAGCTAGGTAATTTTTTTTTAAATTTTTATTAAAGATATTATTTGAGTTTTACAATTTTCCCCCAATCTTGCTTCCCTCCCCACACCCCCACCCCATAGATATCACTCTGTCAGTCTTTACTTTGTTTCCATGTTGTACCTTGATCCAAATTGGGTGTGATAAGAGAGAAATCATATCCTTAAAGAGAACAGAATTCTCAGAGGTAACCATATCAAACAATAAGATATCTGGGTTTTTTTTTTTCCCTGAATTAAAGGAAATAGTCCTTGTACTTTGTTCAAACTCCACAGCTCCTTATCTGGATACAGATGGTACTCTCCTTTGCAGACAGCCAAAAATTGTTCCCAATTGTTGCGCTGATGGAATGAGCAAGTCCTTCAAGGTTGAACATCACTCCCATGTTGCTGTTAGGGTGTACAGTGTTTTTCTGGTTCTGCTCATCTCACTCAGCATCAGTTCATGCAAATCCCTCCAGGTTTCCCTGAAATCCCATCCCTCCTGGTTTCTAATAGAACAATAGTGTTCCATGACATACATATATGACAGTTTGCTAAACCATTCCCCAATTGAAGGACATTTACTGGATTTCCAATTCTTTGCCACCACAAACAGGACTGCTGTAAATATTTTTGTACAAGTAATGTTTTTACCCTTTTTCCTCATCTCTTGAGGGTATAGACCCAGTAGTGGTATTGCTGGGTCAAAGGGTATGCACATTTTTGTTGCCCTTTGGGCATAGTTCCAAATAGCTCTCCAGAAGGGTTGGATGAGTTCACAGCTCCACCAACAGTGTAATAGTGTCCCAGATTTCCCACATCCATTCCAACAATGATCATTATCCTTCCTGGTCATACTGGCCAATCTGAGAGGTGTGAGGTGGTACCTTTAATTTGCATTTCTCTAATAATTAATGATTTAGAGCATTTTTTCATATTGCTATGGATTGCTTTGATCTCCTCATCTGTAAATTGCCTTTGCATATCCTTTGACCATTTGTCAATTGGGGAATGGCTTTTTGTTTTAAAAATATGACTCAGTTCTCTGTATATTTTAGAAATGAGTCCTTTGTCAGAATCATTAGTTGTAAAGATTGTTTCCCAATTTACTACTTTTCTTTTGATCTTGATTACATTGGTTTTATCTGTGCAAAAACTTTTTAATTTAATGTAATTGAAATCATCTAATTGATTTTTAGTGATGTTCTCCAACTCTTCCTTAGTCATAAACTGTTCCCCTTTCCATAGATCTGACAGGTAGACTAGTCCTTGATCTTCTAATTTGCTTATAGTATTGTTTTTTATGTCTATGTCCTGTAACCATTTGGACCTTATCTTGGTAAAGGGTGTGAGGTGTTGGTCTAATCTAAGTTTCTTCCATACTAACTTCCAATTATCCCAGCAGTTTTTATCAAAGAGGGAGTTTTTATCCTGGTGGCCTGACTCTTTGGGTTTATCAAACAGCATATTACTATAATCCTCTCCTGCTTTTACACCTAGTCTATTCCACTGGTCCACCACTCTATTTCTTAGCCAATACCAAACAGTTTTGATGAATAATGCTTTATAATATAATTTTAGATCGGGTAGTGCTAAGCCACCTTTGTTTGCATTATTTTTCATTAAGCTCCTGGCAATTCTTGACTTTTTATTTCTCCATATGAATTTACTTACAATTTTTTTCTAGCTCATTAAAGTAATTTTTTGGAATTTTGATTGGTAGGGCACTAAACAGATAGTTTAGTTTTGGTAGAATTGTCATTTTTATTATATTAGCTCAACCTATCCATGAACAGTTGATATTTGCCCAGTTATTTAAATCTGATTTAATTTACGTGAGAAGTGTTTTATAATTGTTTTCAAAAAGATTCTGAGTCTATCTTGGCAAATAGACTCCCAAGTATTTTACACTGTCTGAGGTTACTTTGAATGGGATTTCTCTTTCTAGCTCTTCCTGCTGTTTCTTGCTAGTCATATATAGGAAAGTTGAGGATTTATGGGGGGTTATTTTATAACCTGCAGCTTTGCTAAAATTGCTAATTGTTTCCAGTAGTTTTTTAGATGATTTCTTGGGATTCTCTAGGTAGACCATCATGTCATCTGTGAATAGTGAGAGTTTTGTCTCTTCCTTCCCAATTCTAATTCCTTTAATTTCTTTTTCTTCTCTAATTGCTGATGCTAACATTTCTAATACAATATTGAATAGTAGTGGTGATAATGGGCACCCTTGTTTCACCCCTGATCTTATTGGGAATGCCTCTGGCCTCTCCCCATTGAGTATAATGCTTGTTGATGGTTTCAGATAGATACTGCTAATTATTTTAAGGAACAGTCCATTTATTCCTACACTCTCTAGTGTTTTTAATAGGAATGGATGCTGTATTTTGTCAAAAGCTTTTTCAGCATCTATTGATATGATCATATGGTTTCTGATAGGTTTGTTATTGATATAATTGAGTATACTAACAGTTTTGCTAATATTGAACCAACCCTGCATTCCTGGAATAAATCCTACTTGATCATAATGTATTATCCTAGTGATGACTTGTTGTAGTCGATTTGCTAAGATTTTATTTAGGATTTTTGCATCTATATTCGTCAGGGAAATAGGTCTATAATTTTCTTTTTCTGTTTTAACTCTTCCTGGTTTAGGTAACAGTACCATATTGGTTTCATAGAAAGAGTTAGGCAGAGTTCCATCTTTCCCTATTTTTCCAAAGAGTTTATATAAGATTGGAACCAATTGTTCCTTAAATGTTTGGTAGAATTCACTTGTGAATCCATCAGGCCCTGGAGATTTTTTTTTAGGGAGTTCAATAATGGCTTGTTGAATTTCTTTTTCTGAGATAGGGTAGTTCAGGTATTTAATCTCTTGTTCATTTAACCTGGGCAACTTATATTTTTGTAAATATTCATCCATTTCACTTAGATTATCAAATTTATTGGCATAAAGTTGGGCAAAATAATTTTGAGTTATTACTTTAATTTCCTCCTCATTGGTGGTGAGTTCACCTTTTTCATTTATAATACTAGCAATTTGGTTTTCTTCTTTCTTTTTTTAATCAAATTGATGAGAGGTTTATCAATTTTATTGGTTTTTTCATAATACCAACTTTTGGTTTTATTTATTAATTCAATAGGTTTTTTGCTTTCAATTTTATTAATTTCTCCTTTAATTTTTAAAATTTCTAATTTGGTATTTGATTGGGGATTTTTGATTTGTACTTTCTCTAATTTTTTTAGTTGCATGTTTAGTTCATTGATTTCCTCTTTCTCCAATTTATTCATATAAGCATTTAGAGCTATAATATATCCCCTGAGAGTTGCTCTGAATGAATCCCATAGGTTTTGGTATGTTGTTTCATTATTATCATTATCTAGGATAAAATGGTTAATTCTTTCTATAATTTGTTTTATGGTCCACTCATTTTTTAAGATGAGGTTATTCAGTTTTCAATTTGCTCTGGGTTTATATCTCCTTGGCCCAGTGTTGCATATGACTTTGATTGCATTGTGATCTGAGAAAGATGTATTCCCTATTTCTGCCTTTCTGCAGTTGATCATTAGGTTTTTATGTCCTAGTACATGGTCAATTTTTGTATAGGTTCCATGTACTGCAGAGAAAAAGGTATATTCCTTCCTATCCCCATTCAGTTTCCTCCATAAGTCTACCATATCTAATTTTTCTAACAATCTATTTACCTCTCTAATTTCTTTCTTGTTTGTTTTATGATTTGATTTATCTAGATCTGATAGCGGGAGGTTGAGGTCTCCTACTAGTAGAGTTTTGCTGTCTATGTCTTCCTGTAATTCTTTCAGCTTCTCCTGTAAGAATTTGGGTGCTGTCCCACTGGGTGCATATATATTCAATATTGAAATGACTTTAT
Source organism: Macrotis lagotis (assembly GCF_037893015.1). Lineage (NCBI taxonomy): Eukaryota > Metazoa > Chordata > Mammalia > Peramelemorphia > Peramelidae > Macrotis > Macrotis lagotis. The sequence goes on from NC_133662.1 coordinate 66,604,042, forward strand.
TGTCTATGGTACCTTTTAGGAGGATAAAGTTTCCTTCCCTATCTCTTTTAACGCTATCTATTTTTGCTGCTGCTTTGTCTGAGATAAGGATTGCTACCCCTGCTTTTTTTACTTCAGCTGAAGCAAAATATATTTTGCTCCAACCTTTTACCTTTACTCTATATGTATCTCTCTGCTTCAAATGAGTTTCTTGTAAGCAGCATATTGTAGGATTCTGGTTTTTAATCCACTCTGCTATTTGCTTACGTTTTAAGGGAGAGTTCATCCCATTCACATTCAAGGTTATGATTACTAATTCTTTATTGCCCTCTGTGCTATCTTCCCTCTGTTTGTATTTTCCCCCTTTCCCCCCTTTTATCCATATTCCCCAGTATTTTGTTTTTGAATACCACCCCCTTCAGTGTGTTTGCTCTCCTATATCACATCCTCCCCTTTCTTTCCACTTTCCCTGTTCCCTTCCCTTCCTTTTGTTATTTCCCCTTATTTTCTCCACTCCCCTTCCCTTTCCCTGTCCCCCGTCCCCTTTTCCCCTTTTAATTCTTGAAAGGTTAGATGTTTTATAAGTTAACTGAGTATGTGTAGATTGACTTTAAGCCAAGTCTGATGAGAAGAAGATTCAGGTGTTTCTCCTCTACTCCCTTCCTCCCCTCTATTACGATAGGTTTTTTGTACCTCTTAGTGTAATGAGATTTGTCCCATTCAATCCCCTCCCTCCTCCCATCTCTTTCCTGTCCCCCTTTTTAGGGAGGTAGTGTATTTTATTTTAGATCATTCTATCTAAGTCATAGAAAATTCTGAGTGTCTGTCCCTTCTAGTTCAGTATATTCTGTTGAATAGAGTCAAAATTCCTGAGAGTTATTAGAGTCTTTCTCCCCAGTGGAGTTAAAGCCAGTCACATTCCATTAGACATCAGTCTCATGTATAGGTCATGGATGTCCATCATTTCTGGCTAGGTATACTCTCTCTGTTAGAGTTACATTTCTCAGGATTTATGAGAGTCTCTTCCCCCCCCCCCCCCCATGCTGGGATATAGCCAGTTTCAACTTGCTGGATTGCATTTTTTTCCCTTTTACTGCCCCCCCCCCTTTTTTACCTTTTCATGTGTCTCTTGAACCTCCTGTTTGATATCCAAATTTTATGTTTAGCTCTGGTCTTTTCATCAGAAATTTTTGGAATTCTTCCATTTCGTTAAATGTCCATTTTTTTCCCCTGGAAGAGAAGGTTCAGCTTTGCAGGAAAGTAGATTCTTGGCTGCATTCCAAGCTCCCGTGCTCTTTGAAATATCTCATTCCAGGCCCTTCGATCCCTTAAAGTTGATGCTGACAGGTCCTGCATGATCCTTACTGTGGCTCCTTGATATTTAACTTGTTTCTTTCATGGCTGCTTGCAGGATTTTCTCTTTCATCTGTTAGTTCTGGAGTTTGGCCACAACATTCCTTGGTGTTTTCATTTTAGGATCTTTTTCTGGTGGGGATTGATGTACTCTTTCAATAACTACTTTGCCCTCTGATTCCATGATATCAGGGCAGTTTTCCATCACTAGATCCTATAATATTAAGTCCAGGCTTCTTTTCTCTTCAATGTTTTCAGGAAGTCCTATAATTTTCAGGTTGCTCCTCCTCGATCTATTCTCGAGGTCAGTGGTTTTGTTGATGAGGTATTTCACATTTGCTTCTATTTTTTCTATTTTTTGATTTTGTTAAACTGACTCTTGCTGTCTCATGGAGTCATTAGTTTCTGTAGACTCCATTATTTTTGGGGGGAGGAGTTTTCTTCATTAACCTTTTCCAATTGGTCAATTCTACTTTTGAAAGAGCTTTCCATTTGACCAATTGAGGTTTTGAGAGAATTAATTTCTTTTTGCATTTGCTCATTTGAGGATCTGAGAGAATTGTTCTCATATTGTAATTGTCCTAATTCTACTTTCTAAGGTTTTGTTTTCTTGTTGCAAGGTATTAATTGTCTCCCCCAAATTTTCCAGTTGATTTTTTAAACTCCTTCCCTATTTCTTCAAGGCAGTCTTTAAGTGCTGGAGACCAGATTTTATTCTCCTCAGATGTTCCAGGTCTCTCTGGGTTGGGGTCTTTCCTTTCCAGGAATTTTTCTATGGATCCACCTTTCAGCTGACCCTTCTTCATTATGCTAAGACCTTGAGTTGGGTGGGGCTGGTTCCCCTGGGCTTGGGATCTCTAAAGGCTTTACTTGAGTGCAGTTTCTCTGGCTGGCCAGTAGGAGGTTCTGGTTGCCCTCTCTGGAGTGTCTGTGACCTTGGTTGGGAGACCTTCTTGCTTTGCTTGAGGGAGGAAATTGGAGCTATTGAATTCTCTTGCCTTCAATCAATGGTGGGCTTTACCCTGGCCTGAGGTGATTCCTCAGCTGGGCTGGTTCTTTTGCTCACACACCTGGGTCTGAGGCAGAAGTAATTTGCATTTGTTTGGGAGGAGGCCTCAGTGCAATGGGGGCATGGACTCAGAGTTTCTCAGACTGAGTAGCCTAGGGATGGTGTCCACAGCTCTCCTGCACCAGAACTCTCCCCGCAGCCCCTTCCCCAAGCTCCAGGGGGACAGCACCAACACCAGCGCTCTGCTTCCCCGAGGACCCAAGCCCCCTTCATCCAGCCCCACCGCTGATCCAGCAGGTCCGGCTCTCCGGCCCTCAGACTCCTGGTTCCGATTCAGCGGTTGATCTGGCTGATCCTGGGCTGATCTTCCCTGGGAGCTCAGACTCACCTGCTGATACTCAGCCAAGGCTGCTGCAGGAGACAAATCCTGAGGTAGATTTTCCTCTCCTGGCTTTTCTTTCTGGGTTTCCTGGTTCGGATTTCTTTTAAGAGGTTTGTTTCATGTGATAGATGGGGAAGAGATCAGGAGACTTTAGAACTGTGCCTGTCTTCTCTCTGCCATCTTGGCCGGAAGTCCCAGCTAGGTAATTTTTAAGTGTCTCAGGCCAGATTTGAACTCAGGTACTCCTGATTCCAGGGCTGGTGCTCTATCCATTGCGCCACCTAGCCACCCCAATTATCTATATATTTGAATGATTCTCCATTCCTTTTCCTCCCTTTCCTCTGTTTTCCTCTCCTTTCCATATCCTCTCTTCTTCTTTCCTCTTCTGCTCCATTCCTATCCTGTCTACTCCCTTCTCTGCTTTCCTCCATCATTTTTTCTCTGATTCACAGTCTTTCTTTTGTTATCTTCTTTCCTTTTATTATTTATTCTATCAATAAAATTGTTTATGAGGAACAAATAATTTTAAGAAATATACAAATGAAACTACCAGGTAAATTCTCTGAAACAGCAATATTACTGCTCATATAATTTCTAATAGTAGAAAGTATTAACAAGTAAATATTAATAATGTTTCAGCAATGAGCAATGTTGACAAGCAGTCTTATTTGTGTATTTTGAAAACTTGGAAATGATTTATGAAATAGAAATATTCTTATTAATGCTTATCTTATTAATGTTCTCTAACTCTCTCAAGAATTCCTTTCCAAATATCTCTGAAAAATTCATTACACTTAATTTTCTCACAATGTCATTTTATGTTCTGTCAAACAATGTCATATCACATGCAGTATCTTTGTATACTATTCTATCATAGTTAACTGTAATTTTCTTCTAAAACATGTAACAGAATTAATGTCTCCTGCTGTGTGCATATGGTACAAATATCTTTCTTCTTCTAATGATAATACTTTGCTTTATGTTATACATGTCTTACTATTTTAAGGTAGTGAAGGGAAACTAGGCTTTGATGAAATCTTTCAGTCCACAAGCACTTGTTGAATGAATGAGAGTATGAACATATATTAAATGTTTACTCTGTACAAATGTTTACTCAGTACACTGGAGATAAAACAAACAAAAACCAAAAACCATATTGTCCCTTCACTAAAGAAGCTCATATTTGATTAGGAAGTGACAACTCACTTAATAAGTTTCAGCTGGAAGTCAGATGGAAAGGAAGAATGATCCTTAAAGTAAATAGTAATTTAACTTTTAAAATATCATTTCCATTAAAGTCATATTACTTTCTGAGGTTTTGAGATTTTTTCAAAGGCAGTTACCAGATTTCACCTTCAAAAGCATCATTGCTCTATTTGCAAAGGATTAAAAAAAAAGAAACAAAACTATCCCTACCTATGATGAACTTAGATTCTAAGTTGTAACTCAGTTGTTACTCAGTGACTTTGCCAGAAATTTCTTCTCATGCTCTTTGGATTCAGTCAAATACACATATATATGTGTGTGTATGTATATCTATATCCATATATCTATATATATATATATTTCATGCAAATTGAAAGTATTAGAAACAAGTAAGTTTTTTTGGGTACTTTTTGGGGGGGATGGGATCTTTGATTATGATACAAATATACTCTAAGGAACAGGATTTAATGGAGAAGAAAATTCTATCTCTAGAACATCTGGCTTTTCTTACATGGAATCAGTAAATTACCAAGATTTCAAATTCAGATTTACCCTTCATCACATTAAAAAATGCACAATTGTTTTAAAGTAAAATACTGAATTCTCTTTATAGTATTAAATTTACATTGAGGTATGACTTTTAGCCCTTGACACTGGAAAAAGTATATCTGTCATAATAAGCAAGACCCTTTAAGGAAGAAAATAAGTTATACTTGCAGATAAAGGTATGTGAAATTTGTTAAGTATTTTTGTGAGAGAAAACTCCTGCATTGGTTACTGAATGAATAGCACAATGAGTAATACTTTCTGGAGATTCACACTGACATTCATAGTCATTGCTGCATGGACTACTTTGCTCCACTTTATAAACTCAAGACTAAAATGTTCCAGTAAATTATAATATAATATGATAAAATATAAATTATAATATCTCCTGGGGAGATATTAAGAGAATATGAAATAATGTTTACTGAGCACTTTGAGAGTCTTAGATGAAAACTATAGTTTTAGGGGTTAAGCAAAAGACTGTACAACATTTTCCCACGTTCTCCTGTAAAATAAGGGAATCCAAAAATATCTTTTATATAATTTTTTCTATTTTGTACTAAGAAATGACTCCTCTTTATATAATTTTCATAATTTTGCATTTTAATTGTTCAAAGAGTAATTTATACTTATTTTAAAAAATTTTTAAATATAGAATGTTGTGACTATCTAATTGGACTAGAATACTTATGTGGATATTTCCATAATTTGAAAAAATTATGAATTCCAATTCAGTTTAGATTTATATTTAAGAATTTCCTTCCTATTTTCACCCTAAGTAAAAAAGATAAATAAACAATACAAGTAAGACAAAAAAGAAAACAACAGAAAAACAATCTACTTTAGGTAAGAAATTTTAATGTAAAACATTCCTTACTTTATCCAAATCTTTGCTCCCCTAGGCCACATTAGCAGTTTCACATACATGAATAATGTGGGGATTTCTGGTGGAGAATTTAAAAGCGAATGGGAAAAAGAAATAAGAAATTGATTACATAATATTAAAAATACATACAGAAGGGGAGGCTAGGTGCTGCAGTGAGCACTGGCCCTGGAGTCAGGAGGACCTGAGTTAAAATCTGGCCTCAGACACTTAATAATTACCTAGCTATGTGGCCTTGAGCAAGCCACTTAACCACATTGCCTTTCCAAATTAAAAAACCTAAGGAAAAAAGAAATACATACAGAAAATCGAGAATGAGCAACAGTATGAAACAGTGTTCCACTAAAAAAGAAATGTTCATTTAAAAACATGATAATTAAGTAAGGTAATAAATTTTATTTATTGACTTCAGGTGACAGAAGTGCCATCAATTCCAGTCTATTGACCCTTATTTCCTTTCTTCTTTGTAGCCAGTTTGTTTAATATCCAACTTTAAAGCCTTCTCAACAATTTTCCCCCCAGGAACCTTTCTTGAGGTTTCCATTCAGTAATGTCTTCCCTTTTAAGATGCCACATATTTTTATACTTGTCATCCATGGTGTCCCAAAGTTCTTAGTGCAATTTGAGATTAAACCTAGCTCCCACTACTCAACTGATTTTCTTCCATTTTTGATCAAACATGGCCTTGTTGATGTCTTTCATTCCATAGATTTGGAGCAGTGTTTTATTTCAAAGATCCTCAAATTTACATTCCAGGAATTCTGAATGTATCTCGCTTCATTACTCCAATTTTAAACATTATTAGTTACTCTTCTTCCACTCACACCATTTTTACTACACAAGGACTAAATACTGATTAGCATTTTAATCATTTAATTTTTTAACCCTACTATTCTGGTTCTGGGTCAACTCTTGACTTTTGCAAAATCTACCTTAACCACCTCTTCCCTTCAGACTCATATGGAGATAATCCAGCACATTGAATTTGAGTCCTAGGAATAGTGACATTTCCTAGGCATTGGTTGTATCCTGGCCTCCACAGTCATTCAGAGAAGCAATCATTATGGAGAAGCAGCAGTCACTTCTATCACCTGGCAAACAATTATCACCTATAGGTCAGGAAAAGCAGCCTTTGTTGAAGAAGCATAGCACCCTAAGGGAGAAAAGAAGATTTTACATATATATATATATATACATACAAAAAATAGATGAGTAAAATCAATATCACCACTGTTACCACCAAAAATCTCATATTTTCAAATATTAGCTATGCATAAGTTTTTATTAATTGAAATTATATTTCAGAAGATAAACTTAGATGTATTTCTCTGCCAAACCCTAAGGAACATGGAACCTTTTTCATCTGATTTTCAGTTAAAACCTCCTTTATCTATTCTCTCCCCATTTCTGCCTTTCTATTACATTCCCCAGAATTTAGCATACCCTTACTGTACAAGATAAGTACTTAATAAGTGCTTATTCATTTATTGTGGGCTTAAAGGGTTACATTTTCAGAAGAGATTTTTACATACTATATAGGATCATAATATAGAGCTGCAAACAACCTAAATCATAGCTTAATTTAATTTTTTTTTTTTGTAGATGTGAAAACTGAAACACAAAGGTTCTAAATGTTTCGTTCAACATCACTCAGGTACAGATCCAAGATTTAATCCTAGGTCTTGTGAATCCAATTCATCACTCTACTATACCAATATCCAAGGGGAAAAATACATTTATTTTTATTATTTAGAATACTTTTACTTTCTACCATATGAAAAACTTTCAGAGAACTTTAAATCATATTTCTAAGGTCATTTTATGTTTAAAGCAGAAGGAAAAAATGAACATTGAGTTTTATCATTTAAATCCAAGCTTCCTACTCCTTTCTTCAATTCCCCTTTAGTCTCTTCAGTTCAAATCAAATCCCCGTCAGTTTCCCATAAGTCAACACATGCCTGTATTGACTTGCTGGTATATCTCCTCCCTGTCTGAAATAATAACTGTAACTTTTGAACATAAAGCTTTAGAGTTTGAATAATAATTAATAAGAGGCCATTAAAATTTAGTGATTACCATGATGGCAAATAAAATTTCCTTTAGCTTTAAGCAGGGATTGAGAAGCAAGATAGCTTCCCTCTTTTCTCTCTTAGTTTATTTTATTTTTTTCTTAATTTTGTTTAAAAAATTTTAACAATCAATTTTAAAATACATTCTAAATTCTTTCCCTCCCTCCTTCCTCTCCCCTCTAGAGAAGGCAAGTAATTTGATATTGATTATACATCTGCAGTCATACAAATATGTTTTCATATTAGCCATGTTGCAAAAAAAAGAAGACTCAAAAAACACAAAAAAATAAAGTTTAGAAGAATACTTTGATCTGCAATCAGATTCCATTTGTTCTTTATCTGCAGGTGGATACCATTTTTCATTATAAGTTCTTTGAAATTGTCTTGGACCATTGTATTGCTGATTATAGCTATGTCATTCATAGATGATCTTGTAAAATTGATGTTACTCTGTACAGTTTTCTCCTGCTTCTGCTCACTTCAATTTGCACCATTTTATGTTTTACCAGTTTTCTTTTCTTCTCAAAACATCCTGCTGATATTTTTTATACTACAAGAATATTCTAGCATAATTATATATCACAGTTTATTGAGCCATTCCCTAATTGTTGGGCATTCCTGAAATGTTCAATTGTCTATATGACCCCAAAAAGAGTTGCAATAAGTATTTTGTACAAGTAGATCTTTTTTCATCCCTATAGAATACTTATCTAGAACTGGTATCAAAGGCTATGCAAATGTTATAGCCCTTTGGGAAATAATAGGAATTTTTTACCTGGTGTCTACAGACCTCTTGAGGGAGCTCATAGATCAATCTGAAGCAGAGCACAGGAAAATGCCACAATGGACTTGAAGGTCACACCTTTTGGGACAGGAAAGACTGGTGGGTAGAGTGTCACCCATATGCAAAGAGTGCTGTCATAGCCACTCTTCGGGGCTGCCCCTGTGGTATAAGTATAGAACACCTGAAGCCAGGTGCGAAACCATTTCCCAAGTACTACTTTTGTTCCACCCACCATTGAAATGCCATTAAGCAAGGACCTCCAGAGTGAAAGTCTCTTTCCTCTCTGGATTCCTGGCATTTCTGTCACAATTCTCTCTCTAGCACCACATGCTCTGGCCTATGCCACCAGAACAATAAGACCTCATTTCCATGTGATTGAATTTGTGATGAACTATGCTTTTCTTCTCTCCTCTCCTAAGCTTCCTGACATTTCCTTTTACCTTTCCTCTAACTTCTTTTCTAGGCCTATGTTCTTTCTGGTCCTATAACTAAATTTCTTGACCATGCAGGTCTGTGAATAAAAGTGAATTTTTTTATCCCTCTTGGATCAGAATCACGAGTTCTTCATTTAAGGAGTCCCAAATTCTGGCAATACCACCCAATTCCCCATAATCAAATTTAAAAGATTCATAAGTTTAAATGGGAAAAAGTTATTGTTATTTTAAATAATAAACCCAATTTAAATTTAGCATTTCCTTCAATTAAAAAAAATCATTCTGTTAAGGGATCCATAGAAAGGTTCTACCAGACTTCCCAAAACACATACATCCCAAAGGGAGAATTAAGAATCTTTCATAAAAAATAATAAATAGCATTTTGTAGTACTTTCAGTTTTGCAAAATACTTTATCATTTCATTTGATCATCATGAGGAATATGTGGATGTGTTGACTTCCACAAGAATGTGAAGGGATACACTGCAAAGACAGGGGGTCTGCCTGTATTGGTGACAATGGGCTACTATGTGAGTGCAAGACAAAAGACTTAGCTAACCTAGGATCTGTGTCCTCCTTTGAGCATGCTCTAGGAGATTACTGTTCCCTCCCCTATGCTCATTAATATAATGAGCAGGGTGGGGGGAAATGTATGGAGGTGTTTGTATCAAAGGCATGAAGTGGGGAGAAACAAATCTTTGAGACTGCATTTAAGTGCCAGCCTTGTAGAGATTATATTTAAGAGAGAGGTGGTCCTTTTGTTAATATGTCTTAATAAAAGCCTTTTTTAATCACTTTGGAGTAAGTATTTACAAGCCATTTATAACAATCATCATGACAATTCAATGAGACAAAGCTCTACTATTATCTTTATTTTGTAGATGAGGACTTGAAAATGAAGGATTAAGTGACTTTTCCAGGGACTCACAGACAGTAGTAATCTGTTCTGATTCAAAAAGTGCCAGGGGCCAAGAAGCCCCCATAAAAAGAGCAAATAAATTCCAGACATACCAGGAGCCAAGAAGCCCCCTGTCAGATAAGATAAAAGGAGCAAACAAAATTCCAGGCATACCAAGGGCCAAGACAAAGAAAAGAGGCCTCACCCTCCATTATCAAGAACAAACAGATCACAGACTATCCCTTCTCTCAGGCCAAGGCATACCAACTCCACCCCTAAGCTAATCCCCTTGTTCCTTCTCTACAATATAAGCATGTATTTTCTCAAATAAACTCAGACCTTATCCACCATCCTTGGGTCTCACTCTCCTTATTCTCACCCATTCCATTTCAGGCTGGGTCCTCCTTGACACCCCACTTTTCTGCCCCGCGGGTCGGGGCACGTGGCGCCCAACGTGCGGCTCGAGGCACGGACTCTTGCCAGGCAGACCCCGTAAAGAAGAATCGTTGGGACCCCCTCTGATCGCGACCCCCTCTGATCGCTCCAGAGAGCCCCACGAACAGGTAAGTGACGTCTGCCTCATTCTTTTCTCATGGGTTCCAAGCTGTCTAAAGAACAGGTCTTTATACGGGACCTTAAACTGGCACTTAAAGACAGGGGAGTTAAAGTAAAGAAAAAGGATCTTGTTAGATTCTTCCTTTTTATAGATGAAGTGTGCCCGTGGTTTCTGGTAACAGGACCTGAGATCCACCCAGGCAAATGGCAGAAAGTAGGAAGAGATCTTAATCAGAAATTGAAAATAGAAGGACCCGATGCCGTCCCTGTTTCAGCCCTTTCTTACTGGGGTCTTATAAGAGACATAGTGGAAAGCGCAACCAGGGACCCCACAAAAAAACAGCTTCTTTCAGTTGCAGAGTCCTGCCTTCTCCCTCTTTCGCGTACAGCCTCTATAAAGTCTTTGAAAGAAGAGGAAGCGAAACCCCCTAAAACTCCAGCTAGATCTCCCTCAGCAGCTATTGAAATCCCCCCAAGCAAATCCCTCTATCCTCCTCTCCCTTCTGAGATAACACCAGCAGAGGAGCCCATAACCTGCCCAGTGTTTACAAGAAATAAGAATCTCCAGCCCAGTCCAGAGATGGACCCAGATTCAGAGCCTCTAGACCCAGGCAATGAGGCAGAACTTGAGGAAGAAGCTGCTAGATATAATAACCCAGACTGGCCCCTAGCCTCCGCTCCCCCTCCATACCTAACTGCCCCTGCCTTCCTGCCCCTGGAACCTAATATGATCACACTCAATAAGGCATGGGAGCAACTATCCGTGCAAGTAAAAGAACTCCGTGAGGTTTTAGATCTCCAAATGCAATATGCGCAGCTCTCCGGTGAGTTGTCTGCCCTACAGGATTCATTACAAAGGTCCCTTAAAATCCCCCTCTTTAAAAACCAGTTTAATTCAAAAACCAGAAGCGAAAGCAAAACAAAACAGAGACACCCTAAGGCAGGAGCTGCCATGAATTATAAAAAACAGATGGCATTCCCTGTCATGACAAGATCCCGCCAAGATGATAGTGACCCCGATGCAGGAGAGGCTGAGCCCCCCCCCCCCCAGTCTTCCCATAGCGAAGGAGAAGAGGAAGAGGAGAATAGGAACAGGGAAGATGAAAGGGAAGTGGCAGATAGTCTAGGGGAACAAAAATCACTAAATTATAGAAAAATCCACTTCAAAAGTTTGAAAGACTTACATACAGCTGTTAAGACCTATGGGCCTAATGCCCCCTTTACTCTCTCCGCACTAGCAGCCATCTCCCGTGGGGGATATCTTCTCCCCTCCGAGTGGCTCAGGGTTGTCCAGGCAGTACTTACACGAGGACAGTTCCTCACCTGGAAGGCTGATCTTTTTGATCGTTGTCAAACCATTGCTTCAACTACCTATAAAACTTCTAAGGGAGCTTATGAAAAACCCTCAAGGACAGGGCATTGTAGAAAGAGCCCACCAAACGCTCAAAAACATGATTACTAAATTACAGAAAGGGTCAGAGACACTCTACCCCAAGATTAACAATGCTAAAACTATTCTTAACCAGGCCCTCTTTGTCCTCAATTTCCTCTCCCTTGATGCTAATGCCAAATCTGCAGCAGATCTCCTTTGGCATCCCACTACTGAACACAATTATGCACAGGCTATGTGGAGAGATCCCATCTCCAACAAATGGCAAGGACCTGACCCAGTCCTTATCTGGGGTAAAGGACATGCCTGTATTTATGATTCATCAGCTCAAAATGCTAGATGGCTACCCGAGCGTCTAGTAAAATCACATAATCCACCCAGGGAACCCCCTGAGGAATCCCCCTCTGTGCTCTCTTGTAGATAAAAGATCCAGCATGAAGGCACTCGTCCTGTGCCTGCTCCTTCCGCTGTCCTGCTCATACCAACTACTTAACTACACTTGGGTCAGTCGAAGATGCTCTAGGATTCTGCATCTGGAGTACCTCGAAAGTTGACTCCACAACACCCTGGCTTCCCCTGTACCCAGATCTTTGTCGATTATCCGAATGGAACAGTGGATGGGACGCAGTATGGGGGTCCGATGATCGCATGACAGGCTGTGGCTCTCAAGATAGAAAAGAGAGGCCTGGGACCCTCTCCTTTTATGTTTGCCCGGGATACCATCGCTCATCAGCCCCACAATGTGGTAGAACAGGGGACTTCTATTGTAAAAGGATTGTGAGACGACAGGAACTGGGTACTGGATCATCTCATTAATGCCTCTGTACAAGCTTTGACCCAGACACAGAATTCTTCATTGGAAGAATGCTGGATCTGCTATTCCTCTTCCCCTCCCTTCTATGAAGGTATTGCTCAATTCGGGAACATCACACACTCCAACAGAACAGATGATCTCAGATGGGGCACTGAGGGATCCCAAGGCCTCACTCTTGCAAAAATCTCCGGTCAGGGAAATTGTCTCCTTGGCCCACAAATGCTCCCCCCTCTTCAGCTAGACACAGTATGTAACCAAAGTACCCTTATTAATACTTCCTATAGATATGCTGTAGCCCCTCCTAATACCTATCTTGCCTGCTCATCAGGACTAACCACCTTTGTGGACACCAAACAATTCCTTGAGAAAAAGGACTATTGTGTCCTTGTCTCCCTTTTTCCTCACCTAACTGTCCACTACCCAGAGGAATTCCTCCAATTTTGGGAACATGGAAGGGGTACCCTTATCAGAGACAAAAGGGAACCCCTGACAGCAGTTACACTCGCAGTCCTGATTGGACTTGGGTTTGTTGGCTCTGGTACAGGTATTGCCTCCTTAGTTTCCTCCAATGCACAGTACACCCAGCTTAGCTCTGCTATTGATAAGGATCTCTCAGAACTTCAAGCAGGGTTAGAACACCTAAAAGATTCTGTTGCCTCTCTAGCTGAAGTAGCATTACAAAATAGACGCGGTCTTGATTTGTTATTTTTACAACAGGGGGGACTCTGCGCGGCACTAAAGGAAGAATGCTGTTTTTTTAAGGATAAACTTGGCCTGGTAGAAGACAGTCTGCAAAGGGTTAAGGATAGCCTGGAAAAAAGAAAAAGGGAGAGAGAGAAAGGTGAGGCATGGTATAAAAATTGGTTTTCCACATCCCCCTGGCTCTCTACTCTGCTCCCAAGCCTTCTAGGCCCATTAATTGGCTTCCTAATTCTAATTTCTTTTGGACCATGGGCCTTCAGGAGACTGACCAACTTTATCAAATCCCAAATTGACTCAGCCCTTGGAAAACCAGTTTCGGTCTTATATCACCAATTGAAAAGCCAAGGGTCCTGTGAGGACCCCCAAATGGAACCCTTGAGGTTCGCTGCTCTTACACCTCGCCCACCTTGGTATGCGCGCATCTGCTCAAGGAAAGGCACCCCCTAAGGGCTGCAGTGATACCCAATGACGGGATTTAGTGCAACTCCATGACTTGGGAACATCAGATCCTACAGGAGATAACAAGGACCTTGCTAAGGTCCCCTCCTGGTCACGGATACCAAGCATGAAAACCAAGTTGCACAGCCTAAGACAGGGATCCTGCCCATAAATTTAAAATAAAAAAGGGGGACATGCCAGGGGCCAAGAAGCCCCCATAAAAAGAGCAAATAAATTCCAGACATACCAGGAGCCAAGAAGCCCCCTGTCAGATAAGATAAAAGGAGCAAACAAAATTCCAGGCATACCAAGGGCCAAGACAAAGAAAAGAGGCCTCACCCTCCATTATCAAGAACAAACAGATCACAGACTATCCCTTCTCTCAGGCCAAGGCATACCAACTCCACCCCTAAGCTAATCCCCTTGTTCCTTCTCTACAATATAAGCATGTATTTTCTCAAATAAACTCAGACCTTATCCACCATCCTTGGGTCTCACTCTCCTTATTCTCACCCATTCCATTTCAGGCTGGGTCCTCCTCGACACCCCACTTTTCTGTCCCACGGGTCGGGGCAAAAAAGTATAAAGAAGTATAGAAGACAAATGTTTCCTATTATCTATATCCATTTATTTATTTTTTGACTGGAAGAATGAATTTAATGCAAGGTTTAATAATATCACAATGTTGGGGACTTTGGTCAATAAAAGCTTTTCTTTGGATTTTGCAAGGCAAATGGAGTTTTAAGTGGCTTGCCCAAGGCCACAAAGCTAGGTAATTATTAAGTGTCTGAGGCCTGATTTGAACTAGGGTACTCCTGACTCCAGGGCTGGTGCTCTATCCACTGCACCTCCTAGCTGTCCCAATAAAAGCTTCTTGGTGTTAGGTTGAATCTAATGTTTCCCCCATATTTTCTTTCTTTGTTTTTTTAAGAGAAAATATTTTACTGATATTTATATATATATATATATATATACACACACATATATTATTCTCAACTTAAGAAACAAAATGAGCAATTCCATAATGTAGTAGAAAAGAAAAAATATGAGCATAAATGAGACTACAAATTTATTCTGTACAAGTTGCTTTTCCAAGTTTTCTTTTCTCTTTCTCTTCCCATAGATAGATGTGTGCAATTCTTCATCATCTTTACTCACATAAATCTTTCTTTTTATGATAATTGGTCCTTGAAATTTTTTTGATCCTTGAAAGTTTTATGTTCTTGTGAACATTTGTTACATATCAATGACCATTGCACACTGTAACTATAATTCTTGATCATTTTAAGAAACCTTTTTCTATTTCCCCATGATCTGAAATTAAATTAAGATTTAAGTAGCATTTAGAAAGCCTTTTCCAATATGAAGATCTGATAAAGTTGTGCTTTGCATTTTGTTCAGTTCAACAAACATTGAGTCAACTATATGCAAGACACAGCTTTAGATGATATTAAGCATGCAATATAACATTTTCAATAATCCAGGTCCTCCAAATAAAGTGCTGCTGTGTGGGGAATTTAAACCCTAACCCAAAATGACTATTCTGAGTCCTCTCAAAGTGGCAGCAAAGAGTTAAAATTTAATTCAGTTTTTTTCAAGAAGCAGGCAGTTCCTAACTCTATGAGAGAGAGCAGGAAAAGCCGAGTTACAGAAGCTGTTAAAGGGTTAAAAGAACAAAAACCACAACCCATTCCCCCTCCTCTTTTCTGCTGACCTTACAACAAACAACAAACAATTGGTCAAACTTGCTGTTCAGAAGAGAAGGGGAGTATAGTCTTTGTTTACATCTTATAAGGTTAGGGTGACATTGTTTTTCTAGCTGGAGATCCGGGTTCCCATGCTCACCTGATTTTTGAGAAATAGAAACTGAGGCCTATGACTTAGACTAATTTAGCACTATATTTCTGAAAAGTCAGCACTTTGCCCCTCACACTGCTGTCTGATTTAAGTCCTATTCTTGCTCTTTTCATCTTTATCCTAATCAGATGTAAACTACTGTGTTGAATTCTTAGCTTCCTTTCCCTCAAAACAATGCTCACTACAAAGAACAAATAATTAAAATAATTTAAATGATTACAGGTTTCCTGTTTTAAGAAACACTGGTCAAAAGACAAATGAAGAAGAAATAAATTAACTGTCAGATATCATCAGTTCTTTTACTGTCTTTGCTTATTAACTATGGATAAAAGAATGTATAGTCAGAGGACTTGGGTTTGAAATGTATCTTTGCTGTTTATTACTTCTGTGAAGCTGAGAAAATCATTTAATTTCTCTGGACTTCAGCTTCTCAGCAGAGTAATATTAGAGGTCATTGTATATTTTCATAGTTCAGGGTGAAAGTAAAACTGAGGTCAGAACAGATTCTAAATTTGGAATCTAATGTTTCCTCCACATTTTCTTTGTTTTTTAACAGAAAATATTTTACTGATATATATATATATATATATATATATATATATATATATATATATATATATATATATGTTATTCTCAACTTAAGAAACAACTACTACTCCAAATAGTCATTTTGGGTTAGGGTTTAAATTCCCCGCACAGCAGGACTTTATTTGGAGGACCTGGATTATTGAAAATGTTATATTGCATGCTTAATATCATCTAAAGCTGTGTCTTGCATATAGTTGACTCAATGTTTGTTGAACTGAACAAAATGGAATGCACAACTTTAGAACAGATTCCAAATCTTAGCATAGTTCCTGCCACATAGTAGGGACTTAAATGTTTGATTAACAAATTTTACTTAAAGTTGCCACAGAAACCAACCCTTAAATGCAAAATGAAAGTCAGATTCTTTAGTCTAAAGAAGGAACAGTTTCCACATTCCTTTGTAACATTCTGTTTAAGATGTTGCAACAAAATAACATCATAAGTGCTTTGTAAAAACACCCAGTTAGAAAAAGATTTCCAAATAAGGGGCAAAGATTGCCACCCCTACCAAGACTTCTTTCTTTGTGGTTAGAACCATCTAGAAATGTCCCTCTACTCTATACACTATACAAATGGAAACAAAACATATATGCATGTCTATGTTGACAATAAATGTTTATGTGAAATAGAGCTAGAAAAGAGAAAAGAAGTGGGGGAGGGGGGAGAGAGAGAGATTTCATCTTGCTCAGGTGAGCCCTGTTTTGTTTCCTTTCCAGTGAAAACTAATCCTAACCTCCATAGAAACTCCAAACAACGCCCAATCTCACCTTGGTGACCCAAACAAAGCTCATCCTCTATGTAAATCTCAAATGACTTTCAATCCTTATGGAAATCATACCACCCTGCTTCCCAAATCCCATACCTTATAAAAGGCATGCTCTTCTCAACTACCCACCATTGGAGTCTGTTCTGACTGAGCCCACCTTTCCTTCCTTCAATAAACAGCTTTACATTCCATATGCCTCCAGTGCTATCTACTGTAAACCTTGGACTTTCTCACCCCACCTTTTGACCTTTCAGGATCCTTTCAGGGAAGAAAGGATGCAATTTAGCTTCAACTAAAATGGAGAAAGGGGTACAGGGGAGAGCACAGGACTTGGAGTCAGGAAGACTTATCTTAGTGTTAATCCAGTTTCAGATACTTACTAGCTTTGTAACCCATTTGGCTCAATTTTCTCATTTGTAAAAGATATTAGTGACAAAATCCCTTCTAAGTGAGGAGGACTCAAAAAAAGGTGAATATCCTTGTTGACCTAATTATATACAGGGTCCCTCTCCCAGTAGCACTCCCAACTCTAGCAGCACCCCCAAATCCAGTGGCACCCCCAAACTCCAACAGTTCCCCAAACTCCAGTGGCTTACCTAACTCTAACTATGCCAGAACCCCAAAGCAGTTCTTCTGGTTTGAAATCCTCAACCCATCTCCCCAACCCCTAGTTCTTCAAATCCAGACTCCTTAAATACTCTAGCCTCAAAATGGAGTGTCCCTTATGACTCAACCCATGAAACTTTAGGTGAAACCTTGGGAAGTCCCCCTCCATACTCTTCATCTCAGACAGAGAGAGGCCAAAATCTTCCCCCCAGCTTAGGTTAGAAATCTTAGCTAAAAGGAAAATTTCCTCCAGCTATGAGTCTGAGCCCACTTAAAGCCACAAACAGGATCTAAAGGGTTTGAGTTTTGAATTGAGTCCTTCTCAAACCAGGAGAGGAACTCTCTATCTTTTACCACTACAGCAATCACTTTCTCCTTCACCTCCTCAGCAATCACTCCTCTCATTATCATTGGTTCATACACTGATCTCTCTTGCTCCAACTCCAGCAATCCTTCCCCCACTCATCCTTCCCCAGTTCCTCTGGCTCTCCAGGTCCCTCAACCATCTCTCCTTCATCCTCTTCTTTGCCTTCCCTCATTCCCCCTGAGCCTCTGACTCCTCCTTTTGACCTCCTTTCACTAAATCACCCAGACAGTTCTAATTCCTCAACCTCAAATCATAGACAGATTCCTATACACCTGCCCCCCCCACCAGATGCCCAGGGAAGGATATAATAACAATAATAATAATAATAATAATAGATTTGAGCCAGATAAAGGAGAAATTAAATCTTTATTTGGAAGATGTTCAAAAGTTTCCTCAGGAGTTTAGAAAGGTTACTCTCCAGTATGAACTATCTTGTAGAGACATCAGAGGATCTGGAACCTAGCTCAGAGAGAGGCAGACTCTATGGCTGAGACAAGGGGAAAAGAGTCAGATAGATTCCCCTGGGGTCATAGCAACTCAATTAGTTGATCCTAGATGGGATTTCCAGACCAACAGGAAAGAGAAAAGTGAGACCATAATGATATTTTGTTGAATAGAAGGTATGAAAAAGGAATTAAGAAACCAGTAAACTATGACAGATTGAAGGAGGTAACTCAGGGTTCTGAGAGAAATCCAACCCTTTTTCATAATAGACTTGTGGAAGCAATGAAGAAATATACTAACTTGGATCCCACTTCTTTTGAGGGGAGTCTCATCCTAGGCATGCATTTTATCAGTCAGTCTGCATCTGACATATGTAGGAAATTTAAGAAGTTAGATTTGGGTCCCCAGATACCTATGTCACACTTGCTGGAGGTAGCATTTGCTGTGTTCAATTATAGAGATTTCACTTTTGCAGAAGAAAAATCTCATCATGCCAAAGAAAAGGCAGAATCATTAGCAGCTGCCAATCAACAACAAACTGTCCAGATCTTGGCTACACTGACAGGTGACTTGGTCTGTTTTCAGTGTAATGGCATGGGCCATGGCTTCTGAGAGTGTCTCTCCAGACAAATCCCAAGGATGCTTCATGGTCCTTCAAATGTTGTGATTTTCTCTTGTTAATCCTCCTACTCCACTTTGTCCCCTATTAGACAAACTATCTCATATCCCCTCAGAAGTCTGGGAAGAGGTAGATCCTGAGATCTGAAATATAAGTCTACCTGGCAGGGCAACCCATGACACTCCAGTTTCAATGTGCCTTAAAGACCCTAATTCTTTCCCTCATAGTCCTCAGTGTCCTCTTAAATCTGAGATAAGAGAGGGATTACAGCCTCTGATTTCTGCTTTTTGATCTTCTAGTACCATGTCATTCCCCTTATAATAGTCTAATATTTGAAATTAAGAAGTCTAAAAGAGAGTTTCACTTAATACAAGATTTGAGGATTATTAATGAAGCAGTTATTCCCATATACCCCATTGTTCCAAATCCCTATACAATTTTCACTGAAATACCAGGGAATTCTTGGTGATTTTCCAACCTGGATCTTAAAGATTCATTCTTTTGTATTCCCCTTCAAAAGGATTCCCAAAATACTTTTTTTTAGTAGACCCCTTCTGGGAGATTGCCTCCACAGCAGCTGATGTGGATTGTATTCCCACAAGGATTTAGGGACAGCCCCCAACTTTTTGGTCAAGCATTAGGAAAAGAGTTAAGAGTTAAGAGACTTAAAGTTAGATGATAGCATTTTAATCCAGTATGTTGTTTATATTCTAATCTGAAGTCCAACAGGAGAATCTGCTTTGAGAGCTGCTACCCAAACTCTAAATTTTCTAGCATCAAGAGAATATAGAGTCTCAATGAGCAAAGTTCAAATAGTATCTCTAACTGTCAAATATCTGGGCCATGAACTCACCCCAACCTTTCATTCTTTCACCATAGACAGAAAGCAAACAAGTCTATCCATCTCCCCCCCCACCCATCACTAAGAAAAAAAGCTGTATGCTTTTTTGGGTATCTGTAGGTTTTGTAGAATCTGGATACCAAACTTCAGGGAAATTGCTAAACCTCTTTATGATGAAATAA
The DNA here is from genome assembly GCF_037893015.1 of Macrotis lagotis. Taxonomy (NCBI): domain Eukaryota; kingdom Metazoa; phylum Chordata; class Mammalia; order Peramelemorphia; family Peramelidae; genus Macrotis; species Macrotis lagotis. The sequence continues at coordinate 66,623,753 of NC_133662.1, forward strand.
AGGGCCCAGACAATCTACCATTAGATTGGGGTATAGATTATTCACAGGTTTCTCCAGCATTAACATTGCCTAATTTAGATAAGCCCTTCACTTTGTATGCAGATGAGAAGTGAGGTCAGGCTTTAGAAGGTCTTGCTCAGATAATGGACCCAGATCTGAGACCTATGCTTATTTCTCAAAGCAGGTAGATTAGGTAGTTTTGGAATGGCCAGAATATCTTTGAACACTTGCAGCCACAGACCTTTTGATAGAAGAGGCTACCCAAATTTACTCTAGGCCAACTTTTGGAAGTCCTTTCTTTCCACAGAGTAGAGTATCTTGGAGGCAAAAGGCCATCATTGGCTCTTTAGTGGTAGGCTAACAAAATATCAGGCCCTTCTACTAGACACACCTGACCTAACTCTGGGTCTACCATAGCATCAACCTAGCAACTCTGGTCCCCAACAATCCACTGAGTGGTAGCTTAATTTATTATTGTGAGTAGACATTAGACTCAGTGTATTCCAGTCGGCCTGATTTAAAAGATATCCCCCTCACTAACCCAGAAGAAGAATTGTATACAGATGGGTCAAGCTTTGTTTTAAAGGGAGAGAGAAAATAAGGATATGCAGCTGTCAGCTTTCATAATTTTATAGAGGCTACAACTCTCTCACCTTGGTCTTCTGCTCAGAAAGTTGAGTTGATTGCACTTACTAGGGCCCTAGAATTAAGGAAAGGCAAAAAGATAAACATTTTTACTGACTCAAAATATGCCTTTCTAATCTTACATGCACAGCAGTTATTTGGAAAGAATGGGGAGCTCTCACAGCAAAAAAAAATTCCATCTGATTCTGATTGCCTGCATCCCTTGGATGCTACTTCAATTGAATTTCATCTGCAGGATATTCCGTCTCCAAATGGGCCCCTAATTAGGATAGGATAGGATAGATAAGGAGCCTGGTACACTCCTTCTCAGCTCTGAAGAAGTTACAGAAGACAGACCTTCATCATAATTGCCAAGAAGAATCTGAGTCCCTAATAATTTGAGGGGAGAATATGATGCAAAGAATCATGGGCATATGGAATATTGAAATTAGCTGGAAACAAAATTTTGTAAATCTTTTGTTTGCACTGTTAAAAAGTCTTCACTCTATCACTCTCTGTTAAAATACTACATCTTGATCTTCAGACTTTGGTCATGTTTTCATTAGTAAGGCAAGCTAGATCATGCAGATTCTGAAACATCATCCTGAAACCATCCAGGCTGGAATCAGAGACACCCCCCCCCCCCCAAAGGCAAACTCTCCATTGTGGGCAACTCTGAAATTATCACTCCTTTCCATGGATCCTGGGGGGGGGGGTGATTTTGGGAGAAGCTGAGCCTCTTTTTATTTTAAAACTTCTGCTTGATCTTTGTACCTGTACTGTCAAGATTAATTAGCAATCCACAAGGTTTTCTCTAATCTCTTTTTAACTTCTCTATCATTCTTTCTTTGTGTTCTAACTTCTTCTCAACAAGTCTCTTTGTCTTTTTACACCTGGATTCCTGGGTCAAATAGTGATTCTTTACTGAAAAACTGGGACCCCCCACTGCAACACTAAGATTTAAATTTGAATATAGTGACCTTTTCAGGTTACCCAGCTTCTACTCACATTTGCTTTCTCCCCCAATTTGTTTGGTAGTCCATCAATATTAACTGAATATCTTAGGAGCATATTCAAACATTTTTCTTTGTAGCAATCAATGGTCATAGTCTACAGAATGACTCACTGGTCCTTTTCCCCACTCATTGAATTGACATTACAATTTTCATGGTGAATAGTCTTGTAAAGTTGAAAAGTTCTGCTTTTTTTTCTTTAAAAAAGATTTCCTTAATTATGAACCTAGGGTAACTAATGAACCAAAAGATAATCAACACTGATTTTGCTAAAGAATGAACATGCAATTTCTGAAAACTTTAAGAAGGAACTGAGAAAAACAAGAATTTTATTTTTCAGCATTATCCCCCATTTAAGCTTTTTAATTACATGAGCAATAGCATCCTGGGGTTGCAGAAAGCCACTCACAAACTGATATTTCTTATTCTTTCCATGCTTGTCTTGGAATCATGGTAGTTAGAAATAAGAAACCTCCTCTGCACAATGATTACTTCTTAAGAGATAACTACAATCTATGTTAATTTAATAATTTCATTTCACAAAGCTGCAGAGAACAAGGATTACAAAGTCTAAAGGAATATCTCTATACCAATAATAGAAATGATAATGGGTGGCAAATTTAAAATTATTCCTAATATTTAAATGGTAAGGGAAGAATTGAAATAATAAATTCAAGATAACAAAACTTTGCTTAGATTGATGGAATATTAGAGCTAGATTTTCATGTTTCATTTAAAAAATTTTTAAAAATGAGATTTTTCTTAATCTCAATTTCTTATAAAAGGTCACACAATTAATATGATCATATATTTAGATCCAGAAGGGGGCTTAACCTTAGTCCTGGAAGGACCTCCAAGGAGTCATACTCCCTAAGAGTGAGTTAGCTTCAAGAAGACAGGCAGCATTATGTAGTAGATTAGTAGAGAAGGGGGAAAAGGGGTAGAAGCATTTGGGGGCCTTGTCCTCCCCCTCCCAGTGCAAATCCCTCTCAAGGAACAACTCAAATGAGGAGTTCAATGAGTTTTTAGGGAGGGTGTAGGTTGAGGAAGAGATATTAACAAGAGGCATAATTAACTCTAAGAATAAGGATGTAGTAATATGGGGGCAGTGATTCAGGCAATAGAGATGAGATAATGAAAGGTATGTTGATGTGGAATGGGAGGTCAAAGACTTAATCCCTTCAGGCTAAGGTAGTGATCCATTTTTTAAAAGGGATTTGTCTTTTGCCTGGGAGGGGAAGGTACTTTATTAAAAGTTCATTTACCTCATCTTATAGCCTGGGAGCAGGGATTTATGGAAGTCCTTGCCAGGGAACAGCAAGGTACTTTACTTAAAGTTCATTGATCTCTTCCACAATTTAGACAATCACTTATCATGGCAGTGTCCTTTCCAAGGAGATACATATTGACAATGAAGTTGACACTCCTATTGCTAGAGCTAGCTCCTCTCTGAAAGAATGAGAGAGAAGAGATAATAGACTGAGATAATAGACTACCAAAGTGAAGGTCTACAGAGTCATTGTCTTTATCTCTTTGCTATATGGCTGTGAAACCTGGACAGTCTATCACTGCTGTGTCAGTTTTTAGAATGTCAAACAAAACTATTTTATAGAGAACTCACACAAGGCAAGCACTTACACAGGGGTCAGAAGAAGCAATGCCAAAATACCATTAAAGTCAAATTGAAGAACTTTTAGAATTGATTGTACAGCTTAGGAGATACTGGCACAAGACTGCCCAGCATGGTGTGCCTTCATCACTAAGGGTTCTGTACTCTATGAGGAAGGCAGAATTGAAGGAGTAAATTTAGATTACCCACCTCAGCTGTTCACACGGACTATTTGTGCCTATTTGTGCCTATTTGTGGACTATTTGTGGTAGTGTTGCCACTGATTTGTTTCTTGGGTTCAGTCCTGCCCCTCCGTGAATCACAACTCAGACTAAGGAATGCAGGTTTTGGAAAGGAAATAGAGATTTATTAAAGGAAATTACAACATGTTAAGAAGGTAATAGAAAAGTTAAAAAAAAGTTTAAAGAGAAGACTGTGGATTGCTGATTGAATTGGTCAGGCCAGCTGGCCAGGGTTCAGCAAGAGGCTAGAAGGTAAAAGAGAGCGAACCCCTTTCTCAATTTCCTTAAATTTTCTCCCAAAGTCCATAGGAGGGGGTGATGGCTTGGAAGTGATCCAAGCCCCTCATTGGAGATTTTCCCTTTTTTAGGAGGGGTCTCTTTTGGGTGATCTTGGGTGTTTCCAGGGCCTGTGTTTCCTGCCTGCTCCACCAGAAAACAATTCAATCCAAATCAGGTTGAAGGTCAGGCCTTCAGGTGTGGCCTAAATTAGATGATAAAGGAAGAAGTAAGATTCCTTTTACTATGCAAACAAAAATTTGTCTCCAAATGATCTCATCAGGCCCATGCCCAGGTTTCTCTGAATCAGTAGAGCATTCCAAACTTGTATTGGTCTGATCATCCACAGTCAGACACAATGTAATTTGTCTCAAACATTGTGATGTCATTTTGTTCTTCTTCAATAATGAAGATCAAGAACAAACCAACCAACCAACAAACCAAGCAGCTTGGACAAAGATTTATAACTACAAAACATCCCCAACCAATATTTCGCCACCTAATGCACAGGAAATAATATTGTCAATGGGGTTCAGCTTTGAAAAAAGTGACAAAGTAATAATTCATTACAGTAGATTTTCAAAACTCATTGTAGATTCTTTATCAAATCAACACATATTTATGAAGCATTTCCTGGGTTCTGAGATTTTTAGAGAGAGACAATATAACATAATGAATAGAGAACTGTTCTAAGTTCTACAAGACGTGAATTCAAGTACCGTTTCTGACACACAATAGCTGGGTGATTTTTGGACAAGTCATTTAATCAATAAGAGCTGGCAAACTGTTCTTGAATAGGTAGTAATATTATTAATTCAATACTCTCTAATACATAATACATATATTACATAGCAAATGTTGATCTATATTGGTATAGGAACTTTCTCATAAGAATTTTCTAAAATTATGGAAATATAAATGCTATTTAAAAGTAAAATGCTTGCTTTTAGGAAACATATTGGGATAAGAGGAAAAAATGCATGCAAAAATATATATAAATAAAGTCCTGACCTCTACTGTATTAAAAGGAAAAATCAGTGTTAACCGGATCAGTCAGAGATGTTGCCTCCTAGAGGTTATATAGTGTTAACCATAATTTCTCTTTGGCTAAAACAAAACAACAAAGTTAGTTTTTTAAAATTAAGTTTAATTCTCTAGGATCTTACCAAAACCTATGGATGGATGTCATTGTTTCAAATGTCAATATTTTCCAAGCATTTTGGGGAATTTTTATGTAATTCAGACAAAGAGTCATAAAACTTTAGATGACCAACCAATGAGATTTTACATGGATGACATGGTTTTTCAAATAAAATTCTCTCAAATCTTATAATATTTACTGAAAATTCCTATTGACCAAAATTCCACTTATGATGAAGAGTAAATGTTTACAAACAGGATGTCTCATCTTAAAAAGTTTGTTGATCAAAAGTACTAACATTGTGATAATCAGATAGATATTGACACAGGTGAAGTCAGCATTTTAGGAGACAGGTTTTACATAGAAGACTAGAATTTTATAACCCTTAGTTAAAGGTTAAGGTTAAAGATGAAGTTAAAGGTTAAAGGTTAAGAGACTAACCCCTGATCAGAAAAATATATTGCTTAAGAATTATTAATTCCAACCTAAAGAATATCAGGATATACATTTGTTTGTCATTGATTCAATTAGAATAGTTTTCCTGTGTTCCAAGAATGACTCTCCACCTAATATACAACTTGAAAACTATTCTTTGAGATGCCCATATGAATAGATCTGCATGGACAAAACATTTTCCCTTTGATCTATTTTAAAAGGACAGGCCCTGTGGGGAGACAGAGATAAACATTCTGAACCTACTTTCCTTAGTTAACAGTAATCATAAAGATCAAGAAATATTAATAAATTATTTAAGAATATGGGAGTAGACAAAAGACAATACACCTGGAAATATATGGAAGGATTTGGATGTTAAAATGATGAGTGTGAGATTTTGAGACAAAAGTTCAAATCTCATTCCTGGCACTATGTGACCTTGGAAAAAATATAGGGTACTCTTGTTGTTGGGAAATTTGGCTAGCTAGAGTTTTCAAGGGTTTAAGGAAAAGTGAAAGAATTCACTTAAAAGACTGACTCTGACCCAGAAGAAGTTAGGGACAAAACATTTATTTATGTATTGCTGTGGTTAGCAAAAGCTAAAGGGAGAGAGAGATTAGCATCAGTAGCAGCAACAGCAGAAGTAGCAGCATCAGAGAATAAGCAATAAAGAAAGATATAGAAGCATGAGTGGTTATCTAGAGGCTCATGGTTCCCAAGAGTGGTGCCCAAAGGGATACTGCACTTGATCTGAGCAGAAAGTGAATTTTTAAAGGAGCAGGAAAATTAGATAATTGTTATGCATTGATAGGCACAGTAACTCAGAGAGTGGAAATGAGATAATGAAGGCTATGTAAATGAAGGGTGCAGTTCAAAGAGCAAAGATGAGGAGTCAAAGATTTAATTCTTTTAGCCTAGGACAAGAATCCATTGTTTTGGCGAAATGGACTTGTCTTGTGCCTGTGGGCAGGGATTTACTAAGTCCTTGCCAGGGAAGGTCAAACTACTTTAAAATAAAATTCATGGACCTCATCTAGATAGCTTGGGCAATGAGATGGGTTCAATGTTAATATAACGCCAGTTCAGAGGTTAACTATTTTACAGTCACTACAAAGGGGACAGATTATTTATAGAACATATTTTTCTGTCCAATATTTCCTCTACCACGCTTTGGTCTCATTTTATCATATGCATATGAAAAATTGTAAAACAGAAGACATCTAAGATTTCTTCTTGTTATACATCTTTAATTTTATGATTCAAATTCTACCACTAATGTTTATTAGTGCTATGTGACACAGGTTATACCTAATTTATTCTCAGACTTAGTTTCCTCACCTATAGAATGGGGATAATAATAATACCTATAGCATCTATTACTCTGGGTTATTACTGCAAGCATTATGAGAAGTAATAAAGTACATAGATCACTGATTTTGAAATCAGGAAATAAAAATCTAATTCAGCACTGATTTTGAAATTAGGAAAACCTAATTCAAATCTTTCCTTTGTGAGTGATTATTTTTCTATTATACTGTTATTTATTATATTAAGATTAAGATTTTTTTGTTTTTTTATATATTTCCTCATTCAAGTAATAACCCCTGTTGTTCACAAGACTGATAGATGAGATTTCCCAAATCCTCTGAGAACATCCTCAGCAATCTTGAATAAGACACCAGACAACTTGGAGACCTGATTTTTAAAGTGTAAATCAGATCTAATACAAGTGAATTATAGCCCCAAATCATTAAATCCATGTTTTTGTATCCCTCCATTAAAGTTTAGGGTATTCAGCTCATGAAGGAGAAGACAACCTGGGTACAAACAAAGTCTGGGTAGAAATGAATTCCTTTGTCCAGATTGCTGGAGTTTACTGGGTCACATGATCAAACTACATTCTTAGCAGGAGACTTTTAGTCCATCTCCTCATTAATGACTCAACCCCTGATTAATTGAAAACCAATCAAGGTTGATTTTCACTTGTCAGGGTCTTTCCTTGTTCTAAGTGTATTAAGGCATCCAATATCTTTAGGAGTTTTTGGTTACCAAGAGAAATTAATGATCATTAATTTATTGATCATTAGCTAGTCTAATTGATCAGTCAATTATTAATTACCCAGAAACTCCATCTCTCAAGATTTTCATTCATTACCTTTCTGATATTTATTAAGTGAACAACAGCAAGGCTCTTAAATTATATCAGTCTCATATACTCTCCGAACATATATACATGTATGTATATGTACATATACATATACATATATATACTTTACTGGTACACAGTTGAAATTCTATTAAGAAACATTCCACATTTTACTAGGCACTAGGTAATCAGTATAGATAAGAAGTTTAGGAAATTATTCCTAAAGGTATGATCTAGGTTCTAATGGAGTCAATTTAGAAAAAAAAAAAGGATATAATCAGCTTAAATCAAAACTTTAAAATGGACATATATATTTTTAAAAAACATGCTAGGATGGAAGGGATATCCTAAACTCCTATCCTCCATACAAATTAGGTTAATTTTAAATATTATTCAAACTGTCCTTGACATTTGATTAGGTCAGGAGTTTATTAATATATTGCATCATTGCCTGAGTAAAAATAATCATGAGGAGCTCTAGACTCTCTTAAAGGTTTGAGGGATGGAATTTGATGAACAACTCAGAGAAAGTGGATCTTAGTTCAACTAAATCAACTCACAGGTATCCTTGGTGCATATCCTTGTGAATCCTTTCTTCTTTTGGTTGACTGTTCAATGAGCTATGAGTTAATATGATTTCATTCCAGTGAATGAACACTATCCGTGCTGTCAGTTTTAACTTTAAACAATTGGCATAGTTGGCAGAATTGGAACAATATTTTTCTTGTTGAAAGGGGGGGGGTGAACAGTGCCAAGGAAAGTGAACCCAGACTGGTTTCCATGATTATGGTGGTCTTTTTTTTGTATGAGTGTTTTCAGTGAGGTACCTCTTAACACTCAGAAATTGGAGAGGCTCTTGGAGAGAAGCCACAGAAAAACTGTGGCTATTCAAAAAGAAGAGACTGGTATGAATATACCCAGTTCCATTAAGAATTATATCATGAAGAAAATTGCAGTAAATAGTTGGTGTTTTCATTTGTATCATTTCTTGAACTTTAGAATAATAATAGTCTCCAGTAACATCTAACGGAAAGTTTTGGTCTGGTCTTTGTCCATGACTGACCTTATCTCTCAGTCTCTAATTTTGGTATTTTTTGAAATATTATGGTGAAGAATTTTTATAGAATGTTTTGTCTGAAATTTAGAAGGTTATTGTGAACTGTGTTGAGAGAATTGAAAGTGATCCAATAAACTTTTATTTAGCACCTACTATGTGCTAAGTATTATGCTAAGTACTAGAAATAAAAAGAAAGGTTAAAAAGTAATTTCTATTCTGTAGAATCTCAAAGCTAATGGGAGAGAAAATATGCAAACACAGTAAGGCATTAATTGGAAATAATAAAGAAGGAAGATATTAGAATGGGAAAAAAATCTTCCTCTAGAAATTAGGATTAAAAACATTTTGTTTTAATTAGTAGAAACTGCCTTTTGGTTTGCTTCTGTACTCTCCAATTGATAACAAAAGTAAAACAACCCATCACAAACACTTAGAGTCTATCAAAAGAAATTTCACCCTTAACTGTATTATAAGCCTGAGTAATTAGGAAGATGGTATTGTCCTCAATTATAATAGGAAAATTTGGAAAGGTGAAAGGTTTGGTGGGAAAGATATTGAATTGAGTAATGAAATTGGCATTGAGATTTGGTTGGCTCAGGGAGTCCAAAAGAAGACTAGAGTTATTGATACAATTTCATCTTCAACTTCATTAAAACCTCCTAAGTTGCTTTTGTCTATCTTTGAGGTTAGACTTGCAGAACAGCATGAGAAATTTGAAGGCTTGGGAGCTTTACTCAGCTGAAACAACTTATTACCTTTCTAAGTTGAATATTCTTTCCTTGCAGAAGCTAATTAGATCTCTTTTTGTTCATTATTGAGGGATTTGAGTATACCATTTCATTCCCATTATGACCCTAAGCTATAGGAAGTCTGACCTGAGTCAGATCTATCCCAGTATATACCCACCATCACAAACATAAACATAATTTCAACAGTTTTAACTCTAAACTTCATCACCCTGAAATCTTAACCTATAGTATTTGCAGTCATTAGAATTATTCTTTGGCTGTGAATTCTTTTTTTAATATGTGAAAATTGCACTAATGTCTGGTACCAAGGAAGGAACTAGTTCTAAAATTAGAAGGTCTTGGTTCCAAATCTAGCTTTGATATTTAATACTAGAGTGACTGGGGCAAGTCACTCCCCCTCTTTGTATTTCTCTTTCTTCATGTGTACATTAAGGGAATGGAACAATCTGATCTCTAAAGTTGCTTTCTAGCTCTAAATCTCTGTCTCTAAATTTATCATAATTTCATGTTTTTTGACATCAAATCTCTTGATGAAGAATGGTAATGTGATATGCTGAAATGAAGAGCAATCTTGAAGTTAGAAGGTGCAGGTATATATCCTGGTTCAGCCACTTATTTCCTGGAAAAGTTTTGGCAGACCACTTAATATTTCTTTCAACTTCTTTTTCCACAAAATATATTAAAACAGATTAACAAATCACTTTACTCATCATCATCTGCTGACTTTAGTGAATAAAATCATTAAAGTTGCTGCAAGTTTAATGGATTGAGTTAGGGAGACCTGTGTTCAATTTCCACTTCTGACTTAAACTGGGTGTGTGCCTGGTTTCAAATCTGGTCTCAGACACTTAATAATTACCTAGCTGTGTGGCCTTGGGCATGTCACTTAACCCCATTTGCCTTGCAAAAAAACCTAAAAAAAAAAGAATGAAGAAGTGCCTTAGCCTTGCCACCAAGTACTAACCAATTCTTCTCATTTAATATTCGACACTTTCATAGCTTTCTTATAGGTGATACATGACCAGTGCAATCACTAATTGTATTGCTTTTTTGCACAGTACAATGTCTTATTCTCCTTGGATAAGAGGACCAATAAGACTTATCTTCTTCCTTACAGAGATGGAATTATAGACAGAATACACCTGAGTAGTGAATAAATGGCTAATTACTGTCCAGTGAATAAATGGAAAATCAGTGTCTATATTCCTCAAGGTTCTAGCTATGGTAATGGAATATAAGCTCCTTGTTTCATTTCTTAATTTGTCTTTGTATCTGCACTGGCAGACACTGGGTCTGGTACATACTAAGCACTTAATAAAAGCATGCTGATTGATAGATTCTATTTGCGGTATCATAAAACCTAACAATGTTAGTTTTAGATATTTTTCTGTGATTAGTATTAAATTTCTTTATATTTGAGTCTTCTCTATACTATACCCCTGCTGGAGATGTTTTGTTTGAACTAAATTGAGTGATCAATATTCATTATCCTTATCTTATAAGACTCTGCTGTGGACTAATTTGTAGCATGAAAGAAACAGTGGCAGGACCAGGAAGATGAAAGATAAAAAAAATTAAGGAAACATGGAGAGTCAGAGAATTTGTTCCCTTTGGAGCTCATGTGGGAGAAGAAATCAAACTGTGAGAAATAGCAGAGCAAAGGCTCCTTGAAAGAAAAGTTTTTCTATTACTGTGCTTTATTATTAGCAACAAAGGGGAGCAAATTCATTCAAACATCCAATAACTTTAGATATTTAAAGATATATTCTAGGAAAAAAATATTTGATGGACATTCAGTACTGAAGTATCATTTATAGTTGGGAAGTCTGGTAGTTTTGAACACATTTATATCTGTATTGAAAACTATATAACTTGAAGTGAGAATTTGCTTTTTCAGAAACCAACTGGACTGTCAGTTGAAGTAAGAGATAAAATTACTATTTGCAAATAATCATGTAATTCATGACCTAGGGTTTCTCAGATTTCTGGAATTTAGTTTAGTCTTGAGGGCCTGAGCTTAGGTGTCTGGAGCATTGAAAGCAAGACTTAAACCTTGCTCTTCTAGACTCAGATGCACATTTGGCACTTAACATTCTGTCATTCTTTGTCACTGACTTAGGAAAAAGGAATTCCTGGTTTTAAGGGTGATCTTTTCATTGTAACTAGGATAGCACAATGGCCCTGGAGTAAGGAAGATCTGAGTTCAAATCTGACCTGGGATTTGAACTTAGTAATTACCTAGCTGCATGACCTTGGGCAAGTTATTTAACCCCATTGTCTCGTAAAAAAAAAATGAATGAATGAATAAATAAATAATAAATAAAAGAAAGAATATTCAAGTTTTTTTCCCATCCCTTAATTTTATAGATAAGGAAACTGAGACACAGAAGTCAAGTGACTTGTCTACAGTCTTGCCCATAATATCTGAAGCAGGATGTGAATTTAGGTCTTTCAGACTCAGTTTATAATTGGGAAGTCTGGTAGTTTTGCACAAAGTTGTAGCAAGTTGCTGCATTCTTAACTCAATCCATTAAATTTGCTGCAACTTTAGTCACTTGCTCTATTCTCTTCACCACCACCATCCAAATCTGTCCACCATATTTTCTCTGAAAGTTGTTCTTACTGAGCATGCTATTTAATTAAATCGGAGGTTCATCATCCTCCATGAATTTCTACTAACTTTTTGTCATTGTCTTTCTTTGCATTTAACCCATTTGTGTCTTGTTCAATCTTTTCTCTACTCCCTTTCCTGGCATGCCTCCCTCACAGACAAGGATACTAATTTTAGACTGGGATTTTATAGGATTGCTAACTTTCATTTCATTCTTGCAACCCTAGTTTCCATGATGGTGCCCTGAACAGAGCAAATGATGTGCAGTCCTTACTTTACATCACTTCATATGTGCAATCTAAAGATGATTTCAGTAATCTTTAATGAGAGAGAGAGAGGGAGAGAGAGAGAGAGAGAAAGAGAGAGAGAGAAATAGACAAAGAAATGATAGAAAAAGAGACAAAGGAAGTCATGGAAAAAAAGAGACAGCGGGGCAGGTAGGTGGCACAGTGAATAGAGCACTGGCCCTGGAGTCAGGAGAACCTAAGATCAAATCTGATCTCAGACACTTAATACTTACTTAACTATGTGACCTTGGACATGTCATTTAACTCCATTGCCTTGCAAAAACTAAAAACCAAAAAAAATGACACATGGAGATAGAAATAGAGAAATACACACACACACACACACACACGGGGGGGAGAGAGAACATATTTATATTTTAGTCATATTTTAGACACTGTTAAGTGAAGTGCTGGGGATAAAAGTACAAGCAAAATGAAGATAGTATCTTCTCTTAAGGATCTTACATTCTAAGTGGGAGAAGACAATCCATTGAAGAGAACTGAAATGGAATGGGAGGTAGGAAGGGGTAAGATACAGAAGTATAAGGAGACATGGTGTATCGTGATTTTAATGATGTTCTGATTGGTTCCTGTAAATGACTCTCTCACGCAGTTGAAAATGAAAGTATTTTAATAATGCAAGGAATAGATTGCTTACAATAAGAAAGGAGTATTACTACTATAACAAAAGTAGAAGAGAAAGATAGAGAAAACATCACCAATTCGGGGGGGGGGGGGAGTCCTGAATGGGAAAGAAAGCATCACCAATTCAACAGCTATGAGTCCAGGATGGAAGAGCCACAGGGCAGAACATCTTCTCCATGGGTGGGATTCCCTTTTGTTCTTCTTCTTCTGCTTCTTCTTCTTATGAATGATTGGAGTTTTAGGATATTTATTAGGGAAGAACAAAGGTTTGTTGCCAAATTCAATTGGAAAGGATCCCAGAGTTCTTATCATGAAAGTAGGAAGTCAGTAAGTGTTATGACCTTAGGAAGATGTCATATGGGGCTGCAAGACACAACATAATTAAGGTCAGTACTGTGAGAATAGCTAGTTCTTTTCAGTACTGTTTATATTCCTAAGGAATGGCTAGTTCCTGGAACTCTCAGAACGTGGTCAAATTACATAGGACATGTTCCGGGGGGGAGGACACATTCGCATACAGGCTTGAGAGAACTTACTCATATAAGAATTTCATTTTCTTATACACATGGGCTATGCAGTATGAAGAGAGCATATTGACACAGGTGTTTTCTCAAATGGAAATTTGAGTAAGAACTCATCAATTCATAGAAGAGTCCATAGAAGTGGAGGCCCTGCCACTGTGTGAAGAAGGCTGCTGTGTTTATAGATGAAAATGGTCATGGGCTGATCCTGTTTGAAGATTAAGATAGTTATCATATTATCAAAAATATTAGGACATAGGAATCACTGACCTGAAAACCAAAGAAGCATGGTATGATAGAACTGAGTCATAATTCAGTTTTCTCTCTAAAATTAGTTTTGGTCCAGATTAATAGAAGAAGAAATAAAATAAATAACCCCGTTTCAGAAAAAAAAATTGAAGAAGCCATCAATAAACTCCCTAAGAAAAAGTTTCCAGGTCTAGATGGATTTACAAATATATTATATCAAATAGCTAAAGAACAATTAATTGTATGCTATATAATCTATTAAAAAAAGATAGGAGAATAAGGAGTTCTGCCCAACTCTTTTATGGCAACAAAATGGTGCTGATACCTAAACTAGGAAGAAGCAAACCAGACAAAGAAAACAATAGACTAATTTCCCAAACAAACTGATATAAAAATGTTAAATAAAATTTTACCAAAACAATTGTAGCAAATTATTATTGGGTTATTATACCATTATTAGGTATGTTTTATACCAGCTAGACAAGGATAGTTCAATGTTAAGAAAACATTCAGACTTCTGGCCAAGATGGCCGAGAGAAGACAGGCACAGCTCTAAAGTCTCCTGATATTTCCCCATCTATGATATGAAACAAACCTCTTAACAGAAATCTGATCAAAAACCCAGAGAGAAAAGCCAAGAGAAAGAACATCAACCTCAGGATTTTTCTTCTACAGCCATGGATGAGTCTGGGAGTAGAGGACAGATCAGCCTCAGAGCAACCTGATTAGCAGCAGGGTTGGAGCCCTGGGAGCCTGAGGGCACAAGAGCCAGACCTGCTTGATTAGCAGTGGGAACAGACCACCAGGGCTTGGGTCTACTAAGGAGCAGAGGCATTGGTGTTGGTGCTGACCCTCTGGAACTTGCAAACAGGTCTGGGGGAAGAGTTCCGGTACAGGAGAACTTCGGACACCATCCCTGGGCTCCTCTGGCCTGAGGAATTCTGAGTCCACACCTCCATTGTGGCTGAGGCCTCTTTCCAGAACAAACACAATTACAGACTACTTCTGCCCCAGGCACAGGTATGTGAGCAGAAGAACCAGCCCAGCTGACAAAAGGGAGAGGGATGACCTCATCCCAGGGTAGAGCCCACCATTGATTGAAGACAAAAGTATTTAACAGCTTCAATCACACCCTCCAGTCTAAGAAGAAGACCTCAATCAAGGTCACAGACACTCCAGAGAAAGCAACCAGCACCGCCTACTGGCCAGCTGGAGATATTGCACTCAGTGAATAAAGCCTCTAGGGATGCCAACACCAAACCTCTGTGAACCAGCCGCTGCCCAGCTCAAGATCGTAGTAAAATGAAGAAAGGTCAACAGAAAGGTGGATCCACAGAAAAATTCTTGGAAGGAAAAGACACTAACTCAGACAGACCTACCATCTCTGAGGAGAATATGATCTGGTCTCCAGCACAGAAAGATTTCCTTGAAGAAATAAGGAAGGAGTTTAAAAATCAATTGGAGAATTTGGGAGAGTCAATTAACACCTTTCAAAAAGAAAACAAATCATTGGAAAAATACAATTGGACAAATACAAAATGAGACTAATTCTCTCAGATCATCAACTGGAAAAAAAACAAAATGAGAATAATTCTCTCAGATTCTCAATTGGACAAATACAAAATGAGAATAAATTTCTCAGATCATCAATTGGACAAATACAAAATGAGAATAATTATCTCAGATCATCAATTGGGCAAATGCAAAAACAAAATAATTCTCTCAAATCCTCAATTGGTCAACTGGAAAGCTCTTTCAAAAGTAGAATTGACCAATTGGAAAAGGAGTTGCAAAAGGTAAATGAAGAAAACTCCTCTAAAAAAAAGAATGGAGTCTGTGGAAACTAATGTCTTCATGAGAGCAAAAGCCTGTTAAACAAAATCAAAAAATATAAAAAAAAATAGAAGAAAATGTAAAATACCTCATCAGCAAAACCTTGAGAGTAGATCGAGGAGGGGCAATTGGAATTATTGGAATTATTGGATTATTGGAATTATTGGACTTCTTGAAAACAATGAAGGGGAAAAAAAAGCCTGGACTTAATATTACAGGATTTACTGATGGAAAATTGCCTTGATAACATGGAACCAGAAGGCAAAGTAGTTATTGAAAGGAGGTATCCATCCTCTCAAGAAAGAGATCCTAAAATGAAAACACCAAGGAATGTTATAGCCAAATTCCAGAACTATCAGATAAAAGAGAACATCCTGCAAGCAGCCATAAAGAAACAATTTAAATACCAAGGAGCCACAGGAAGGATTATGCAGGACCTGGGTGCATCAACGTTAAGGGATCAAAGGACCTGGAAGGAGATATTCTGAAGAGCAAGGGAGCTTGGAATGGAGCCAAGAATCCACCATTCTGCAAAACTGAGCCTTCTTTTTCAAGGGAAAAGATGGACATTTAATGAAATGGAAGAATTCCAAAAATTCCTGATGAAAAGACCAGAGCTAAATAGAAAATCTGGACACCAAACAGGAGGTTCAAGAGACACATGAAAAGGTTAAAAAATAAAGGGGGGGTATCCAATGAGTTGAAACTGGCTATATCCCAGCATGGGAAAAAGATTCTCATAACTCTTGAGAATTGTAACTCTAACAGAGAGAATATACCTAGCCAGAAGTGATGTACATTCATGACTTATCCATGAGACTGCTATCCAATGGGATGAAACTGGCTATAACCCTACTTGGGAGAACGACTCTAATAACTCTCAAGAACTGTAACTCTATTAGATAAAATGTACTTAGCTAGAAGTGATGGATATTCAGAATTTTCTATGACTCAGATAGAATGACTTAAAAACACTACTTCCTTATAAAGGGGGACAGGAAGGAGACGAGAGGGAGGGGATTGAATGGGGTAAATCTCATTAAACTAAGAGGTACAAAATACCTATGGTAATAGAGGGGAAGAAGAGAGGAGATGAGAAACACCTGAATCTTCTCATCAGACTTGGCTAAAAGTCAACTTACAGAGATACTCAGTTACTTTAAAAAAAATCTAACCTCTCAAGTTTTAAAAATGGAAAAAAGGGGAAGGAGGATGGAGAAAGGGAGGGGGAGAAAAAAAGAAGAAGTAATAAGAGGAAGGGTAGGGAAAAGGGAAAAAGGGAAGGGGAAAGAAAGGGGAAGGGGTGGATATAAGAGGGCAAACAGACTGAAGGGGGTGGTATTCAGAAACAAAATATTAGGAAATATTGATAAAGGGGGAAGGGGAAAATACAGAGTGAAGATAGCATGGAGGGCAATAAAGAATTAGTAATTATGACTTTGAATGTGAATGGGATGAAGTTTCCCTTAAAACGTAGGCAAATAGCAGAGTGGATTAAAAAACAGAATCCTAAAATATATTGCTAACAAGAAACTCATTGAAGCAGAGAGATGCATATAGAGTAAATGTAAAATGTTGGAGCAAAATATATTTTGCTTCAGCTGAAGTAAAAAATAAGCAGGGGTGACAATCCTTATGTCAGACAAAGCAGCTGTAAAAATAGATAACATTAAAAGAGGTAAGGAAGGAATCTATGTCCTCCTAAAAGGTACCATAGGCAATAAAGTGATTTCAATACTGAATATATATATATATATATATATATATGTGTGTGTGTGTGTGTGTGTGTGTGTGTGTGTGTGTGTGTGTGTGTGTGTGTGTATGCACCCAATGGGATAGCATCCAAATTCTTAGAGGAGAAGCTGAAAGAACTACAGGAAGACATAGACAGCAAAACTGTATTAGTGTGAGACCTCAACCTCCCACTCTCAGATCTAGAACAATGGAATCATAAATAAACCAGAAAGAAGTTAAGGAGGTAAATAGATTGTTAGAAAAGCTAGATACGGTAGACTTAGGGAAGAAATTGAATGGGGATAGAAAGGAATATACCTTTTTTTTCTGCAGTACATGGTACTTATACAAAAATTGACCATGTACTAGGACATAAAAACCTAATGATCAACTGTAGAAAGGCAGAAATAGTGAATACATCTTTCTCAGATCACAATGCAAAAAAGTCATAGGCAATATTGGGCCAGGGAGATATAGAACCAGAATCAATTGGAAACTGAATAACCTCATTTTAAAGAATGAGTGGATCAAAAAACAAACCACAGAAAAAATTAATCATTTTATCCTAGATAATGACAAAAATGAAACAACATACAAAGACCTATGGGATTCACTCAAAGCAGCTCTCAGGGGAATCTATTATATCTTTAAATGCTTACATGAATAAATTAGAGAAAGAGGAAATCAATGAAATAAATATGCAACTAAAAAAATTAGAGAAAGAACAAATTAAAAATCCCCACTTAAATACCAAATTAGAAATTATAAAAATTAAAGGAGAAATTAATAAAACAAAAGCAAAAAAAGTTGGTTATTAAAAACAATAACATTGATAAACCTCTGGTTAATTTGATTAAAAAAAAGAAAGAAGAAAACCGAATTGCTAGTATCATAAATGAAAAAAGGTGAACTCACCACCAATGAGGAGGAAATTAAATGAATAATTTGAAATTATTTTGTCCAACTTTATACCAATAAATTTGACAATCTAAGTGAAATGGATGAATATTTACAAAAATAAGTTGCCCAGGTTAAATGAAGAGGAAATTAAATACCTAAACAACCCTATCTCAGAAAAAGAAATTCAAGAAAACATCATGGAACTCCCTAAGAAAAAATCTACAGGGCCTGATGGATTCTCAAGTGAATTCTGCCAAACATTTAAAAAACAATTTTTTTCAATTCTATATAAACTCTTTTTTAAAAATGAGGAAAGATGGAACTCTGCCTAACTCTTTCTATGAAACCAATATGGTACTGATACCTAAACCAGGAAGGGTTAAAACAGAGAAAAAAATTATAGACCTGACTCCCTGATGAATATAGATGCAAAAGTCTTAAATAAAAATCTTAGCAAAATGATTACAACAAGTTATCACTGGGATAATATATTTTGATCAAGTAGCATTTATCCCAAGAATGCAAGGTTCGTTCAATATTAGGAAAATTGTTAGTATAATTAATTATATCAACAACAAACTTATCAGAAATTATATCAGCATGTCAATAGATGCTGAAAAAGCTTTTGCCAAGGGGCAGCTAGGTGGCATAGTGGATAAAGCACTGGCCCTGGAGTCAGGAATACCTAGGTTCAAATCCAGTCTCAGACACTTAATAATTACCTAGCTGTGTGGCCTTGGACAAGCCACTTAACCCCATTTGCCTTGTAAAAACCTAAAAAAACTGTTTTTGCCAAAATACAGCATCCATTCCTACTAAAAACACTAGAGAAGGTAGGAATAAATGGACTGTTCCTTTGAAGAATTAGCAGTATCTATCAGAAACTATCAACAAGCATTATATTCAATAAGATGAGGGGTGAAACAAGGATGCCCATTATCACCACCACTATTCAATATCATATAAGAAATGTTAGCTTCAGCAATTAGAGAAGAAAAAGAAATTGAAGGAATAAGAATTGGGAAGGAAGAGATAAAACTCTCACTCTTTGCAGATGACTTGATGGTATACCTAGAGAATCCCAAGAAATCATCCAAAAAACTACTGGAAATAATGAGCAATTTTAGCAAAGTTGCAGGATATAAAATAAACCCTCATTAATCCTCAACTTTTCCATATATGACTAGCAATATACAACAGGAAGAGCTAGAAAGAGAAATCCCATTCAAAGTAACCTCAGACAATATAAAATAAATGGGAGTCTATTTGCCAAGGCAGACTCAGAAACTTTTTGAAAACAATTATAAAACATTTCTCACCCATATTAAGTCAGATTTAAATAACCGGACAAATATCAACTGCTTATGGATAAGTAGAGCTAATATAATAAAAATGACAATTCTATCAGAACTAAACTACCTGTTCAGTGCCCTACCAATCAAAATTCCAAAAAATTACTTTAATGAGTTAGAAAAAGTTGTAAGTAAATTCATATGGAGAGATTAAAAAGTCAAGAATTTCCAGGGATTTAACGGAAAAAAGTGCATAAGAAGGGGGCTTAGCCTTACCTGATCTAAAATTATATTATAAAGCATCAATCATCAAAACTATCTGGTATTGGCTAAGAAATAGAGTGGTGGACCAGTGGAATAGACTAGGTGCAAAATCAAGAAGTGATTACAGTAATCTGCTGTTGGATAAACCTAGAGTCCAGCTATTGGGATAAAAACTCTCTCTTTGATTAAAACTTCTGGTAACATTGGAAGTTAGTATTGCAGAAACTTAAATTAGACCTCATACCCTATACCAAGATAAGATCCAAATGGATACAGGATTTAGACATAAAAAACAATACTATATGCAAATTAGAAAAATCAAGGACTAGTTTACCTGTCAGATCTATGGAAAGGGAAGCAGTTTTTGACTAAGGAAGAGATGAGAACATCACTAAAAACAAACTAGATGATTTCAATTACATTTAATTATAAAATTTTTGCACAGATAAAATTACTGTAACCAAAAGCAAAAGAAATGTAGTAAAATGGGAAACAATCTATACAATTAATTTTTCTGACAAAGGACTCATTTCTGAAATATATAGAGAACTGAGTCATATTTTGAAAAAAAAAAGCCATTCCCCATTTGACAAATGGTCAAAGGATATGCAAAGGCAATTTACAGATGAGGAGATCAAAGCAATCCATAGTCATATGAAAAATTGCTCTAAAGCATTACTTATTAGGGAAATGAAAATTAAAGCTTCCCTGAGGTACCACCTCACACCTCTCAGACTGGCCAATATGACCAGAAAGGATAATGATCATTGTTGGAAGGACTGTGGGAAACCTGGGACACTATTACATTGTTGGTGGACCTGCAAACTCATCCAAACTTTTTGGAGAGCAATTTGGAACTATGCCCAAATGGCAAGAAACATGTGCATACCCTTTGATCCAGCAATACCACTACTGGATCAATACCCTGAAGAGATGATGAAAAAGGGTACAAACATCACTTGTACAAAAATGTTCATAGCAGCTTTATTTGTGGTGGCAAAGAATTGGAAATCAAGTAAATGTCCTTCAGTTAGGGAATGGCTTAGCAAACTGTGGTATATGTATGTCATGGAATGCTATTGTTCTATTAGAAACCAGGAGGGATGGGAATTAAGGGAAGCCTGGAGGGATTTGCATGAGCTGATGCTAAGTGAGATAAACAGAACCAGAAAAACACTGTACACCCTAACAGCAACATAGGGTGATGATCACCCTTGATGGACTTGCTCATTCAATCAGTGCAGTAACCAAGGACAATTTTGGGCTATCTTCAATAGAGAATACTATTTGTATACAGAAAAAGAA
This sequence comes from Macrotis lagotis, assembly GCF_037893015.1. Classification (NCBI taxonomy): domain Eukaryota; kingdom Metazoa; phylum Chordata; class Mammalia; order Peramelemorphia; family Peramelidae; genus Macrotis; species Macrotis lagotis. Next base: position 66,644,686 of record NC_133662.1, read on the forward strand.
CCGTGGCATTTGAACAAAGTTCAAGGACTATTCCCTTTAATTTAGGGAAAAAACCTGATATCTTATTGTCTGATCTTGATATCTCTTATACTTTATGTTTCTTCCTTAAGGATATGATTTCTCTCTCATCACACTTAATTTGGATCAATGTACAGCATGGAAACAAATTTGTCCAATTGCTTTCTTTGGGGTGGGTGGATTGAGGGAAGTAAGATGGGGGGAAACTATGAAACTCAAAATAAATAAAATCTTAAATTAAAAAAAGAAGACATTCAACATAATTAAACATATCAATAGCAAACCAACTGAAATCATATTATTATTATCTTATAATTATTATAATCATATGTTTCTTATAAATAAGTATTTATACAACATCCCCTCCCATTAAAATCCTAGAAAGTTTAGGAATAAATTGAGTTTTTCTTAAAATAATAAGCAGTATATCTAAAGCCATCAATAAATATTATATGTAATGCAGAAAAGCATTTCCATTAAGATCAGGGTTGCCAAAAGCAGGTCCACAATCACCATTACTATTCCATGTAGACTTAGAAATTTTAGCTTTAGCAATAAGAGAAGAATTTGTAGGAATCAGGATTGACAGTGAAGAAGCAAAGCTTTCACTCTTGGCAAGATGATATGATGGTATACTTGGAGAACCTGAGAAAATCATCTAAAACACTATGTGAAACAATTAACAAATTCAGCAAAGTGGCAGGATAGAAAATAAAATCACATAAATCATCAGAATTTCTGTAAATGAAAACAAATCCCAAGAGCAAGAGATAGAAAGAGAAATCCCATTTAAACTAACTATAGACAACATTAAATACTTGGAAATCTACCTCCCAAGAAAACCCAGAAACTGTTTGAATACAATTACAATGCCCTTCTCACTCAGATGATGTCATATCTAAAAATTTGGAAAAGGTCAAATATTCATGTTTAGGTAGAACTAATACCATTTTAGGTCATGCACATACACACACATACATACACAGCTGGTGATTAGAAATAGAATATGTTATATTTTCATTAATTTATGCTAAAGAAATGTTAAGAAAGAGTCATGTGATTTATATCTGCTTGTTTGTTTAAGTAAATATATAAAAAGTTAAAACAGATTAGCAGTCTATCAAATGTAAAAACATTCACAGGAATGTTTCCAGAATTTGGGATATGTTCCCTGGAAAATTTATGCAGAAACATATGCAATTTTTGTTGTTGGTAATTTGAAGACATGGATGGGTTGCCATGGGTGGATAGTTTGCCATAGGTTATAGTAAGGGGAATATTTGCATGAATAATATCAGTAAAATTTTGACATTGAAATGAAATTGCATATATCATTATGGCCTATTCTGTGAAATGTGAGGATTCTCAATCTTTGTATGAACAAAGAACAAGAAACAAAATTCTTATACTTCAATTGGTAAATGACTGAACAAGTTGTGGAAAATATAGTGGAAAATGATATGCTGCAAGAAATGATAAATATGATGATTACAGAAAAACTTGAGAATCATATAGATTGGTTCAGTGATGTAAGGAGAATTGGAAAAAACAATCACTTCTGTAATATAAGGGGAAAGAGCAACAGCAAATCCATTGAAAAACAGATGTAAACTTTAATCACCAAATTTGACCATAAAAAACTCTAATGAGAAGGCAACATTCACTACTCTTCTTTGAAAAGTTAGAGGACTGTGGGCATTAAACATTAGGATATTTGTTTTGGTGTGTTGTTTAGTTTTCCTTAACTAAGTATATTTTTTAATTCATTTTTAAAAGTATGATTCACTAGGAATTGGAGGATGGTACATTAGGAAATATGTAATGGAAAAACAAAAAGTGTTAATAAAATGTGTTGAATATAAAAATTTTGGACTAGATAAGTTTTCATGTCTTTTTCATAGCTCTAACTTTCTATGAGTCTCTGTGTATTTTATTTACTTTTTTCCTGGCCTTGATTGCAATGCATTCTGTAGGAACTTATAAGTTGATAAGTTATCCAAAACTTGAATTATATGAAAACATAGAACAAATTAAATTTCTAAGACTTTTGAAACATCTTGTTATTAAATATTGATATCATAGTGCCTCTGACAATAACATAATTACTTTGCTTATATCTCATCTATATTAATTTTGTCATAATCTGAAATAATGATTTCCTCCTTTATTTCTACCATTTACAATCCCTAATTTCCCTCAAAGTTCAACTGAGATGTTACATTTTTCATTAGACCTTTTCTGACATTCTCATTTGAGAGTGTTTTCCCCTAAATTTATCTTTATATGTAAACTTGTCTTCCCATTGCAGTGGGATGATGTGTCTGATGTCTCCTGAACTTTAATTAATGCTTGTTGATTGATTGACTCGGGTACCACTTTTCCAGCTTTGATTTTAACATTGGCAGGATTAAAGAGAAGGGAAAGGACCAAGAAACCACTATCACCTAGTTTTAGCTTCTATTTCCTATTCAGAACCTTGTAGATTATGGAACATGGAAGAGCCAAGAGATCAGAGCATTTTTACTGTAAAAGCTTCAACCTCATTCGGATCTAAGGGGAAAAGAAAGAACCTAAAAAATTGCTTTTATACTGAATCATTTTCAACTCAATTTGAGACTAGAAGGAAAGAGAGAGAGAGAGAGAGAGAGAGAGAGAGAGAGAGAGAGAGAGAGAGAGAGAGAGAGAGAGAAACAGACACAGCGAGACCGAGATGAAGAAAGATACAGACAACCACACTGTGAGTAACCCAGAGAAAGCTAAATTTTGAATAGATAAAAATATAACAGAATAATAAATATGTAGTAAACTGTCATAAAGAAAGGTAGAGAGCAGAAGGAAAAAATGACATTTTTAGATAACCTTACAATTATTTTCTGGAATAGAGATAAAGGAGTGTCAATCTATGAATTCCTGACTCATCAGAAAACTATGATAAAAAAAATCCTTGATACAAAAGTTAGAAAATCATAAGTAAAAATTACCAATGACTCTTAGAACCAGAGAGGAAAATCAAAGTAGGAAAAACATATCTATTACCAAAATGAAAACTCCCAGAAACATCATGCTCTAAAAGTCAAGGTTCTGATTAAAGTATAAAATATTTCAAGAAGCCAAAAAGAACTAGTTAAAGTATCAAAAGGGTCTAATAATGAATTTTTAATAGCACCAATGTTCAAGCATTACTCTTAAGAAAACAAGAGCTTATGAAATGCAAAAGTAGTAGACAAGAGTGCTCTAGAAATTTAAAAAAATGAACAATTTGACAACTATAAGTGAGAAACTAATGGTTAAATTCTGAAAGAAAAATAAACTATTGTCTATTCATCACGTCAGTATCTACACAAGAAAAACATCCAACTAACTTAGGACACCAGATATTAAAGAGAGGAAAGGGGAAGGGCAGAAAACTGAAGGGAAAGAAAAGATGGGAGAGAGCTGGAGGTGGAGTTATAAATGAGTATAGAAATGAGGGCATGGAGGGAGTAAGTTTGAACTGACTCATGCAAGGAGAGATTGGGTTTTACTTTATTGACCCATAATAAAATAAAGAGATAATGCTGAAAAAAAGACAAAGTTAGAACAGATTCTGATGTTCAAGAAATGAAAAATATAGAAAATAGTTGTTTGAATTTTTTAATCATGTTCTGATACATGACTTGGAAAGAAACAAATCAAATAAATGAATAAACTTAAATTTAAACTTATTTCAAATAAATGCATATATAGAATATGCATGTATATTTTATGTGTGTATATATATAAATATATATAAAAGGAATATAAATGTAAGTTATGTATATATTAGTATAAAATATTTATAAACATAAATCTATTTTTGAAATATATGCTTTTATTTAAAAAATAATTGTGTTTAAGAGAAGAAATATATTTGAAATAAATTTGAAATCACTTCTGGAGTGGAGTCAAGATGGTGGTACAAAGCTTGAAAGCTCCCTGAGCCTTTCCTGAGGAAAACTTTGAAAAAAAGACTCTAAACAGATCTTAAAAGGTCAGAATCCATCAAAAAATAGCAATGTAGTAGAGTGGCTAGGTGGTACAGTGGATATAGCACTGGCCCTGGAGTCAGGAGTACCTGAGTTCAAATTTGGCCTCAGACACAATAATTACCTAGCTGTGTGGCCCTGGGCAAGTACACTTAACCTTATTGCCTTTTAAAAATCAAAACCCTTAAAAAAAAGCAGTGAAACACTTGTTTAAAGAGATATATTGGAAGAACTTCAGGAAAAAGGTCTGTCACAAGAGTATGTAGGGAGGAGAATGTAAAAGCCAGTAAGAGGCTTTTAGACACAGTTCAGCTAAGGTCTCAGTACAGTTCTGTCCAACACCAGATAAGAAAGCTAGTTTTAGAGCCCTGGAAAGTTGGTACAGTGTTAGGTTACCCTAGTGCAAAGAGTGCAGATCCCTAGTGCAGAATCCTGGCCTCCAGCAAAAAGCAAAAACAAAAACAAAAACTTTGGACTATACACAGGAACAGAGGTAACTGACAAAATGACCAGAAAAACAAAAGGAAAAGACCCCTCCCCCCACTAATCATTCAGAGCTAATATTGTGGTAGGGGTGATAAAAGCACTATTGCCAAAGATGAAAAGAGAGAAAATATCTAAATGTGAAGTCTCTAAGGGGCTGACAAAATGGTATCAATTCCTAAAAGATGTCTTGGAAGAACTAAAGAATTTTAGAAACCGAAGAAGAGAGGAATAAGAAAAATAGAGAAAAAGAAATTAATCATGCAGAAGAATTATGAAAAATTAACTTAATAAAACAGTATTTTTAAAAGTAAAATTAGACATAATTTGAATGTCCATAATTTCAACCTAAGCAAATTACTTCTAATAGAGCTACATTTCTCAAGAGTTATGAGAATCTTTTTTTCCCAGATGGGGATGTATCCAATTTACTTTTATTGGATGCAGTTTTTTCTTTTATCCTCTTTACCTTTTCTTGTATCTCTTGAATATCCTGTTTGAAGATCAAATTTTCTGGGAATTATTCATCAGGAAAGACTGCAAGTCACTTATTTGTTAAGTGTCCATCTTTCTCCTGAAAGGGAAGGCTCAGCTTTGCTAGACTGTGCTTACTTGGTTATAATCCAAGTTCCCTTGTTCTCTGGAATATAATATTCCAGATTCACTCAATGTTTGTGCAGTCAGGGACTGTGTATTCCTGACTGTGGCTCCTTGGTATTTGAATTGCTTCTTTCTAGTCCTTTATAGGATTTTCTCCTTGATCTGATAGTTCCGGAGTTTGGCCACAATATTCCTTGGTGTTTTCTTTTTGGGATTCACTTTCAGGAGGGGATAAATGTATTCTTTCAATAATTATTTTGTCCTCTGGTTCCAGAATATCAGGGAAGCTCTATTTAACTATATATACTGAAATATGGAGATCAGGCTAATTTTTGATGAAGGTTTTCAAGTAGTCTTATGAATCTTAAATTGTCTCTTCTAGATCTAATTTCCAGGTTGATTATTTTATCAATGAGGTATTTGAATAATTCTTCTATTTTTTCCATTTATTAAAATTTGTTTAACAGATTCTTGGTGTGTCATGAAGTCATTAGTTTTCACAGAATTCAATCTTTGTATAGAAAAAAATTTCTTCATTTACCTATCTCCTTGTCCAATTGGTCCGTTTTACTTTTGAAGGCATTTTCATCGTTTTCCATTTGCCCAATTGTATTTTTCCATTTGTGAATTTTCTTTTTGCATTTATACAATTGTATTTTTAAAATATTTGTTTCTTCTATCATATTTTTTTGTAAGATGTTAACTTTCTTGCATTTCTTTTCCCAATTTTTCCATTTGATTTTTAAACTCCTTTCTGAACTCTTCTAAGAAGTCTTTCTAGGTTATATTAGATTGCTTTCTATTGGGGGAGGGGAGGAAAGGGAAGGAGGGAGGGAGAAAAATGTGAAACTCACAACCTCACAACCATGATTGGTGAAAATTATTTTTTGCATATAGTTGGAAGAATCAATAAAATATTTTTCAAAAGATGCTGCCATCCCCTGACCAGCAGGGGATCCATTCAACTCAGGAAAGAAAAGAAACATGCACACACTCAGGTGGGGAATGTCAGCAGCACATCTGATAGAGCTGGTATATTGAAAACATCACATAGTTCTTATAGAAGAAACCCCCCAAAATTTAGCATACAGGATAAAAACAATGTTGTAACTTTGTTATGGACAGCAATTAACCCAGCAGGTTGTGACCCAGGTCAAGAAGTTCCCAAAACAGCACTTATTGAAGTGAGGCCATGAATGACACAGTTGTGTTATCAAATCAGAGTTCTGTGGAAGCTTTCAACTCAAGGGTCACCAGAGCTTACGTTATTTGGCCATAATTGACTTCTCATCCCAAATTTGCTTGAGTAGCTTCTAGCAAAAAAGAAATAGATTTGAAGAGAAATAAGATATAGACTTGAAATAATTAGAAATAAACGTATGCATTGCATAGTATATATATATATATATATGTATATATATATATATTTGAAATAAGATCATAAATGTAGAAGGTAAAAGCATATTAATTAGATTTTATGTTGAAATGGCGTTAAAAATTTCTGGTGGCTGTGAAAAACAGATTTGTTTGTGTTTTATAAAATTTAAATGATGTCTTCAATCAGTGTGAAAAGAGTGTTTCATGGCACCTGTGGAATATCATTTGAGTATTACAAGTGATGTATGATGGAATAAAAATATTATACAAGGTTCAAACAAAATACCAAATACCTTGTCATCAAGGAAAGAGAGCATGACTCATATTACTCTTGACATGTTACAGTATCAAAGTATGAATGCTGAAGCAAATGAGTGAGATCCAAAAATTAGGCTAATGGAATAGGAATATTAATGGAAAGATGAAGTATCATTTAAGTCAACATTTTTCAATCTCTCTTTTATAGAAGCTTGTTATTCCCTAAAATTCTTAAGCCTGTTTTAATGTGAATATTTTTTTTTAGGGTTTTTGCAAGGCAAATGGGGTTAAGTGGGTTGCCCAAGGCCACACAGCTAGGTAATTATTAAGTGTCTGAGACCGGGTTTGAACCCAGGTACTCCTGACTCCAAGGCCGGTGTTTTATCCACTATGCCACCTAGCCGCCCCCACCACCTAGCCACCCCCATAATATTTTCTTTTTAGAATTGTTTTCCCTGCTAAAATGTTAGCTACAAATGAACTAAAAAATCATATAGGTCTGGAAGATCTTTGTCATGAAAGTCATTTTTATTTCCTTTATTTTGTTTCACAGTTTTATCAAGCTCCTTTCTCAAACATTTCAAAGCAAAAAAAAGAAATAATTCCATTATTTTGGAAATTTTTTTCAATAATATATTACTCACAGGAATCTTTCTACTATTATAAATTTAGATGGGATCTTTGGGGGAAGTCTATTCTTTCTTCATACTTAAAGAAATTATTTCTTGAAACTAACCCACCCCTTGAACCAATTTTGAGTCCCTGATCATTTACAAAATTTCGCAGTTCATAACAGACTTCACTGATAACTCCCTTATAAGAAATGATAGAACTGTAAAATTAACTTTCAATTATAAACTATATAAAGTTAGAAAATTTCATTTCAAATCCTTATTCTGCCATCTACTTGTGTGATCTTAAGGGAGTCACTTAATTTTCTAGGCTTCAGTTTTTTAATTTTTAAAATGAAGTAATTCAACTAGATATGATATTATGATCACTAATAATGTTGCCTTATGTTGTTACTTAATGTTTTATATGTTTTTATCTTGTCTCTTCAACTGCATTATAAGCTTTGCAAGGACAGTTTTTCTACTGTATTATAATATGCATTTGTAGCTCAACTAGCATTATCCTTCTAATAGAGTAGTTCAATTAATATTTGTTATCAGTCTTGATGGCCATATATAACAGGTAGAAGATATTCAAATAGAGCTCATCATTACCAGGTCTAAAATATTTTGGGGAACTAAACCATGATCATGTTTCAAGTAAAAGCCTGAGTGTGACATTATCCCTAAATGAAGAGACATTTGCAAATGTAAAAAAAAGTTTTTACAGTTAGTCTTGAGAAATTGTTGCATATTCCCAATTCCAAATAGTAATAGAGTCAGAATAGTATCTCTGCAGTAGTCAATTAAAAAATTGCAAAAAAATATTTCCTGTTACAAGTCCCCAGATAAAGAGACTGAACTGCTGATGGAAATGGTGTCATTATCTAAACTTAAGGTATTTCATTGAGCAAATTTTGAAATGGGCCCAGGTAGATCAATTCTTTAGCTTTATAATATAACATGATTTCATCTGATAGCTGGCAAACTGTGAAACATTAAACTCAGAATTTTACAGAATTCTTATAAAAATCATTAAATTATGATAATAAGTATCATGAGGACATATTAAAACAAGAAATTTCCAATATGATCTGTATGAAAGGACCCCCCAGGCATAGCATTTAGTGTAACCTGAGGGTTCAGCTAACTTAAGCTATTTTTAACCTGTTTATATTCCATAAACATTTCAATGTTCATTTCATGAGTTTTTTAAAAATTGTTTAATTTCATATTTTTCATTGTAATTGCAAATTACCCAAATTTGTGCATTTTTGCCTTTGGGATAGACTTGGGAATAAAACTAAAAAGAATTTACTAAGTACCTATTGCTCTGTGTTTTGCATAATTTTAAAATTATAGCTCTGGTGGAGTCTGATTAAGTTGAAAATTCAGAAATCAAACAGAAACTGTGAAGACAATGCCCATTTGAAGGCTTATATCAGTGGCATTCTTTGTCCTTGAATAACTTCATCATAACTTGGTAAGCCAGACTAACATGCTTCTCTCTCTCCTTTACCCTGGAAGTTCCAATTATTCTTCCTTTTATATCTATCAAAATCTTTCTCTAATTATCTCTGTCTCCTGCTTCTCTATATCTCTGAATCTTTGTCTCTTTTGCATGTCTCTCTATCCTTTGTCTCTGTCTTTCTATCTTTCACTGCACTTGAGGCTCCTCTTCATTTATAGACCACAAAGACTTTCTCCTCTCTCTCTCTCTCTCTCTCTCTCTCTCTCTCTCTCTCTCTCTCTCTCTCTCTCTCTCTCTCTCTCTTTCTCATTCTAGTACTTCTAGTAACTAGGACCTGCATTTATGATACTGTATTATTCTTTGTTTCAGCCATATTTGACTATTTGTGAGTCCATTTGGGGTTTTCTTAGCAAAGATACTTGAGTAGTTTGCCTTTTCCTTGTCATTTTACAACCCATTTTACAGTTGAAGAATTTAGGGGAACAGGTTGAAGGAACTTGCCCAGGTTACATAGCTAGTAGGTGTATGAAACTGGAATTGAACTCAGACTTCCTAACTTTAGTAACAATACTCGCCCCACTATGCCACCTTTCTGATAAATTCAAAGACTTTTGCCTCAGTCTTCATCTTAATGGACTACTCTGCAATTTCTGATACTGTTGGTCACACCCTCCTTCTAGATACTGTCTCCTGTGAATTTTCATGACTGTGCTCTGTTACATTTCTCTTTATACCTCTAAGATCTTTCTTATCTTCTTTGAAATTTCATTATCTTCACATGGAATTTGCTGCTCTGCAGGTTTTAACTCCAAGCACAAGATGCCCCTTCTAAATTAAGCTCATCATTTCCAATCTCATCATCATCATTCCGTTAACTGAATCCTTAATGGACTCTGTCTCTCATTGCCTCTTCTTCCCTTTAGAGGGCTGGAAAATGGAGTTTTAAATTCTTCTGATTGCCTTAACTTATAAAAGGTATCTATACTTCTTTGCATCTACTCTGCTGAAGATGCTTCCAGGACAGGTGTACACGAATGCCCACTGCTTCCTCTCTCTCTCCCTAGTGTTTTCTTGTGTCTTTTTGCTTATTGTCTCTTTCCATTAGACTTTATGTTTCTTGAGGAAAGAGGATATTTTATGTTTTGTTTTTATTGTGTTTAATAATGTTCCTGGCACATAGTAAGTACATAATAAATATTCATTGTTTTGTATTATCCATATCCCATTTAATTATATAATTTTACCCCAGGATTGCCCTCTATACTCTTTCCCTTGGCTAGTTCATCACCTTCTGTGAATTTAACTATTTTTATGTAGAGGATGCCCAAGTTTATTTGCTGAGCCCTTATTTCTTTCCAGAGCTCCACTTCTGTATTTTTAACTGCCTGTTTGATGTCTTCACATGGATATCTTATTTTCATCTTAGTTTCAACATATCCAAAGCAGAATTTGTTATCATTTATCTTTAATCCTCAATTCCTCCTAAAATCCTAATTTTTATAGATGGCACTATAATTCTCCCTATCATCCAATTTTACAAAATAGGAATCATTACTGATTCTTCACTTCTCACTCCATTACCTGTATTTATCAATTGTCAAGTCTTGTCAAATGCATTTTTTCAACATTTCTTCTAGTCTTCTCTCTGCTTACATCAGATCCTTAGACCAGGCCAACATAAATTTTTGATTTTGTAGTGTAATAATCTCCAAATTGATCTCTCATCTATATTTCATATATATGTCAAATGGATACTCCTCAAGTGTGAGTCTTTACATATGATTCTTCCTGCTAAGAATTATGTTACTTTCCATTATATTTATGTTAAAGGACAGGCTCTTCTCTTTGACATTTAAGATAATTTTAAAATCATTCTTCAGCTTATCTTTCCAGGTTGATTAATCATCACCACATTGTGTAATGCAATGGTCTTAGACTTAAATGGAAACAATTGCCAATAAATGATCCATAAGGATCTCTGTAGGTACACTTTGATTTAGAAATACTGCTCATTATCTATTTTTTATTGCATTTTAATGTATTTTGTTGAATATTCCCCATTTACCATTTAATCTCAGCAGCGTTGAAGACCAGGTCACATATTTAACACCTTTATAGATAAATCTCTGGATTTAGAATCGGTAAATCTCAGGTTTTAATCTTGTCTCTTAATTACTTGTAACTCTTTATAAGACACTTTGTGTCTCTTTTCCTCAGTTTCTTCATCTGCTTAATGATGTTGATTAGATGCAATTGTCTCTCTAAGATCCCTTTCAACTCTAAACATCTAAACATATGATCTGAAAAATTAATATTTTTTCTGTTCTACCAAAACAAAAAAAATTAATGATTTAAAATCATTTAAATAGTTCTATATTTCTCATTTATCTGTTATAACACTTGGTAGGGCATTTAAAATTTTCCCCAAGTTTCAAAATAAGTATAAAAACACTGTAGAAACTGTTCTTGGCACTAGATAGACAATGAGAAAATAAAAATAAGGAAATACTATTTTTCACATTTTCCCCCCACTTTTAAAATTTCTCCACTCAAGAGAGAAAATACAACTGTTGAAATGGAAGTCCAAATAGAAATAGACCTTACTTGTCTGGTAGAAAAGGATGTAGCTTGGTATTGTAAGGAATGTGGGGATATTTGGTTCCCACAAGAATGTGAAGGGATTTTTTATTAGCTTATATTACAAAGACTGGGGTCTGCCTGTATTGTGTCTATTGGCAGGTATGTGAGTGTAAGACAAAAGAATTGTCCCTAACCTTATCAAAACCTGAGATTAGATCAGGTTTGCCCTATCTAGTTCTTAGTTGTCTGTGTTCTTCTCCTTTGTGCCTGCTCAAGGAGGTTATTGTTCGTTCTCCTGTATTCATTTAGTATGAACAGGGTGGAAAAAAATATAGAAGTGAATGTATCAATTAGATTGTGATGCTGGCCAATGATTGACATAAAAGGGGAGGAACAAGTCTTTCAAACTGCTTATAAGGTCAAGCATTGCTGTGATTTGGGGACTTCTTTCCTTAAGAGAGGAGGTCCTTCTTTACAAAGATGTATCATTTTAATCATTCTGGACAAAGTATAATGATGAGCCATTGAGAACAAATATAAGTTCCCATTCCTTTCACTAAGGGAATGAATGATCCATGAAGCAAAACATTATGTAAAAGGAAAAAACTAATTATACAAGGACGTGCAAAAGCTCCCTCAAAAACAATAAACAAAAAATGATAATGATGATAACAACTCATATTTCTATATATCTACAGAATGAATAAATTGTTCCTGAAAAGGACACCCAATCTTTGTGGGTTCTACCATAGGTACCTGTGAGATTGAATAAATTACTTAATTTCTCATCAACTTCTTTATATATAAATTAAGTGGGTTGAATTAAATTAGATGACTTCTGAAGTCCCTTGCAGTTCTAAACATAGGGAACTGAGATTTTGTAGTTCCTTGTGAAGTGTAAAGGACTTCCTTCACAAGTCCAAGTGGTAGTTACTTCATTTTTCAGATGATGGAACAGGTCTAATGAGGTCATATGACTTTCTCCAAAGTCACAAATTACTTTTATACCTGAGGCAGGGCTGTCTATCCTTTACTGGGGGCAATTTATCTTCTATGAAGAATGATGGCTCAGTGGCAAATATTTAAATTTGATCAAGCCATCCATAAAAGTAAAACATAAATTTCTATTAAATGTTAGATTCTTTCATCACTTCAGTGATGGAATTTTTGAAATAGAAAAATGACTAGTACTTTCAAAAATCTCCCTTAGAAAAGCAAGGCTTTATTCCCTAATTACTTTTTCATCCACCCTCTAATTCTTTTTCTTATTTAATGATAGAATATGATCAAATTTATTTGTATGATAATATTAAATCTACTTTGCTTGGGTGATCCATATGATAGCTGTGAAAATGCTTACAGTAATATTATATTTTAGTAGTAACCACAGAATGCTTTTCTTCCAATCACTAAGTAAAATAATTTAGCACATCTGTAACAAATACTTCCTAGAAAAATTTTTTTAGGTTTTTTGCAAGGCAAATGAGGTTAAGTGGGTTGCCCAAGGCCACACAGCTGAGACTGGATTTGAACCCAGGTACTCCTAACTCCAGGGTCTGTGCTTTATTCACTGCGCCACCTAGCCACCCCCTAGAAACATTTTTTAGATAGATTTCAAAATAGCATGAAAGTGATGAGTACTCTTTTGTTTGTATATATGTGTGTGTTTGTGTTTATATGTGTTTCTTTTTTTAAATAATTCATTATCTACCAGAGAAACATAAAGAAAAAGGGTATTGCCTTTTCAGCACCAGAAATATTTTTGCTTTGATACCAGGCAGAAATAAGACTTTGCTGTGGAATCAGTTGTTTTCTTTTTGTCTTAACTGACCTTGGCAACTGTGGCTGTAATGATAATTTATGAGTTATCATATCAACTAGCTCTTAGTAAATTGGCTAATTCCATCAACCAATTGGCTATAATGAGTTACAACATTTTGACTTCTTGTAGCTATTGATATTAGATGAATGTTTAATACTGACTCCTTACTTTGGAGTTAATCCTTGAGAAGTCTTTTCACATATTCTTGGATTAAGTAATACCATGATACATAGGTTTTGTTTTGTATTGTTTTCTTTTTTTTTTTTTTTCAGGTCTGAAAACTCTTGGAGAACTAAAATCAGGAGGACATGTGATCTATTTGGAATGACCAGAAAATAAAGTTTGGTATTTCTTAATCCTTTTAATGCTTATGAAAATCAGTCAGTTCATAATTAAACTTAATTTATAAACACTTCTCACAGTGCCTAGTCAATGGCTAGTATTTAATAAATGCTACTTGATTTGACTCAACAAGTACTCATTAAGTAGGCAGTTTTTAGCAAGAGTTAGAGCAAGAGCTGGGAATATAGAGACAAAAATGAAACATTCTCTACTTTCAAGAAGCTTGTATATTACTGGGAAATACAGCATTTTTTCTCAACTATGCCTTGCAGAAATGAAATTTCAGATTTTCATCCTATTTTGTGAATATTTAAATATATGAAATTCATTCAATATTTCCTAAGGGGCTTTCTATTATTATTGTTCTCATGGAGCTTACTGTCTCACAGGGAAATGACTTCTATAGCTATGGTGCTATGACTTTATCTATATGAGGTATACCACAATTGATACCACTCATTTGTTCATTCCATGCAGGTTCCATAGATGATTATTTACTTTATTGTGAATCTTTTAACATTTCAACTGTGTCTGAGTTATTCATCTATTATTTCTCACTCCTATTACTTGAATGACTACCTTTTCCCATCATTTACTTTATTACAACACTGCAGACCAATGATGATATTTAAAAAAGACCTTCCAATCAGGGATTAATTTGAAATATTGAAATTCCTGTGTAATTTCCCAAATACAGTTTAGTCAGTTCTTCTCCTATTGAATCTAGGCTAGGATCTTTGTCCTTCACCAGTAACTATTTCAGAAGTATGTACAGATGAACTAACTCAATGCACTGCTTTAATTGAATGATACAACCTCGATAATACAAATTCCTTATTCACTACCCTGTGTTAATTATTAGACTGGTTTCTTTTCAATGACTGGAAATCATTGCAGAGTTCTGCTAGTATTCTGGGTCTGAATGTAATCTGTAAAATGTCATCTCCATAGGTGCATAGTTAGAGCATCAATCTCCTATTGAAATCTATATAGCATATAAATAAGCAGTGGACTTCTTTTTTTGGATTATGCACTATTGTAGTCAGTTTATGACAGTGATTTTCAAGGACTTAGATTCCACATGAAAAACAGAGTGGTCTAAAAATGTTAAAACTAAATTACTTTACTGATACATTTTTCACTGACATAAGGATGAATTTATAATTTACATTGAGATACCCAAGGGCAGGAGAAGAGCTAGGGAGGGGGCAAATTACATTTGATTCACATTCACTGGAAAGATAAAGGTAATCATCAACCTACTGATGGAATGGAATTTTAGCTTTGAAAGAAGGGTATTAGGACCTCAGGAGAAAGCATCAGTAGGAGGCCTCAGTAGTAAGAGGAAAGGGATAAATGAGCCGGCAAGAAGTGCTTCCCCTGATCTAGAGCCCACAGTTCCTCCTGTGATATTTTACATGTGATGGGCAAGTTACTTAAATTTCACAGTTCATTCATCCAATCAATCAGTATGCATTTATTAAGCCCCTTCATGTTAAGCTATGGATGATGTCATAGGCATTGGAGAATATAAATACAATGAATGAAAATGAAGCAACTCTAATGGGAAAAATTGATAAGATAAACATAAAGCAAAACAATATATAAAGTAGTTTGAGAGGGAGGACATTAGAAGTTGAAAAGATTGGGAGAGACTTCATGAAGCAGATGGCACTTGAAATGTTTTAAGGAGGAAAAAGGATTCTTTTTGATCAATGTGAGGTATAATTTCATTGTGGCATGGAGGGCAGCTAGTATAAAAGGAATTCTTGGATTAGAAGAGTCTAAGGTTATTGAGCTTTCTAGATCTTTGATCCTATATTCTCATTTGGTACAGACACACCTGATCATCTCCCTCATAGCAAGTCTGCTTGGAAAGGTCTGTGGTTAAGGATTTTTTTCCTAATGGTGGGGGGGGGGCTGTCTTTCTCAGGTGTACCTCATTAGATTTTTGCCACTGACATCATAGATAGAGAAACACCAAGTGATGAGGCTAGAAATTTCTAATATGGAAGATCCCAGTAATGGGGGGGGGGAGGTACCAGGCAGAAAAAAATTGTATATCTAGTGAAGAATTAGTCTGTTACAAGCTAGACCTAGAATTGTACCCAAATAACTTTAAATCAGATTAGAACATGATAAGTATATATATATGAAAGAGGTAAAAAACAGAGAGCTGAAACCCTTTATTGTACCTGCTTTGCAATTGAAAATACCAAGTTTCTTCTGTGTACAAAATGCTTTCATGTTTCAGGATAAGAACAAGTCATATTGGTCATATTGACAATCATCCTTTTTGGAGATCCCATGTTTTTTTCTCACAACTATGCTATGAGATAGGAAGCTCAAGAATTATTACCATTTTATGGATAAAGAAACTGAGGTTCAGGCAAGACTAGACTCATGCAACTAATAAATGTTGAACAGATCTAAGACTCAAATTCTTATCTTAACTTCCTGAACTAAGGAAGTCCAAAGAAGGAGATAATTCTCACCAGAAAGATCAGGAAAAGATGAATAAAAAAGGTAGCAATTGAAGTTATACCTAGAAGGGAAGATTGGATTTCATCAGCTAGAGATGGAGGAAAATGAACATGGAATTTGAACTATACTTCCATATGAGAACATGAGAATCATCAACTTGTGAAAAACTAGTCTGTACTGACAGTCTCTCACCTTGGCTCTTGGGAATCAGTAGGTTATCAATATAATTAAGTCAACAAGAAAAAGAAGTTGGAGCTCTTCCTTGGACCTGACATTATCTAAGTCATTTAGTGTTAAAAGATGAAGTGGCTTTTTCTATGGCCAGATGGAAATTTGTTTGATTGGCCTCTCTCAGGAAATCACTAATTTATTTTGGGAAGAAAGGCAAGATGAATATTCATTTGCTTTAAATAATTCTACAAATAATTATTCCAACTTAGTAAATTGCTCTGGAGTGAAAAATATTGTTCTAAATCCTAAAAACTTTGAAAATATAAATGATGTTTACTTTAAGGAAGAGAAAAATTTGATACAGGCTTAATAAGTTGGAGAAATTTTATGAAGCATGCAAATTTAGATACTAAAGAGATAAATGTTAAGTGGTCCCTGGGGACAAGAGAGGAAGTTAATATATTATTAGAATGGATGAACTTTTATTAGGACTTTTCTCACAAAGAAACAAGTAGAATATGAACCAGCAATATGATTATTGTAAAAATGCAACATCATATATATATATATATATATATATATACATATATATCTTCTTTTTTTTTTTTTTTTTAGGTTTTTGCAAGGCAAATGGGGTTAAGTGGCTTGCCCAAGCCACACAGCTAGGTAATTATTAAGTGTCTGAGACCAGATTTGAAACCCAGGTACTCCTGACTCCAGGGCCAGTGCTTTATCCACTGTGCCACCTAGCCACCCCCATCCTATATATTTCTAATCAAAATCATCATTTCATTCCACTTGGTGCTTGCTTGACCTGGATAAAATAGTCAGTTTAGATTGCTGCCCTTCAATATTGAACACATTGTCATAATGGAAATAAAATTATGTGTTTATAAAAAGAAAACATTTGTGAAAAAGTTAAGAAAATTGTTCCTTCTCAGAAAAAAAAGGAAGAAAGTATTTTAATAATTTTTAGTCTACCCCAAGATCCATGAAGCAAGAAAGGTATAGCTTCCAGGAATGTGGTGGACAGTTTGATAGTAACATATTGCAAGTCATTTTGCACTCTCTTTGTCCAGTCTCTCCTGGGATATTCTGTTCAAAATTTAAGAAAGGATTGATAAGTTGGAGTGTGTTGAGAGGAAGGTAACTAGGATAAATTAACTTCTTGATTTCAAGTCAAGGGAGAATTGGTTGAAAGAACAGGGATTTTTTTTTTTTTTTGCTTAGAAAAGAGAAGATTGGGAACAGGGAATGATAACTGCCATCAAGAATTTGAAAAACTTTTATTTGAAAGAGGGTTAGACTTGTTTAGTTTGAGTTCAGATAGAAAAAATAAGAACAATGTGTGGGTTGTTACAAAGATATAAACAATCCCTAACAATTTTGAGCTGTAAAAAGAGAAATGGGCCGTCTCAAGAGATGTTTTGTTGTCTTCCTTGGAGGCTTTCAAAGAGTCTATAGGACTAATTATTAAGTATATTATAATGGAGATTTATTTCATATATAATTTAAATTAAATTACCTCTGAGGTCTATTCTTCAAGTTCTGCTTTACACACACACACACACACACACACACACACACACACATGCACGCACATATACACACATACATTTCTATTTAGTCATTAGGGGAGTAATTGTAAACTTCAGCATGAGTACTTCATGTTAATTATTTTGAGGAAAAATAACTACCATAAATTTTTGCCAACAAAACTATTCCAATTATCCCACTCCTGAGATGTTTGCTAGAATTCCCTTATGGGCATATATAGATTGCACAGAGTCCCAGAGTATTCAAGGAATTCAATATAGCATTGATTCATATTTTCAGATACATACAATCTGTCAATGAAGCTTTTACAAGGCACCAAAACAATACTAAAAGGCAATGCAATAATTCCTGAACTATTTTCTTCTTACAGTGAAGTAGAGGATTGATGACTTAACCTCTAAAACACCTGTAGTTAAGATTCTTCCTTAAATTCACAGAAAGATACATAGCTAGAGTATTTGTTAAATACTATGTACCCAATACTTTTCTATATACTAGGAATACAATAAAAGCAAATTGAACAGTCCTTCCCTGGTGGGGGGGAACATATTTAAGGTGAAGCAAGATATTTGGGAAGGAAGAGAAATCTGGAGCATAGGTAGAGATGGGTGTGAAGTGAGCATGGTAATGGCCCTTCCTGAAATGGTTAGTTGACAGGAGTATTTGCACATAAAAAGTGAAAGTGTCAGGGCAGATGGTTCTCAGGATGGAAAGAACCAAGACATTACTGGGAAATAAAAAATCAGAAATAAGAGGCAGACCTGGGAATGGCTGATACTTTAGTTTAGAGCATCATCTTACTGTAACTAGAAGGCAACTGACAAAGATATCTTTGGTGGCAGTTTCATAAGGTAACTAAAGATAGGAAAGAGGGTGTATTCAATTATCAATAGCAAGAAATAGGGCAATTTCAATTAGAAGTTGCATGAATTTGCATTTCAAGTATGAATTCACACATAACTGAGTTTAAACACAGCCCCTTTTTAGCCATAAGAGAAAATGTCAAGCTAACAAATTTGGGAGAAATGCTGTCTTTTAAAGCTTTATAAAGATTAGAGATTCTTAACCAAAAAAGGTTGAGAAAGTCTGCTTTCATCTGGAGTTTTTACAAAATATTTGTAAGTCTTGACAGGACAAATTGCTTTTAGAGAAGAAGGAAGGAAGGGGAAGAAAAGGGAAGAAGGATGGGTAGGTAGGAAGGAAGGAAGAGAAAAAGGAAGGGAGAGGAAGAAAGAAAGAAAAAGGAAGAGAAAGGCAAGTGGAAAAGAGTGACTAGAAAATATGGAGTCAGGGAAGATATTTCTTAGTGTGGGAAGAGCCAAGACACTGCAGGAAGATAAAAATCTGAATCAATGGTCAGATCTGGGACTGACTGAACTGGAATACAACTGAAAAAGGGAAGGAAGGAAAGAAAATGTGGACAGAGGGAAGGAAAATTCTGGAAGAAAATTCCTTACCATTTCCTGTTTGCCTCTCTGAATAAAGATTATAATTAAAATAATTTATATTCTAATCAATCAACAAACATTGAAGTATATAGTATATGCCAGGCACTATGCTAAGCACTGGGAAAACTAAGAAAAACCAAAACAGTCTGCACTCTTAAGGAAATTACATTAATATATAATTTTCTTTAAAAAATTTTTTTTAAGGCAATGGGTTTGAGTAACTTGTCCAAGGTCATACAGGGAGACAATTATTACGTTTTTGAGGTCAAATTTGAACTCAGGTCCTGCTGACTTCAGGGACAGTACTCAATCCACTACATCACTGAGGTGATCCAATATAACATTTTCTTTATAATATTTCTAAGAGGTAATATATATGTATATATATATATGTATATAGACACACATACATATATATATGTATATATATATATACATATATATATATATATATATATCTTGATGTGACAAATAGAGAAAATTATGACCCAACAATTTATGTACAAAATATCAAAATATCTAAAGAAGGAATTAAAGCTAGTTTCTCATGATGTCAAGCCTAGCATTGTAATCACAATACCTTAGTTACAAAAATAGAAGTGTCAAAGAATTTTGTTTCTATGGGTTATTAGTGTTTTTTCCCCCTCTTCTTTTTCAGGGCTGCAAACCTTATCTGGTGAAAAACAGCCAAGAATCTTCTGTTAACAAAACTTGATAATAATTTGTATAGTTAGTTAATGATTACCCAGCATTTTCTGCACTACAACAACAACACTTGGAAAACAAAAAGTATTAGTTACCTTATTTTGCAGATGAGGAAAATAATCATAGCTATAGATATAGATATGAAATAAACTATATCATCTAATCTTACCATTCAATGTATAGTCCATGAGTGACACTTAATTGGTAATCTCTCTCCTTGAGCTGGACTGGTTCATACTCCACTTGCCTCTACTTAAGTAGATCAATATGGTGTCCTCATACGACTATTACTATACTTTCTCAGGGAATTAGGGATAACTTTTATGTGATTGTATGTGTGTTGGAGTAGGGGACAAAGATGAATACATTTTTAGAATTTTTCATTGTAGCTCCTCAGCCCCAATTAGTGTGATTCCTATTTACACAAAATAGTTAATTATTGATGCCATTTTCTAAATGATAAGGTGAAGCAGGGATAATCACAACATTTATTCAATAAAAGGCAAAAGTAGGAATATAATTGTCACACTTTCTTGTCAATTCCTATAGAACTTGTAGAGGAGAGTGAGTAGACCCTTGTAGATGCCTTTCAGAGAAATCCATGTACCCAGGGCAATGCATCATTACATATATCAGACTTTGATATGCTAAGAATTTTGTTCTTATCCTTTAACTATTTATCATTTGGAGAATGACTTGCATTCTTATGAATTTTGCAAACTTCATATATTTTAGATATGAGATCTTTATCTGATAAACTCTATAAATTCCCCTCCTCCCATTAAATTTATGCTCTCTTATCTCTTGTTTATTCATAAATTGTTAGCTTATTCATAAATCTTATAAGTAATATGTCCCATGCTCTAATTTCCTTGTAAAATGTCTTTAGATTCAGGTCATGTATCCATTTTAACCCTCTCTTGGAAATGTAAATTATTGGTCAAGGTAAAAATATAGCCTTTTCTTAGATTCTGTTTTGTCTTTTGTTTCATAACAAAAACTGTTACCTCTTCTGTTTCTCTCTTTCAGATAAGAGGAAAGTAAAGGGCAACACAAACTGAGAGATTTCCCTTTTCTCAGGTACTGGAGTACAATCCTACCTTTCTTTAATTAATCACTTCTCAGGAAATCAATGACTCTTTTCCAAACAATTTGACTATATATCTGGGATTTGGAGGTGGGAAGGAGGACAGAAAGGGAAAGCTTCAAATTCTGTCAGTTTTTTTCCTTTTTGCATTCTTTTATTTGTACTAGTGTCTTTCTCCAACACTCTTTATCAAGTTACATTCCTTTCTCTGCAGTGGCTTAGATACAGTATTTGTGTAACTTAATAGGTTCGCCCTTTTTTTCCACTTACAGCACATGTCTAATGGTGGCTAATTGGTCTTGTTGGTGATTCCAAAGAAAAACAATGGAAAAATAAAATAGAAATTTGGAAAATAGGCACAATAGATAGATAGATACAGGCATGCTGAATATAGGTTTTTAGGTTTTGTTTTTTTTTTGCAAGGCAAACGGGGTTAAGTGGCTTGCCCAAGGCCACACAGCTAGGTAATTAATTAAGTGTCTAAGACTGGATTTGAACCCAGGTACTCCTGACTCCAGGGCCGGTGCTTATCCACTACACCACCTAGCTGCCCCCTCGGCATGCTGAATATAACCGAAGAAGTAAACATTGCAAATATAGGTATTGTTAATGTGAACATGGATATAAACATGGCAAATATCTATATAATATAAACTTAATGAGAATTGGCATAGATAGAATAATTGTGTTAAACACAAAATGTCCCTTTTATTCCATGTAGGCCTCTTTCTTTCCTCAGTTTCAGTGGATGCTAAAAATCAGGGTTTTTAGATTATTTATAAACATTGATTTAATTGTTGTTCTTCTAAACATAAGTACCAATGATCATATAGAAAGAGTTTCTTGATTGTAAGATCTCTTTCTTTGCATACTCAGTACTTAAAGCAGTATCTGGTACAGAGTGGTTAATAATTACCTATTTCTTGACTATCTAGTAGACAATGAGCTGAGAAACTTCTAGAGAAATTGAATCACATCAGTGATGATAGTCTATAAACAATGTCAAAAGACCTAAATAGTTGCAATTAAAAAGAAATATACATCTTTATTTTCTTTTGAGAAGCAAATAAAGAATGTGGTAAAATTGGTGTAATCACAATCCCAAAGGCAACAAGATATTTGAAAAAAATAGGATACCTTTTCTTTTCACTGTTTATGATGAGCATAAACAAATGAAAAATTCCCATGAAAATGTTGCATATTTTGTGCCAATATCTAAATAAAGAATGAGGAAATATCTACAAGCCAAAATATATCTTAATACTCCATGACTTTAAAGATAAAACTTGCATAAAGGAAGACAGTGAAAAAAATTAGGAAAATATAACTAGTGCTTTATTTGGTTTCACAGAAAATACCAGGTTTGGGAAATTCTAGAAATTTGCTACTCTAGAAAATGATATAATCCTTAGTCTTGATGCAATAAGCAGGTGAAAGAAAAACATACACATACACACAATGGCAATATAAACATACAGAGTTTTGTTCCCATATGCACAGAACTTGCCCCAACCTTAGGATAAGAAAGATGTGTTGGGAAAGGAACATGCTCAAAGTTGGGATTTCAAGATTATACCCCTTGAACAGACTTGGTTGAGAATAGGTAAATGATATTAAAAATAGGAATGGGCATTCCTTATCAGACCTAGATGTGGTGTGAAAATTCTTGGACTCATATATTGATATCAGGCTCGAGTAAATCTCAGGAGGAGAGAGATTTTTTTTTTTTTGGAGAAGGTCATATACTGGTGAGAAGATATAGCATTAAATATCTCAGGGAAGATGAATGTCTAAAGTTTCCTACAGTAGGTTGAGATATTATGTGCCTAAATAAAGCTAACCATGGAAAAGTACAAACTGTCTGTTTTGTTTCTATGCTTCTACGGGCATTAGGATCCATTTAGCCTATATGATTCAATATCAAATTCCTATCATTAACAAATATAATATCAAGCAATATTATGAAACAAATAATAACTATGAAATCCAACAAAAAATTATTGCATTCAATATATAAATTTCACGATTATCAGAGTTCATAATTTAGAAATAAAAGACAAAAAACTTTGAGATTAATCAGAAATTTTGTGACTAATCATGAATAATTTATTTAAGATGAGCATAAGATCTAAACATGACAAGCATTAAAAAGCCACCTCCTTCTAAAATGAAAGTTGATCATATCCCAATAGACAAGAAATGGCAAGTTATGTAGGTTGGAACTATTCTATATTTATTTGTCTGTGTATGGTTAGACTCTCAACTAATTAGAGCAAAGGTTAAAATTAATGTCACATTAAAAAAAGAGAACTATAAGAAAATTCTATATCCAATCATAACATCTTTATGCTTATTTGAATTAAGTCCCAAAATTAAAATAAATAAAAATGGATATCTGCTCTATCAGCATATATTGGAAAAGTTTAACATAAAAAAGTGTTGCCATAATGAAGAAGCCAAAATAGCTTAGAATCTATTTCTGAAAATATTTGATACCCTTGCTTAATGAAGAGACATGAAAGCCCAAAGCAGAATTAGTTTAGAGGACAAGCTCACAAAACATTTGGGAAGACTATGGGATATTACCAAAAGCATAACCTCATAAACACTGAAAGGCAGTGGAGGGGAAAATGAACCTGTAGAGGGAATGATGTGATAGTGATATTAGTTATATTAATGAGCACTTATGGATGAAAACAAATAGAATGTAATGGAGAAAATTTGCTAACATGCCTCTATTAATCTATCCTGATCATCAGTGACTGTGACAACAACATATTTGCAACCAGTTATTTTAGTAGCTAATATACTGTGAGGAGGGTGTGAAGATGTTAAACTAGTACCCAAGGAAATTAATTGAAGAACATTGCTTAAATATGACCAAAAATAAATTTTTTTTGCTGGAGATAGATTTTTATCACAAGATCCTTATGGGTATTATTATCAAACAAAAGCAAAAATCTTTACTGTTGCACTTGTTCTTGCATATATAAAACCTTGGTGATAGTTATCTACATGTGTACAAGTAGATTTTATCATTGATGAAAATATGAGAAAGGAATATGCAGGTTTTTACACAAGATTTTCTATACCATACCAGATCTTAATTTCACATATTTTTACTGAGAATACAAGATTCTACTGTTTACTAATTATTGATTATAAAAAATTGAAATATTTGACATAAGGAATGAAAATACAATGTTGAAGTTTCTATTCCAGCAAGACCTTTCTTTTTCATATGGCTTAATCTTAAAAAAATTCCTTGTTATTGATATAGCTTTGCTTAATGATCCTTTGATTATCACTGCCAAACAAGGTATAAAACTGGGAGAATTTTATTGCCAAAATCAAAGATTTTTGAAACAAGTAGATGGAGGAGGATTTTGGAAAGGGCATAAATAAAGATTGTATCAGAGAAGGTCTAGTTAGGGTGTATTCTGAAGTAGTTAGATGAAATAATAAATCCAGTGAAATTTAAATATTCAGACATATTGAATGAGGTGACAATCTTCAAAGAAAATAATTAGAAAATGAACTGCATAGATTTGTTTTCTTGGAAGACAATTGCATTTGAGCTTTCTCTCTTACCTAGAAGGATCATAGTAACACAGCAAACTAGAGAATGTGTTCTTATAGACAAAATAATTTGTTCTATCAAGAAATTAATTTGCATGCACCTGTTCTTTTGAACGCCTTTAAAGCACCTCTCCTACATGCTTGCTTAGCAATCTAGCTTTCACAGATACACACTACTTGACTAAATTCCTTAATGAAAGAAACACACAGAGAGACAGAAAGAAAAAAGAGAGGGACAGAGAGAAACAAAGATAGAGATGGAGACAAGGAAGAAGATGAAATCACACAGAGAAACACAGAAAGAAAGAAATGGAGAGAGAACAGAGAGAAACAGAGAAAGAAAGATAGAGAAGGAGACAGACAGAGGACACAGAATCACACACACACACACACACACACACACACACACACACACACACACACACACACACACAAACAGGTAAGGAAAGCCAAATAACAGGATTTGAATTCAAATAAGTTATCTAATTTCTATGAAAGAAACACAAGAAACTAACATCTTTTCCCCAATTTATTATCCCAACTTTTAAAATTTTATCCAAAGATTTCATTTGAATTGCTCTTGTGGTTTTTTGTATAGGGTTGATTGAGAGAAAATTTAGCTAATTCAAATTTTTCAGTAAAATTATACACATATGCATGTGAATGAGGTTGTGTACAGGACTACAGTTACACTGGTGTAGGAAAAATCTGGAAAAGAAATATTTTCTTCTAAGAAATATTTGCAACTGCTTTGAAATGTATAATCTTTGAAAATTACCTGGAGCATTGGGAAGTTAATTGACCTGGTGAAGGGGTCATCTAGCAAGTATGTTTCATAGTCACTTGAAATGAAGTTTCCCGAGTCCAACTTTGGCTATCTATATGCTGTCTGTTTTTTTTTTTTTTTTGCTTTAAATACAAAAAAAACATCCCAAAAGCAAATAAAATTTGACCTCCTTTAAAAATATCATGGAAAATTTTCTTCTACATATATACTCTTTTATTTTTTGCTTACAGACTTCAAGATTCTTCCAAATCTAAAATATTTTAATTACCTGGGCAACCACATAACAGTTGAGGGATTCATAAATTCAAGAATTCCCCTAAAAAGCTTATAAGAACTTAGCCATATTTGAAATATAAGGGCAATTAAAGTTTCACATATAGAAGCAGATTTACTTCTAGACCCATCCCTACTCTTTTTTTTTGCCTATTTTAATCTTATTCCCTTCTAAGCCTGTAACTCTATGTAGACAGTGAAAATGTCTTATTTAAACTTTGTTTCCTTAGCACAGAGCACGGTACTCTGTACTGATTAGGAACCTAAAAATGTTTACTATATGCAAGAATGTGCTGGAAAATGTTTAACAATCAGCTCTCCAAAATTTGAAACACATTTTAAAGTTTAATCTGTATTAGCATCTATAATTAATGAAAGAATAACTCAAATCTTGATTTAAACCAATCTCAGGAGCTTGCTCCAATGCATTGTCCAGGACTCTCTCTTTTCTGATTAGAATCTTACTCTTGTAATTTCATTACCTTCCATGGATCAAAAATATGACAAGGCATTATGAAAAGCATAAAGAAATCTAATTACAGTTTGCATCTGTTTGATTAAGGAGTTTAGGTTTCGATTCCCTCCTACAAAATGACACGTTCACACCAACATCTAAAAAAGAGTGTATTTAATAAAGTGATTATAAAACAGGTAGAAATAAATCAGTTTTACAGCAATAGTAACCAATAAGTCCCAATATAATAAAAAGAGCAAAGCCTTCATAAACATCTGAATCAACAGCAGCTGGGGAGTTCTGGGTTCCAGCCTTCAGAGTCCCTATTGGGAAAAGCCCCAGGTGGAGTGTCCTCTCCATGGGTGAAACTCCGAGGGGCTGCTCAATGCTAGGGACTTTTAAGGGGTCCCCAAAAAGGTGGCACACTGACAGTAGATTTATATAAGCTGTTTTTGGCATTTAACCAGGACATGTAAAGAATATGGGCATGACCTGGGAAGGCTTGTGGCCAAAGATCTGAAATTAATTAAATGTTCATCCTCTGGGTGGGTAGCCAAACCTCCCAGGATTCAACTTCCAGGAATGGCTAGTTCCTAGAAGGAGTATTTGGCACACACAAAGATAATGGGGGACCTTGGGTGGGGGAACTAGCATATGGCCTTGATCAGGATCAGAATGGGTGTTAACCTTTCAGCATCTCAAGGGAGAATGCTTGGGAATAAACTCAACAGTTACATCTTAGAGAATGTGCCCCAATTTTCCTACACATCTGGGGATCCCAGAGGTATGTATGACTCACTTATGAATGGTTTACTCTTTAAGATGATGAAGCATCATCTTCCCCTTCCTAACTATAATGTCTAAAACAATAACTTTGTAAATCTTTAAAAAGACATGCCCTCAAAAGGAAAGAGGGAGGGGCCATCCTTCTCCAAAGCATGAGAGTTAAAGGACATGTTTTCTTGGTAAAACCTAAGACTGGAATTCAGAGCTCTGATTGTTTATCTGATTTGCACATCTGTGCCTGATCATCAGTGATAGCACAGTGATCCTGAGATGTATATTAATGACTTTGGAGGATGGCTTTTGACTTTGATGGGTATGGAGTACCAAAGGAGGTCAGAGCTTATCCTGTACATGAACTACTGGATAAAGTACAACATCCAGAGCTTTAGGTCCAACAGCTGATCATAATCACTAAATATGCTTGTGTTTGCCTCTTCCCTAGTTCATGAAAGAATATTTGTTAGAGAGATTTAAATGAAAATCAATCAAAATTTAGTGACAGTTCCTTGCATATAGTAGGTATACAAGAAATGTATGCCCATTGGTGTCATCATAAATGAACATGACAGAAACTAATATCATAGAGTTTTTAAAACTGCTTAATTCTTGATGGAGCTAGTTCCAGTTTTTGGGCTTCAGTGATAAGCATATAATCTTCCAAAATATTTCATTGTCTACTTCTATATTTCATAAACCTATCATTTCAAAACCTTTTTTCAACATAATTTGGGCAAAAATATTAGAATAGAGAACTATCAGACACATTATGAATTGTCACATTTGCATTTTTATGATTCTATCACTATCATAAGAAGTATTATTTGGAATATCTATATAAAACATATTGTATGTTATTATCCATATGTATGTATATGAATGTATATTCAGACAAGAATTTGCTAAGATTTATTTTTATTACACTAAGAACAAGACCAAGGCTCATTTCATTAGCATGAAATGAAACTTTAGTTAGTGATGACAGTGTTAGTAGTGGTTTTAGGACACTGTTTTGTGGGGAGGACAGAGAATACCCAAGACACTTCTGAGAAGGTCTTTTACTGGTAGAGGTTGAAGAAGAGCAGGCTAAGATCAGGGAGAAAGTCAATTCAGACTTTTTTAGCTTCCAATTTTAACTTATTAATTTTATCAAATAGATTTTAGACCTTGTTTTCTCTGTGATGCAGAAAGCCTTTATGTGAATTTGGAGCCTGTCTTACTATATCTACAACATTAGGACAAAGTTCTACTTGTTCTGCGTTTGTTATTTTTCTCAATAAAATCTCTGATTTACAATGTTATTCTTCAGGTCTTATACTAGATTATAGTTTGAAAGGTGAAACTTTTATAGAAGTTTTATTCACTGGTATTTTAGCTATTAGCTATTATTGTTTTTTTATTTATTCAATCAATATTTATTAAGTATTTTTTATGTGTCAGGCACTGTGTGAGGCAGATAGAAAGACAAAAATGAAACAATTTCTGCCATTAAGGAGTCTATCATATGTAGTTTTAAAAACCTGTAAATATTTGGTCAGACATTATTATGTAAGGTTTGAGAGAAATTGTATCCTCCTTATCCTTTTCCCATTGGGGTCTTTTACATCAATAAAGTAAAATTTAAATTCAGGATCATCTTTGACAAACAGTTCTAGGTGTTATATCCAGATGAAGAGAGAGATGCTTCTAGTTTACTCCTAGTCAGATTTCTTCTCTAATCTGTAACTGCTTTGAACCATTCATTCTTTCTACCTCATTTTATCTTGATATCAGGAGACTTCAGAATATCGATCTGAGAGAGTCCTCAGTAATACTCAGCAATCAGAAAATCTCTTTAAGTTTAAAGTAGAATATGCTGGGTATGTCTATAGCATTACTATGTTCTCTTCCTTGATCTTATAGCAATATATTTTTTACCAAATTCAATGGTAAATAAATACTTTTATAAATGATTTTTATTATGTCCAAAAGATTTTCAGGTTTTCAAAGTGCTTTACATAGGTATTATAAAAAGTCACTGCAGAGACTGACAAAGTATTGTATACATTCTACCTCCAAAAGTTTTCTTTTTATTTTGCATTGAGGCACATGACCAAGAGTAGGTTGGAATCCATCATGGTAGAAGTTAGACTGTTTTCTCTTCCTTTTTAGGGTTCTCTCCTTGGATAGGGATAGAGAAGAGGAGGAAGAAGGAATTACTTGGGCTTTAAAGTTTAGACCTCTACAAAGCTGGGAGCAAAAAGGTATTAAATGTCCAATATGAATCAGATATGGGACAGATAATACTAAGAACACTAAAAAACATGCATCTGATAAAAAAAGCAGAACAGAACTTGGCAAGAACTTATAAATATTGTTACAATACTTCTAGGGATTCATGCTTAAACATTATTAAGTCATAAAACATCTTGCAGGTTTGTTAATTAGAAATTTTACATTTTTACTTTGTCTTTGCTTTGTACAAACAATTCCCCCTCTCTGTCTTTTGGTAAAATGGAAAATATTTCAGTTGATCTCTTGTTAGTTATCAAATTTTCCTTTTGAGTGCTACATCAGTTTCAAGAGTCTCTTCTTCTTGACAAAGACTGAGTACTAAACAAGATCTTTGGTTCTCTCAACTTGCAAAATCGCCTCTATGCCTGAACATGTCCAATTTCCTATAGAGAAACACTCACCACAAATCAGAAAATAATAAATATGTAAAAAGGAGATAATATCCAAGATTGGATATAACTAAGTAAGACATATATTTGGAAAAACTATGGAGTTTGAATATAGGTCAAAGCACACAGTTTCCATTTTGTAAAACTTTTTTTTTTATTTCCTCATGATATTTCCCCTTTTAGTTCTGATTCTTCTTTCACATGAACAAAATGAAAATATAATAAACATGACTGTGTGTGCATAACTATATCTGATTACTTACTGTCATAGGGAGGAAAGAGAGAAGGAAGAGAGACACAAAACTTTGGAACTCAAAACCTCACAAAAGGATGAATGTTGAAAATTATCATTGCATATAACTGAAAAAGTGAAAAAAAAAGAGAATATGGAAGTCTTCCTGGGTGTAGGTTGGGAAGTGGATAGGAAAGGCCCTTCTCTGATTCTTTGGCTTTTCCAGATTTCACAGTTTTTGCAGAATCAGCCTTTCCTTTGGGAGATGTGATGTCCATAGCTTCTTCTTTAGAATCTTTGTCAACTTCTTTATCC
This sequence comes from Macrotis lagotis, assembly GCF_037893015.1. Classification (NCBI taxonomy): domain Eukaryota; kingdom Metazoa; phylum Chordata; class Mammalia; order Peramelemorphia; family Peramelidae; genus Macrotis; species Macrotis lagotis. The sequence goes on from NC_133662.1 coordinate 66,674,790, forward strand.
TTAATCTTTATCCTTTTTCCTCATCATTTTCATCTTCCTTCTCTTCATCTTCCGCATCTTCATTGTCTTTTTCTTCAGATTCACTATCCTTTTTCAGAGTCTTCCCATTTGTTGCCCGTTTCCTTCCCTCTTTAGCTGGAGGGATTGCTATTTTAACTATAGTGTCTCCCTTGTGTGATGTGATGATTAC